>NW_028133120.1:0-319747 GCF_964374135.1 Grampus griseus | reverse complement strand
GCCAAATATGTAATAGACAAGAGCTACTGCTTGCTCAACGAAGTGGACTCAACACCCCATATTAAACGCCTAAGAATATACCTGACTAGTAAGAATCTTAAAACCTATGGATTTATATGTCTCCGAAAGAGAATCCAGCGTGTGTACAGCGACATAAAAGCACCAGTGATAGGATTGGTGAGGTTCGGTGAGCAAATGCAGACCCTTTGAAGTCATATGGCATGGTACCCATTCCATGGGTCTCAACTCTCCAGGTTTATGGGATTCTTCCTTCAGCTAAAACATGCATGTGGAACCCAGAGTATGATCCAACGTGTGATCGGGAAACGTGTTCAAATGTGTCTCAGTTTTCGTGCCCTGGTACTCGGGTGCAACATTCCAGACGCTTTACTAACACTCTCCCCACTAGGAGAGTCAGTCCCTTTAACCTCCTATTTGGCCCAGTTTGCAATTTCTGCGGAAAATGAACAGGAATACGGAGAACCAATGAGAGACTAGCTGGAGGTGTCTGGACGGGCAAATTTAACTCTCATTTCCCACCAGGAAGAGGAATTAACCAAAGGCTCAGCGAGCCATGCCGAAACCACACTAGGGCCTGAAGCAATCCTGCGGTGTTGTGGCCAGCTCACAAGAAAGCGACTTGAAGAAAGGAGCTCAGGGGCACTGTCATTCACAAACTGCAGAGTTATAAATGACAGCTATCGTCCAAAAATATATTGAAGTAAGGCTGCCAAGAGGACTTGAAAGTGGGACAGAATTGCAGGAAACCGATTTCAGGAGGTAGACTGGAATTGCATGTAAAGCATAGGAAAAGAGGCAGAACGTCCACAATGATGCACTTGGCCAAAAAGGGCATATGTGTTTTTTCCTGAATATATTCAGGAAAAAACGCATACGCCCTTTTTGGCCAACCAAGCAAGCTTGCAAAGGAAATCTGCACTACAATGAAGTCTCACTGCCCCCCCCGTCAAAAGGGCCATCTGAAAAAAGTGTAAAATCCAGAAAGGCAGGACAGGCCATGGAGAACTGGGAGCCTTCTTATGCTGATGGGCGGGATGTAAATTGCCAACAGCCACTCTGCAGAAGTGTATGGTGTTTCCTGAAACATCTAAAAAACAAAGCAACAGAGCCTAGGGCACTTCCACTTATGGTCCTATAGCTTCGGGAAATTAAAATCAAAAAGACACAGCAACCCCAAAGTTTGGGACAGCTCTGTTTACAAGAACCTCGTTTATGGTACAAGTTCTATATCGCAGAAAGGGAAAAATGGATAAAGAAGTTGTGGTACTTACGTACAATGCAATATCACTCAGCAATGAAATCTATGTCATCAGGCCAGTAGCAGCATAATGAGTGGATTCAGGTACGATGATTCTAAGTGAAATAAGTCACACAGAAAAAGAAACATCATAAGATATCTCTACTACACGGAATGTAAACTTGGCTACACAGGAACTGAATTACAAAACAGAATAGGGTCTCAAATGTAGAAAACCAACTTATGCTTGCTTAAGGGGAAAGGTGAGTCGGGGTGCTGCATAAAACCAGAGATTGAAATTAGCACAGATACCTTTCCATAAGCCAAATATGTAATAGACAAGAGCTACTCCTTGCTCAACGAAGTGAACACAACACCCCATATTAAACGCCTAAGAATATACCTGACTAGTAAGAATCTTAAAACCTATGGATGTATATGTCTCCGAAAGAGAATCAAGCATGTGTACAGCGGCATAAACGCAGCAGTGATCGGATTGGTAAGGTTCGGAGAGCAAATGCAGACCCTTTGAAGTCATATTGCATGGTACCCATTCCATGGGTCTCAACTCTCCAGGTTTTTGGGATTCTTCCTTGAGCTAAAACATGCATGTGGAACCCAGAGTATGATCCAACGTGTGATCGGGAAACGTGTTCAAATGTGTCTCAGTTTTCGTCCCCTGGTACTCGGGTGCAACATTCCAGACGCTTTACTAACACTCTCCCCACTTGGAGACTCAGTGCCTTTAACCTCCTGTTTGGCCCAGTTTGCAATTTCTGCGGAAAATGAACAGGAATACGAAAAACCAATGAGAGACTAGCTGGAGGTGTCTGGACGGGCAAATTTAACTCTCATTTCCCAACAGGAAGTGGAATTAACCAAAGGCTCAGCGTGCCATGCCGAAACCACACTAGGGCCTGAAGCAATCCTTCGGTGGTGCGGCCAGCTCACAAGAAAGCGAGTTGAAGAAAGGAGCTCAGGGGCACTGTAATTCACAAACCTACAGAGTTATAAATGACAGCTATGGTCCAAAAATATATTGAAGTAAGGCAGCCAAGAGGACTTGAAAGTTGGGCAGAATTGCAGGAAACCGATTTCAGGAGGTAGACTGGAATTGCATGTAAAGCATAGGAAAAGAGGCCGAACGTCCACAATGATGCACTTGGCCAAAAAGGGCGTATGCGTTTTTTCCTGAATATATTCAAGAAAAAACGCATACGCCCTTTTTGGCCAACCAAGCAAGCTTGCAAAGGAAATCTGCACTACAATGAAGTCTCACAGCCCCCTGGTCAAAAGGGCCATTTGAAAAAAGTGTAAAATCCAGAAAGGCAGGACAGGCCATGGAGAACTGGGAGCATTGTTATGCTGATGGGCGGGATGTAAATTGCCAACAGCCACTCTGGAGAAGTGTATGGTGTTTCCTGAAACATCTAAAAAACAAAGCAACAGAGCCTAGGGCACTTCCACTTACGGTCCTATAGATTATGGAAATTAAAATCAAAAAGACACAGCCACCCCAAAGTTTGGGACAGCTCTGTTTACAAGAACCTCGTTTACGGTACAAGTTCTATATCGCAGAAAGCGAAAAATGGATAAAGAAGTTGTGGTACTTACGTACAATGCAATATCACTCAGCAATGAAATCTATGTCATCAGGCCAGTAGCAGCATAATGAGTGGATTCAGGTACGATGATTCTAAGTGAAATAAGTCACACAGAAAAAGAAACATCATAAGATATCACTACTACACGGAATGTAAACTTGGCTACACAGGAACTGAATTACAAAACAGAATAGGGTCTCAAATGTAGAAAACCAACTTATGCTTGCTTAAGGGGAAAGGTGAGTTGGGGTGCTGCATAAAACCAGAGATTGAAATTAGCACAGATACCTTTCCATAAGCCAAATATGTAATAGACAAGAGCTACTGCTTGCTCAACGAAGTGGACTCAACACCCCATATTAAACGCCTAAGAATATACCTGACTAGTAAGAATCTTAAAACCTATGGATTTATATGTCTCCGAAAGAGAATCCAGCGTGTGTACAGCGACATAAAAGCACCAGTGATAGGATTGGTGAGGTTCGGTGAGCAAATGCAGACCCTTTGAAGTCATATGGCATGGTACCCATTCCATGGGTCTCAACTCTCCAGGTTTATGGGATTCTTCCTTCAGCTAAAACATGCATGTGGAACCCAGAGTATGATCCAACGTGTGATCGGGAAACGTGTTCAAATGTGTCTCAGTTTTCGTGCCCTGGTACTCGGGTGCAACATTCCAGACGCTTTACTAACACTCTCCCCACTAGGAGAGTCAGTGTCTTTAACCTCCTATTTGGCCCAGTTTGCAATTTCTGCGGAAAATGAACAGGAATAGGGAGAACCAATGAGAGACTAGCTGGAGGTGTCTGGACGGGCAAATTTAACTCTCATTTCCCACCAGGAAGAGGAATTAACCAAAGGCTCAGCGAGCCATGCCGAAACCACACTAGGGCCTGAAGCAATCCTGCGGTGTTGTGGCCAGCTCACAAGAAAGCGACTTGAAGAAAGGAGCTCAGGGGCCCTGTAATTCACAAACTGCAGAGTTATAAATGACAGCTATCGTCCAAAAATATATTGAAGTAAGGCTGCCAAGAGGACTTGAAAGTGGGACAGAATTGCAGGAAACCGATTTCAGGAGGTAGACTGGAATTGCATGTAAAGCATAGGAAAAGAGGCAGAACGTCCACAATGATGCACTTGGCCAAAAAGGGCATATGTGTTTTTTCCTGAATATATTCAGGAAAAAACGCATACGCCCTTTTTGGCCAACCAAGCAAGCTTGCAAAGGAAATCTGCACTACAATGAAGTCTCACTGCCCCCCCGGTCAAAAGGGCCATCTGAAAAAAGTGTAAAATCCAGAAAGGCAGGACAGGCCATGGAGAACTGGGAGCCTTCTTATGCTGATGGGCGGGATGTAAATTGCCAACAGCCACTCTGCAGAAGTGTATGGTGTTTCCTGAAACATCTAAAAAACAAAGCAACAGAGCCTAGGGCACTTCCACTTATGGTCCTATAGCTTCGGGAAATTAAAATCAAAAAGACACAGCAACCCCAAAGTTTGGGACAGCTCTGTTTACAAGAACCTCGTTTATGGTACAAGTTCTATATCGCAGAAAGGGAAAAATGGATAAAGAAGTTGTGGTACTTACGTACAATGCAATATCACTCAGCAATGAAATCTATGTCATCAGGCCAGTAGCAGCATAATGAGTGGATTCAGGTACGATGATTCTAAGTGAAATAAGTCACACAGAAAAAGAAACATCATAAGATATCTCTACTACACGGAATGTAAACTTGGCTACACAGGAACTGAATTACAAAACAGAATAGGGTCTCAAATGTAGAAAACCAACTTATGCTTGCTTAAGGGGAAAGGTGAGTCGGGGTGCTGCATAAAACCAGAGATTGAAATTAGCACAGATACCTTTCCATAAGCCAAATATGTAATAGACAAGAGCTACTCCTTGCTCAACGAAGTGAACACAACACCCCATATTAAACGCCTAAGAATATACCTGACTAGTAAGAATCTTAAAACCTATGGATGTATATGTCTCCGAAAGAGAATCAAGCATGTGTACAGCGGCATAAACGCAGCAGTGATCGGATTGGTAAGGTTCGGAGAGCAAATGCAGACCCTTTGAAGTCATATTGCATGGTACCCATTCCATGGGTCTCAACTCTCAAGGTTTAAGGGATTCTTCCTTCAGCTAAAACATGCATGTGGAACCCAGAGTATGATCCACCAAGTGATCGGGAAACGTGTTCAAATGTGTCTCAGTTTTCGTCCCCTGGTACTCGGGCGCAACATTCTAGACGCTTTACTAACACTCTCCCCACTTGGAGAGTCAGTCCCTTTAACCTCCTGTTTGGCCCAGTTTGCAATTTCTGTGGAAAATGAACTGGAATAGGGAGAACCAATGAGAGACTAGCTGGAGGTGTCTGGACGGGCAAACTTAACTCTCATTTCCCACCAGGAAGAGGAATTAACCAAAGGCTCAGCGTGCCGTGCCAGAACCACACAAGGGCCTGAAGCAATCCTGCAGTGTCGCGGCCAGCTCACAAGAAAGCGAGTTGAAGAAAGGAGCTCAGGGGCACTGTAATTCACAAACCTGCAGAGTTATAAATGACAGCTATCGTCCAAAAATATATTGAAGTAAGGCTGCCAAGAGGACTTGAAAGCGGGGCAGAATTGCAGGAAACCGATTTCAGGAGGTAGACTGGAATTGCATGTAAAGCATAGGAAAAGAGGCCGAACGTCCACAATGATGCACTTGGCCAAAAAGTGCGTATGCGTTTTTTCCTGAATATATTCAGGAAAAAACGCATACGCCCTTTTTGGCCAACCAAGCAAGCTTGCAAAGGAAATCTGCACTACAATGAAGTCTCACTGCCCCCCCCGGTCAAAAGGGCCATCTGAAAAATGTGTAAAATCCAGAAAGGCAGGACAGGCCATGGAGAACTGGGAGCCTTCTTATGCTGATGGGCGGGATGTAAATTGCAAACAGCCACTCTGAAGAAGTGTATGGTGTTTCCTGAAACATCTAGAAAACAAAGCAACAGAGCCTAGGGTACTTCCACTTATGGTCCTATAGCTTAGGGAAATTAAAATCAAAAAGACACAGCCACCCCAAAGTTTGGGACGGCTCTGTTTACAAGAACCTCATTTACGGTACATGTTCAGTATCGCAGAAAGCGAAAAATGGATAAATAAGTTGTGGTATTACGTACAATGCAATATCACTCAGCAATGAAATCTATGTCATCAGGCCAGTAGCAGCATAATGAGTGGATTCAGGTACGATGATTCTAAGTGAAATAAGTCACACAGAAAAAGAAGCATCATAAGGTATCACTAATACACGGAATGTAAACTTGGCTACACAGGAACTGAATTACAAAACAGAATAGGGTCTCAAATGTAGAAAACCAACTTATGCTTGCTTAAGGGGAAAGGTGAGTTGGGGTGCTGCATAAAACCAGAGATTGAAATTAGCACACATACCTTTCCATAAGCCAAATATGTAATAGACAAGAGTTACTGCTTGCTCAACGAAGTGGACTCAACACCCCATATTAAACGCCTAAGAATATACCTGACTAGTAAGAATCTTAAAACCTAAGGATTTATATGTCTATGAAAGTGAATCCAGCGTGTGTACAGCGATTTAAAAGCAGCAGTGATAGGATTGGTGAGGTTCGGTGAGCAAATGCAGACCCTTTGAATTCATATTGCATGGTACCCATTCCATGGGTCTCAACTCTCCAGGTTTAAGGGATTCTTCCTTCAGCTAAAACATGCATGTGGAACCCAGAGTATGATCCACCGTGTGATCGGGAAACGTGTTCAAATGTGTCTCAGTTTTCGTCCCCTGGTACTCGGGTGCAACATTACAGACGCTTTACTAACACTCTCCCCCCTTGGAGAGTCAGTGCCTTTAACCTCCTGTTTGGCCCAGTTTGCAATTTCTGCAGAAAATGAACAGGAATAGGGAGAACCAATGAGAGACTAGCTGGAGGTGTCTGGACGGGCAAATTTAACTCTCATTTCCCACCAGGAAGAGGAATTAACCAAAGGCTCAGCGTGCCATGCGGGAACCACACTAGGGCCTGAATCAATCCTGCGGTGTTGCGGCCAGCTCACAAGAAAGCGAGTTGAAGAAAGGAGCTCAGGGGCCCTGTAATTCACAAACCTGCAGTGTTATAAATGACAGCTATCGTCCAAAAATATATTGAAGTAAGGGTGCCAAGAGGACTTGAAAGCGGGGCAGAATTGCAGGAAACCCGTTTCAGTAGGTAAACTGGAATTGCATGTAAAGCATAGGAAAAGAGGCAGAACGTCCACAATGATGCACTTGGCCAAAAGGGCTTATGCGATTTTTCCTGAATATATTCAAGAAAAAAAGCATATGCACTTTTAGGCCAACCAAGCAGGCTTGCAAAGGAAATCTGCACTACAATGAAGTCTCCCTGCCCCCCATTCAAAAGGGCCATCTGAATAAAGTGTAAAATCCAGAAAAGCAGGACAGGCCATGGAGAACTTGGAGCCTTGTTATGCTGATGGGCGGGATGTAAATTGCCAACAGCCACTCTGGAGAAGTGTATGGTGTTTCCTGAAACATCTAAAAAACAAAGCAACAGAGCCTAGGGCACTTCCACTTATGGTCCTATAGCTTAGGGAAATTAAAATCAAAAAGACACAGCAACCCCAAAATTTGGGATGGCTCTGTTTACAAGAACCCCATTTACGGTACAAGTTCAATATCACAGAAAGCAAAAAATGGATAAAGAAGTTGTGGTACTTACGTACAATGCAATATCACTCAGCAATGAAATCTATGTCCTCAGGCCTGTAGCAGCATAATGAGTGGATTCAGGTACGATGATTCTAAGTGAAATATGTCACACAGAAAAAGAAACGTCATAAGATAGCACTACTACACGGAATGTAAACTTGGCTACACAGGAACTGAATTACAAAAGAGAACAGTGTCTCAAATGTAGAAAACCAACTTATGCTTGCTTAAGGGGAAAGGTGAGTTGGGGTGCTGCATAAAACCAGAGATTGAAATTAGCACAGATACCGTTCCATAAGCCAAATATGTAATAGACAACAGCTACTCCTTGCTCAGCGAAGTGGACTCAACACCCCATATTAAATGCGTAAGAATATACCTGACTAGTAAGAATCTTAAAACCTATGGATTTATATGTCTCTGAAAGAGAATCAAGCGTGTGTACAGCGGCACAAACGCAGCAGTGATCGGATTGGTGAGGTTCGGTGAGCAAATGCAGACCCTTTGAAGTCATATTGCATGGTACCCGTTCCATGGGTCTCAACTCTCCAGGTTTAAGGGATTCTTCCTTCAGCTAAAACATGCATGTGGAACCCAGCGTATGATCCACCGTGTGATCGGGAAACGTGTTCAAATGTGTCTCAGTTTTGGTGCCCTGGTACTCAGGTGCAACATTCCAGACGCTTTACTAACACTCTCCCCACTTGGAGAGTCAGTGCCTTTAACCTCCTGTTTGGCCCAGTTTGCAATTTCGGCGGAAAATGAACAGGAATAGGGAAAACCAATGAGAGACTAGCTGGAGGTGTCTGGACGGGCAAATTTAACTCTCATTTCCCACCAGGAAGAGGAAATAACCAAAGGCTCAGCGTGCCATGCCAGAACCACACTAGGGCCTGAAGCAATCCTGCGGTTTTGCGGCCAGCTCACAAGAAAGCAAATTGAAGAAAGGAGCTCAGGGTCACAGTAATTCACAGACCTGCAGAGTTATAAATGACAGGTATCATCCAAAATTATACTGAAGTAAGGCTGTGAAGAAGACTTGAATGCGGGGCAGAATTGCTGGAAACTGATTTCAGAAGGTACACGGGAGTCACCCTTGAAGCATAGGAAAAGAGACAGAACTTGGAAAATAATGCACTTGGCAAAAAAGGGCATATGTGTTTTATCCAGAGCTCTCATAACCGAGGGGAGGAGATTCCCAGCAGGCTCCAACTGCCACCTGATGGCTCACGTTGCCAAGGCAACGTGAGCAAGCCAGGCAGGAGTTACCTCACAGCAGAGGTCCCACCTCACATAAGGGTGAGAATCCCAGCCAACATCAGACTCTCACCAGAGGGCCCACATCACCAAGGGGATGGGAACCAGGCAGGAGTGTCTTCACACCAGTGGGGCCACATCATTGAAAGGTGAGGTACTCAGCACATGTGTCCTCAAACCAGAGGACCCACATCACCAAGTGCCTCGGAGTGAGGCAGGCAGGAGTAGCCTCACAACACTGGGCCCATAGAATAAAAAAGTGAGGAATCCAGCAGTTGGAACCTCCCAGCAGGCGGCCCAGAACACCGAGGCTATGGGATCCAGGTCACAGTGAACTCACAGAAGAGGGCCCATGTCATGAAACTGAGTAACCCAGCCATTGGGACCTCAGAGCACGAGGCTCACATCCCCATGGGGATATAAATCTGGTAGGAGTGTCCTCGCACCACTGAGAACGTATCAGAAAATTTTGGGAGACCAGCAGTTAGGGTCTGACGCCAGAGGACCCTCATCACCAAGGGAAGGAGGCTCCCAGCAGGCTCCAACTGCCACCAGAGGGCTGACGTCGCCAAGGCGATGTGTGCCAACCAGGCACGAATGACCTCACAGCAGAGGGCCCACCTCAGAGAAGTGTGACGAACCCAGTCAGGATCAGACTCGCACCAGAGGGCCCACATCACCAAATGGATTGGAACCAGGCAGGAGTGTCCTCACATGAGTAGGGCCACATCATCTAAAGGTGAGGAACCCAGAACATGTGGCTTCAAACCATAGGACACCCATCACCAAGGGGCTGGGAGTGAGGCAGGCAGGAGGAGCCTCACAACAGAGGGCCCAAAAATAAGAAAGGTGAGGAATCCAGCAGTTGGAACCTCCCAGCAGGTGGCCCAGAGCACAGAGGCTAGGGGATCCAGGCCAGAGTGAACTAACACCAGACAGCCCACATCATGAAACTGTGAGCAACCCAGACATTGGGACCTCAGAGCAGAAGGCCCACATCCCCATGGTGATGGGAACATGACAGGAGTGTCCTGGCATCACTGGGCTCACATCAGAAAACATGGGGTGCTCAGAAGTTAGGGCCTGACGCTAGACTGCACTCATCACCGAGGGGACGAGGCTCCCAGCAGGCTCCAGCTGCCACCAGAGGGCCAACGTCACCAAGGCGATGTGTGCCAGCCCGGCAGGAGTGACCTCACAGCAGAGGGCCCACCTCACAGAAGGGTGAGGAACACAGCCAGGATCAGACTCTCACCAGAGGGCCCACATCACCAAGGGGATGGGAACCAGGCAGGAGTGTCCCCACACCAGTGGGACAACATCATCGAAAGGTGAGGATCCCAGCATATGTAGCCTCAAACCAGAGGAACCACATCACCAAGGGGTTCGGAATGAGGCTGGCAGGACCGGCCTCACAACACAGGGTCCATAGAATATAAAAGTTGAGGAATCCAGCAGTTGGAACCTCCCAGCAAGCGGCCCAGAGCACCGAGGCTATGAGATCCAGGCCGCAGTGAACTCACAGCAGAGGGCCCACATCATGGACCTGTGAGCAGCCCAGCCGTTGGGACCACAGAACAGAAGGCCCACATCCCCATTGGGATGGGAACCTGGCAGGAGTGGTCTCGCACCACTTAGCACATATCAGAAAATGTTAGGAGCCCAGCAGTTAGGGCCTGACGCCAGGGGGCCCTCATAACTGAGGGGAGGAGACTCCCAACAGGTTCCAACTGCCAACAGAGGGTCCACGTCTACAAGGTGGCATGCGCCAGCCAGGCAGTAGTGACCTCACAGCAGAGGGCCTATTTCACAGAAGGGTGAGGAACCGAGGCAGGATGAGACTCTCGCCAGAGGACCCACAACACCAAGGGGATGGGAACCAGTCAGGGCTGTCCTCCCACCAGTGGGGCCACATCATCGAAAGGTGAGGAACCCAGCACATGCGGCCTCATATCAGAGGACATACATCACAAAGGGGATGGGAGTGAGGCAGGTAGGAGTAGCCTAAAAACAGAGGACCCAAAGAATAAAAAAGGTGAGGAATCCAGCATTTTGAACCTCCCAGCAGGCGGCCGAGAGCACAGAAGCTATGGGATGCAGGCAGGAGTGAATTAACAGCAGAGAGCCCACATCATGAAACTGTGAGAAGCCCAGGCGTTGGGACCTCAGAGCAGAAGGCCCACATCCCCATGGGGATGGGAACCTGACAGGAGTGTCCTGGCATCACTGGGCTCACATCAGAAAACGTGGGGAGCCCAGCAGTTAGGGCCTGATGCTAGAGGACCGTCATCACCGAGGGGAGGAGGCTCCCAGCAGGTTCCATGTGCCAACAGAGGGCCCACGTCGCCAAGGTGATGTGTGCAAGTCAGGCAGGATTGACCTCACAGCAGAGGGCCTACCTCACAGAAGAGTGAGGAACCCAGCCAGGATAAGACTGTCACCAGAAGGCCCACATCACCAAGGGGATGGGAACCAGGCAGGAGTGTCCTCACACCAGTGGAGCCACATCATTGAAAGTTGCGGAACCCAGCACATGTGGCCTCAAACCAGAGGACCCACATCTCGAAGGGGTTGTGAGTGAGGCAGGCAGGAGGAGCATCGCAACACAGGACCCATAGAATACAAAAGTTGAGGAATCGAGCAGTTGGAACCTCCCAGCAGGCGGCCCAGAGCACAGAGTCTATGGCATCCAGGCCAGAGTGAACTAACAGCAGAGAGCCCACATCATGAAACTGTGAACAACCCAGCCGTTGGGACTTCAGAGCAGAAGACCCACATCTCAATGGGGATGTGAACCTGGTTGGAGTGTCTTCGAACCACTGGGTGCACATCACAAAATGTGGGGAGCCCAGCCGTTAGGGCCTGACGCCAGAGGGCCCTCATCACCGAGGGGAGGAGGCTCCCAGCAGGCTCCAAGTGCCACCAGAGGGCTCATGTCCACAAGGCGAGCTGAGAGCAAGCCAGGCAGGAGTGACCTCACAGCAGACGGCCCACCTCACAGAAGGGTGAGGAACCCAGCCAGGATCAGACTCTCAACAGAGGGTCCACATCACCAAGGGGATGTGAACCAGGCAGGAGTCTCCTAAGACCATTGCTCCCACATCATCGAAAGGTGAGGAACCCAGCACATGTGGCCTCAAACCAGATGACACACATCACGAAGGGGCTGGGAGTGAGGCAGGCAGGAGGATCCTCACAAAAGAGGGCCTAAAAAATTGAAAAAGTGAGGAATCCAGCAGTTGGAACCTCCCAGCAGGCGGCCAAGAGCACAGAGGCTATGGGATCCAGGCCACAGTGAACTAACACCAGAGAGCCCACATCATGAAATTGTGATCAACCCAGCCGTTGGAACCTCAGAGCAGAAGGCCCACATCCCCATGGAGATGGGAACCTAAGAGGAGTGCCCGAGCATCACTGGGCTCACTAAGAAAAGTTGGGGAGCCCAGCAGGTAGGGCCTGACGTCAGAGGGCCCTCATCACAGAGGTGAGGAGGCTCCCAGCAGGGTCCAAGTGCCACCAGAGGGCTCATGTCAACAAGGCGAGGTGAGCAAGCCAGGCAAGAGTTACCTGATAGTAGAGGGCCCACCTCACAGATGGGTGAGGAACCCAGCCAGGATCAGACTCTCACCAGAGGGCCCACATCACAAAGGGGATGGGAACCAGCCAGGATTATCCTCACACCAGTGGGGCCTCATCATCGAAAGGTGAGGAACCCAGCACATGTGTCCTCAAACCAGAGGACCCACATCACCAAGGGCCTTGGAGTGAGACAGGCAGGAGTAGCCTCACAACACAGGGCACATAATATAAAAAACGTGAGGATTCCAGCATTTAGAACTTCCAGCAGGCGGCTCAGAACACCGAGGCTATGGGATCCAGGCCACAGTGAACTCACAGCAGAGGGCCCACATCATAAAACTGTGAGCAACCCAGGCGTTGGGACCTCAGCGCAGAAGGCCCACATCCCCATGGGAATGGGAACCTGGCTGGAGTGTCCTCGCACCACTGGGCGCACATCAGAAAATGTGGGGAGCCCACCATTTAGGGCCTGATGCCAGAGGGCCGTCATCACCGAGAGGAGGAGGCACCCTGCACGCTCCAACTGCCACCAGAGGGCTCACGTCTCCAAGGTGACGTGTGCCAGCCAGGCAGGAGTGACCTCACAGCAGAGGGCCTACCTCACAGAACGTTGAGGAACCCAGCCAGGATTAGACTCTCGCCAGAGGGCCCACCTCACCAAGGGGATGGGAACCAGGCAGGAGTGTCCTCACACGAGTGGGGTCACATCATCGAAAGGTGAGGAACGCAGCACATGTGGCCTCAAGCCATAGGACAGTCATCACCAAGGGGCTGGCAGTGAGGCAGGCAGGAGGAGCCTCACAACAGAGGGCACATAGAATAAAAAAGTTGAGGAATCCAGCATTTGGAACCTCCCAGCAGGCGGCTCAGAGCACCGATGATAAGGGATCCTTGCCGGAGTGAACTCACAGCAGAGGGCCCACATCATGGTACTGTGAGCAAGCCAGCCGTTTTGACCTCAGAGCAGAAGGCCCATATCCCCATGGGGATGGGAACCTGGCAAGAGTGTCCTCACTCACTTGGCGCACATCAGAAAATGTGGGGAGCCCAGCCGTTATGGCCTAATGCAAGAGGGCCCTCATCACCGAGGGGAGGAGGATCCCAGCACACTCCAACTGCCACCAGAGGGCCCACGTCGCCAAGGTGACGTGTGCCAGACAGGCATGATTGACCTCACAGCAGAGGGCCCACCTCACAGAAGGGTGAGGAACCCAGCCATGATCAGACTCTCACCTGAGGGCCCACATCAGCAAGGGGATGGGAACCAGTCAGGACTGTCTTCCCTCCAGTGGGGCCACATCATCGAAAGGTGCGGAACCCAGCACATGTGGCCTCAAATCAGAGGACACATATCACAAAGGGAATGGGAGTGAGGCAGGCAGGAGTAGCCTAAAAACAGAGGGCCCAAAGAATAAGAAAGGTGAGGAATCCAGCAGTTGGAACCTCCCAGCAGGCGGCCGAGAGCACAGAAGCTATGGGATGCAGGCAGGAGTGAACTAACAGCAGAGAGCGCACATCATGAAACTGTGAGCAACCCAGGCGTTGGGACCTCAGAGCAGAAGGCCCACATCCCAATGGGGATGTGAACCTGGCTGGAGTGTCCTCGCACCACTGGGCGCACATCACAAAATGTGGGGAGCCCAGCAGTTAGGGCCTGACGCCAGAGGGCCCTCATCACCGAGGGGAGGAGGCTCCCAGCAGGCTCCAAGTGCCACCAGAGGGCTCATGTCCACAAGGCGAGGTGAGCAAGCCAGGCAGGAGTGACCTCACAGCAGACGGCCCACCTCACAGATGGGTGAGGAACCCAGCCAGGATCAGACTCTCAACAGAGGGCCCACATCACCAAGGGGATGTGAACCAGGCAGGAGTCTCCTAAGACCATTGGTCCCACATCATCGAAAGGTGAGGAACCCAGCACATGTGGCCTCAAACCAGATGACACACATCACGAAGGGGCTGGGAGTGAGGCAGGCAGGAGGATCCTCACAACAGAGGGCCTAAAAAATTAAAAAAGTGAGGAATCCAGCAGTTGGAACCTCCCAACAGGCAGCCAAGAGCACAGAGGCTATGGGATCCAGGCCACAGTGAACTAACACCAGAGAGCCCACATCATGAAATTGTGATCAACCCAGCCGTTGGGACCTCAGAGCAGAAGGCCCACATCCCCATGGAGATGGGATCCTAAGAGGAGTGCCCAAGCATCACTGGGCTCACTAAGAAAAGTTGGTGAGCCCAGCAGTTAGGGCTTGACGCAAGAGGGCCCTCATCACCGGGGGGAGGAGATTCCCAGCACGCTCCTACTGCCACCACACGGCTGACTTCACCAAGGCAATGTGTGCCAGCCATGCAGGAGTGACCTATCAGCAGAGGGTCTCCCTCACAGAAAGGTGAGGAACACAGCCAGGAACAGACTCTCACCAGGGGGTCCACATAACCACGTGGATGAGAACCAGGCAGGAGTGTCCTCACACTAGTGGGGCCACATCATCGAAAGGTGAGGAACCCAGCAAAGGTGGCCACAAACCAGAGGACCCACATCACCAAGGGGTTGATTGAGAGTGAGGTAGGTGTCTGGACGGGCATATTTAACACTCATTTCCCACCAGGAAGAGGAATTAACCAAAGGCTCAGCGTGCCCTGCCAGAAGCAGATTAGGGCCTGAAGCAGTCTTGCGGGTTTGCGGCCAGCTCACAAGAAAGCGAGTTGAAGAAAGGAGCTCAGGGGCCCTGTAATTCACAAACCTGCAGAGTTATAAATGACAGATAACGTCCAAAAATATATTGAAGTAAGGTTGCGAAGAGGACTTGAAAGCGGGGCAGAATTGCAGGAAACCGATTTCAGGAGGTAGACTGGATGTGCATTTAAAGCATAGGAAAAGAGGCAGAACATCGACAATGATGCACTTGGCAAAAAAGGGCGTATGAGTTTGTTCCTGAATATATTCAGGAAAAAGCACATACACACTTTTTGGCAAACCAAGCAAGCTTGCAATGGAAATCCGAACTACTATGAAGTGTCACTTCCCCCCGTTCTAAAGGGCCATCTGAAAAAAGTGTAAAATCCAGAAAGGCAAGACAGGCCATGGGGAAAAAGGAGCCTTGTTATGCTGATGGGCGGGATGTAAATTGCCAACAGCCACTCTGGAGAAGTGTATGGTGTTTCTTGATACATCTGAAAAACAAAGCAACAGAGTCTAGGGCATTTCCACTTATGGTCCTATAGCTTAGGGAAATTAAAATCAAAAAGACACAGCCACCCCAAAATTTGGGACGGCTCTGTTTACAAGAACCTCGTTTACGGTACAAGTTCAATATCACAGAGAGCAAAAACTGGATAAAGAAGTTGTGGTACTTATGCACAATGCAATATCACTCAGCAATGAAATCTGTGTCACCAGGCCGGTACCAGCATAATGAGTGGATTGAGGCACGATGATTCTAAGTGAAATAAGTCACACAGAAAAAGAAACATCATAAGGTATCACTAATGCACGGAATGTAAACTTGGCTACACATGAATTGAATTACAAAACAGAACAGGGTCTCAAGTTTAGAAAACCAACTTATGCTTGCTTAAGGGGAAAGGTGAGTTGGGGTGCTGCATAAAACCAGAGTTTGAAATTAGCACAGATACCGTTCCATAAGCCAAATATGTAATAGACAAGACCTACCCCTTGTTCATCGAAATGGACTCAACAATGAGGTATCACCTCACACCTGTTAGAATGGGCATCATCTGAAAATCTACAAACAACAAGTGCTGGAAAGGGTGTGGAGAAAAGGAAGCCTCTTCCACTATTGTTGGGAATATAAATTGGTACAGTCACTATGGAGAACAATATGGAGTTTCTTAAGAAACTAATAATAGAATTACCATATGATACAGCAATCCCAGTACTGGACATATACCCAGACAAAACCATAAATCAAAAAGAGACATTCACCGTAATGTTCATTGCATCACTATTTACAATATCGAGGTAATGGAAGCAACCTAAATGCCCACAGACAGACGAATGCATAAAGATGTGGTACATATATAAAATGGAATATTACTAAGCCATGAAAGGAATGAAATTGGGTCATTTGTAGAGACGTCGATGGATCTAGAGACTGTCATACAGAGTGAAGTAAGTCAGAAAGAGAAAAACAAATCTTGTATATTCATGCATATATGTGGAACCTAGAAAAACTGTACAGATTAACCGTTTTGCAAGGCATAACTAGAGCAACAGATGTAGACAACAATCGTATGGACAACAAGGGAGGAAAGCTCTTGGGGGTGGTGGTGGTGGGAGGAGTTGAGAGATTGGGATTGGCATGTAAACATTTATATGTATAAAATAGATAACCAATAAGAACCTGCTGTATAAAAATATAAAATAAAATTCAAAATTAAAAAGAAATAAAATTTAAAAAATAAAACAGAAAAAACAATTATTCCCTTCACATACATGTATTTATATGAATAAATTATTTCCATGCTTATATCTGTAAATACAAAAAAGAGGAATAAAATCTACCTTGAACCAAAAACGAAAAAGAGAAAAAAAAAAAAACAGAACCCACCAGTTACTCAGAGGAAAACCGTATCAGGGCACTTGCTCCAGTTGTAAACAATTCTGAAGTTGGTCAGTGGTGGGGAATCGTCTCCCGTTCAGCCAGCAGCCCCCACACAACAAGCGTCCTCATTGCAAAGCTGGGGCACCGTGCCGAGGCATCTGTGAGTAAACGTGAGCTGAGCCCCAGGCCAGTTGCTGCTGAACTGTTCCCACCCTTCCCAGGTAAAACACCTGAATATATACAAGGACTTGAAAGCCTAGAGGAAGGGCCATGGAGCCACACGAGTGACAGCATGCCAGCTGACTTGGTGCCTGCAGGCCAGCCAGGATGGTCCTGGCCCTGGGTGCTCTTCTGGAAGATTTCCATTTCCCTGCCTGAGATACCCGTCCTGTCCCTGCCCCCACTGCTTTTTTCCTTCCTCACCTCTGCCCAGGGAGCAATTCCAGCAGCAGGTATGGGTGACACATCCTCTTCTTTAGCAGGTGGCAGCCTGGCAACTGCTGCAGAAAGTCCAGCAGAGCCCCACTCACACTGGGCCACCCACAAAGCCGTGGCCTCTCACTCCCTCCCACCAGCCCAGCCCCGAGACTGCTGACAGGGCAGAGAAAATGGCATCAGACACAGCTGCAGGGACTCTTGCTGCCTGGAGTGGTATTTATATTGATCTCAACCCAGGCATACCTGGGTAGGGCTGGCCGGCACCGTACGGCTGCCCAGGTCAGCCAATCATCACCCCTCAGGGGCTCACAGTTGCAGAAAATGGAACTTGCTGAACCGGCCAGGTCCAAGGAACAGGTGTGGGCTCCTGAGAGTCAGGATAGACAAGGGGCTGCAGCTTTGGCTTGTTTTCTAATCATTTTATCTGGCCCATGAGTGGGAGACAACTTCAAGAAAACCCTCTCCTAATGAGAGGAACCCAGGAGTCAGGGAGAGGAGGGGTGGGTGGTGGTTGGAGACAGAGGCCTGGTGCCCCGGGTGCAGTGGAAGTCTCTGGAAGACCAGGTGGAGGGAGGCCACACAGAGTGATGCCCAGGGTCACAGACCTGTCGGAGCTGCTGTTTGTTAGTTCAAGTCCTGCTCTGAGGTGCTCTGTGTCAGCTCTGAGCGACAGGTGAGCTGGGGGTGCTCTTCAATGAGGGCTATGTGCACGGTTCCTGTGTGCCCAGCCCTGCCACGGTACCTGCAAGGGTAGCTCTGTATCCTGGGAGGGGCCTGACCACGAGAGCCCCGTGGGCTG
Organism: Grampus griseus; assembly: GCF_964374135.1. NCBI lineage: Eukaryota > Metazoa > Chordata > Mammalia > Artiodactyla > Delphinidae > Grampus > Grampus griseus. The sequence goes on along the minus strand of NW_028133120.1, from coordinate 301,510 downwards.
GGTTGGGGGTGGGGTACCTGCCCAGGAGAGCTCCATATCCTGGGATTGGCCTGACCACGAGAGCCCCATGGGCTGCTGGGGACCTGGTAAAGGATGTCAGGACAGTCAGTGAAGCCACCGAGGATATACCTCCAGTTGCTCCTAATTCCTACACCCTGCTGGTCATTCTACCAACCACCAGGACATGGTATTCTGTATTAGTCTTCAATGATGCCTTCTTTTGTATTCCATTAGTCCCAGAGTCACAAGAAATTTTGGCTTGTGAGTGGCAGGACTCAACATACAACTAAAACAATACTTCCGGGCCGTCTTGCCCCAAGGGTTCAAAAATTCCCACACCATCTTTGGGGAAAGCTTAGCTAAAGACCGAAAAGTTCTACCTCTGGAAAAGGAAACCCTCCTTCAATATGCAGACGACATTCTGATCGCCAGCCCTACTAAGGAGGCCTCTGAACTACCAAGCCAATAAAGGATAGAAGTTGTCCAAGAAAAAGCTCAAATATCACAGACTGCGGTGACCTGCCTGGGCTTCATTCTCACACAAGGTCGGAGAAGCCCATCCCAGGAAAGGGAAGAAACCATTTGCAGCCTTACCCCTTTCTAAAATGAGAAGACAGCTTAGGGGTTCCTGGGGAGGCCAGGGTTTGCTGCTTCTGGATCCCTAACTACAGTCTACTAGCTGGGCCTCTATATGAAACACTGAAAGGAAAAGATGACGATCCTTTTGAACAGAATCCAGAAGTGGCCTTTCAAGAATGGAAAGAGCAGTCAATTCAGACCCTTGCCCTGGAACTCCCTAATTGAGCTAAACCCTTTGACCTTTCCATTCCCGGTGAAAGGTGAATCGCCATTGGAGAATTAGTGTAAAAACTGGGACCACTTGAAATGGAACAACGCAAGAATGCCATCCAGGTAGGATAAACTACAGTCACCAAGGGGCTTGACCCACTGCCACATCTGGCCAAGATACTGGCGGTATCTAAAACCCTGGAAATCAGCAGCCCAAAAGGCCACCTCCCTCCTAAGGGAAAAGGACCCCACGTGGTGATCCTAATCACCAACCATGCCCTGAAGTTGCAGGGTTCGCTCCGTGGGCACACCGACCTCGAGTGAGGGGGCTCTCCAACTCCAACATCCAGAGAGATAACCGGGGGCAGCAGGGCACCATGACGACTCGTGTGAACATCACTTGACCTGGAGTTTCTCTCATAAAACAACAATAGTGTGTCCCGAAGGAGTAGACTACTGCTTGCAGGACTTACTGCACCCGGAGGGGAGCTAATAATCTTGGCGGGGGAACCGTATATCACACTGTCACCATAGAAAAGCCTACAGACACCGTGATGATGGTGGCCAATAAGACCGGCTGGACTCCTGTTTACTTCAAAAGGCTGTTGACTCAGTGGCCATCATGGTCCTTGATCACCACTGACCCTGGACTGTCTGGGAGTTGAGCGGGCAGGGCTCTGACACCTGGTGCTGTTTTTACGTTAATTCAGGGGCCTAATTGAAGAAAGAGCAGACTACTGGTCAGAGCATCTAGGCTGGCAGAAACGGTCAGCCTAAGGTGGCCGAACAAATGTGGGGCGGGGTGAAACCGTCCCCCACAGCGTCTCTGCACATCTCTTTCCTGGACCCTTAAAGGTCATTAGAATCTATAACACTTCCAATGCTGGTGCTCAGGTGGACGAGCAGGGAGGCAGGGGTCCTGGGGCCAATCAACGTCACCTGGAGGCTGCTGGGGAGAAGTTCTGACCCTCGTCCCCTGGTATGAGGGCTCCCAACTCAGCACTCAGCAGTTACAGAAGAAGGGTCTGCACCCTCAGCACTCCAAGAATGAGGAACGGGACAAAAGGCAGAGGAGGGGTTTGTCCCCAGCAAAGCCCATGAAAAATCCCTGGGAGATAAAAATAGAATCTGGGCAATAAAGTCAAGTCTGACCTTTTTTATCCTTTGTGCTTTGTCTAATTTCACGTGCTCCTAGGGTCCCGCATGCAGAGGTTCCACACCCAGCACTTCAGACCAGATTTCCTAGTGCAGAATGGCTGGGTCGACACCTCAGCTCCTGGGGCCCAGTGCAGACTCCGAGATATAGAGCCTGAGCTGCAGCCAACCCGGCCCTCAAGAGCTCCGCCCCCTCCCTCCCACTGACTCTGACAGGATCTCTACACAGCAGCCCAGCCCACAGCCCACGGGGTAGTGCATGCTCTCACCTCTCCATTCTCTGATCAAAATATAAAGTTTCCTTTGCTTGTGAACCAAACTCAGTCTCGATCTGTTGGCCCCAATGACACTGGGCAGGGGGACACTTGTTGGGGTCCACTCTGGAGGATCAGTAACAGAAATTGAGACTATTGTAACTTCAATGAACAGATGTGTGAGCCAAACTCTAGTTAACATAGAACAGTTTATAAGGCTCGGGTAAAATAAGATGTTTCTAACACTTCCATTTGATATTTCCATCACTTTATTATAAGCAAGTTCAGTGAAAAGGGTTGTCTTATTTGTCAGGTCAATATTAGAGAAATGAAGTGATTTCTTTCCAAGGATGTACATCTAATAATCTTGGTTAAAGCTTCAATCTTGTTTTAAATGCTTTTCCATTGAAAATGATACCTCTCTTTCAGCTCCTCCATTTCTGAGAAGTATAAAATCTTATAATTTATTATTACCAAAGGGGAAAGGTGGGAGGAGGGATAAATTAACAGTTTGGAATTAACACATACACACTGCTATGTATAAAATAGATCATCAACAAGGAACTACTGTATAGCACAGGGAACTACACTCAATATTTTGCAATAACCTATAAAGGAAAATAATCGGAAAAAGAATAGATATTTTTATTGACATCATCTATCAATGACAGTTAAAGTGTAACCTAAGGGAAGCTGGTGGTGAGTGCTTCTGACCCTGAAGACTTCAATCATCTAAAGTTTGGACTCTGCCTACTTCCCAAGGCCCTTAATGAACATATGTGTAGCCGTAGCTTAAAAAATTCCCCAGTTTGGGGTTCGGGGAGACACTGATTTTGAAAAAGCCCTGGTGTTCTCCTTACATGAATGGGACTCTTTCTACTGCTAAAACATGTCTGTCACACCCAGAGGATGGTATACCGTCTGATCGGGAAGAGTTTGGAAAAGGCATCTCATCTCCTCATCTCCTGGTGCTCGGGTTCACCCCTCCAGCGTCTTTACTAACAGTCTCCCCACTTGGAGATGTCAGCACTGTCAACATCCTGTTGCGTACAGTTTGGAATTTGTCCAGAGGATGAAGCGGAAGGATGAGGAACAATGAGAGACAAGTCCTAGGTGTTCAGACAGGCACATGTCACTCTAATTTCCAATCAGGAAGACGAATTGACCAAAGGCTAGGGTTGCCCATGGAAACAGTATAGGGCTTGAGGAAATCCCACTGCTTTGTGGCCAGTTCCCATAAACACAAGTTGAACAATGGAACTCAGGGGCAGTAAAATTCACGAAACTGCAGAGTTGAAAATATCTATCACTGAAAAATGTCTTGAGGAAAGTCAGAGAAAAGGATTGGTAAGCAAGGGAGAATGGCAGGAAAGGGATTTGAGGAGGTAGAAAGGACTCGCCATTAAGCACAAGAAAAGGGGCTGAACATTGCCAACATTGCAGTTGGCCAAAAAGGCTGTATGCGTTTTTTTCTGTATATATTCAAGAAAAGGGCATACACTTTTTTAGCCAACCAAACAGGTGGGCACTGGAAATCAATACTACAAAAGATATCACTTCGCATCAGTCAGAATAGCCATCCTCATAAAGTGTAAACACCAGAAATGCAGGACAGGGCAAGGAGAAGAGGGAGCCCTGTGAGGCTTATAGTGGAAATGTATATTGCCAACGGCCATTCTGGAGAAGTGTATTGTGTTTACTAAAGCATCTAAAAAATGAGCTACAGAGCATAGGGCACTTGCACTCATGGGCGTATATCTTGGGAAAAACAAAAATCGAGAGGACACAGGCACCCCAATGTTTACTGCCTCTCTGTTTAAAAGATCCTCGACTAGGATATAACTTAAATGTCTCTGAAGGGAAAAAATGGATAGAGATGTGGTACTTATTTAGAGTGGAATATTACTCAGCCTGGAAATCAATGAAATATGGCCAGTTGTAACAACTCCGGAGGAGTTACGTATGATCATTCTAAGTGACATAATTCAAAAAGAAAAAGACACATATCATAAGATATCACTTAAAGGTGGAACCCAAAATGGCTACACATGAAATAAATTACAAAACAAAAACATAGTCAAATATGTAGAAAACACGCGTAAGGCTGCTAAACGGGAAAGGTGGGGAGGGGTGAGGCATCATCCAGGAGGTTGAAATTAGCAAAGATACCATTCCAAATACCAAACTGATAATCAACAAGGCCTACACAGTAGCTAAAAGAACTGCACTCAGCACACTCAAGTCACCGGAAAAGAATATCTATGACTGGTAAGAATCTGAAAAAGAATTTATTGATGTCTCTCTGTACGTGAATCAAGTGGATGTACAGCAGCAAGAAACAGAGCTTTGAAAATCAGCTGTAACCAATATAGTAATAAATTGAAAAAAATAAACGACAGAGAGACAGAGAAAACCTCTTACAACTTTTCCTCAGGGATGGTGATGCAACATGGATTGAACACATCTAGACACACAGCAGGATGAGACATAAGGCTGGAAACTGTTCGCGCTAAGAGAAATGTGAGGTTGGGTGAGGAAATGCACACCCTTTAAAGTAATACGACCTGGTACCCATTCAATGGGTCCCAAATCTGCAGGTTCAAGGAATCTTCCTACAGCTAAAACATGCATGGAAAACCCAGAGGACTGTACACCGTGTTCTCGGGAGATGTGTCAAAAATGCACCTCATTTATCCTCTCCTGGTGCTCCTGTTCATCATTCCAGCCACGTTACTTAGAATCTCCCCACTTAGAGAATCAGCACATTTAAACTTCTGTTTCACACATTTTGCAAATTGTGAGGAGGATGAACGGGAAGAGGGGGAACCAATGAGAGAATAGTTGTAGGGGTTTGGACGGGCACATGTCACTCTAATTTCCCATTAAGAATAAGAATTAAAAAAAGGCTCAGCCCGCCTCGCCGGAGCCAAAATAGGGCCTGAAGCAATTCTGCGGCTTTGAGGCCAGCTCACAAAAGAGCAACTTAAAAAATGGAGCTCAGGGTCACTGCAATTCACAAACCTGCAGAGTTATAAATGAAAACTAACGTCCAAAAATATGTTGAGGTAAGGCAAAGAAGAGGATCTGAATGCAAGACAGAATTGCAAGAAACAGATTTCAAGAGATAGATTGGACTCGTCTTTAAAGCACATGAAAAGCGGCAGAATTTCGACAATGATGCAGTTGGCCCCAAAGGGAGTATGCGTTTTTTCCTGAATATATCCAGGAAAAAACGCATACGCACTTTTTGGCCAAACACGCAAGCTTGCAAAGGAAATCTGCACTACAATGAAGTCTCACTGCCCCCCGGTCAAAAGGGCCATCTGAAAAAAGTGTAAAATCCAGAAAGGCAGGACAGGCCATGGAGAACTGGGAGCCTTCTTATGCTGATGGGCGGGATGTAAATTGCCAACAGCCACTCTGGAGAAGTGTATGGTGTTTCCTGAAACATCTAAAAAACAAAGCAACAGAGCCTAGGGCACTTCCACTTATGGTCCTATAGCTTAGGGAAATTAAAATCAAAAAAACACAGCCACCCCAAAGTTTGGGACGGCTCTGTTTACAAGAACCTCGTTTACGGTACAAGTTCAATATCGCAAAAAGCGAAAAATGGATAAAGAAGTTGTGGTACTTACGTACAATGCAATATCACTCAGCAATGAAATCTATGTCATCAGGCCAGTAGCAGCATAATGAGTGGATTCAGGTACGATGATTCTAAGTGAAATAAGTCACACAGAAAAAGGAACATCATAAGATATCACTAATACACGGAATGTAAACTTGGCTACACAAGAACTGAATTACAAAACAGAATAGGGTCTCAAATGTAGAAAACCAACTTATGCTTGCTTAAGGGGAAAGGTGAGTTGGGGTTCTGCATGAAACCAGAGATTGAAATTGGCACAGATACCGTTCACTAAGTCAAATATGTAATAGACAAGAGCTACTCCTTGCTCAATGAAGTGGACTCAAGACGCCATATTAAACGCCTAAGAATATACCTGACTAGTAAGAATCTTAAAACCTATGGATTTATATGTCTCCGAAAGAGAATCAAGCATGTGTACAGTGGCATAAACGCAGCAGTGATAGGATTGGTGAGGTTCGGTGAGCAAATGCAGACCCTTTGAATTCATATTGCATGGTACCCATTCCATGGGTCTCAACTCTCCAGGTTTAAGGGATTCTTCCTTCAGCTAAAACATGCATGTGGAACCCAGAGTATAATCCACTGTGTGATAGGGAAACGTGTTCAAATGTGTCTCAGATTTTGTCCCCTGGTACTTGGGTGCAACATTCCAGACGCTTTACTAACACTCTCCCCACTTGGAGAGTCAGTGCCTTTAACCTCCTGTTTGGCCCAGTTTGCAATTTCTGCGGAAAATGAACAGGAATAGGGAGAACCAATGAGAGACTAGCTGGAGGTGTCTGGACGGGCAAATTTAACTCTCATTTCCCACCAGGAAGAGGAATTAACCAAAGGCTCAGCGTGCCATGCCGGAACCACACTAGGGCCTGAAGCAATCCTGCGGTGTTGCGGCCACCTCACAAGAAAGCGAGTTGAAGAAAGGAGCTCAGGGGCACTGTAATTCACAAACCTGCAGAGTTATAAATGACAGCCATCGTCCAAAAATATATTGAAGTAAGGCTGCCAAGAGGACTTGAAAGCGGGGCAGAATTGCAGGAAACCGATTTCAGGAGGTAGACTGGAATTGCATGTAAAGCATAGGAAAAGAGGCAGAACGTCCACAATGATGCACTTGGCCAAAAAGGGCGTATGCGTTTTTTCCTGAATATATTCAGGAAAAAACGCATACGCCCTTTTTGGCCAACCAAGCAAGCTTGCAAAGGAAATCTGCACTACAATGAAGTCTCACTGCCCCCCGGTCAAAAGGGCCATCTGAAAAAAGTGTATAATCCAGAAAGGCAGGACAGGCCATGGAGAACTGTGAGCCTTGTTATGCTGATGGGTGGGATGTAAATTGCCAAAAGCCACTCTGGAGAAGTGTATGGTGATTCCTGAAACAACTAAAAAAAAAAGCAACAGAGCCTAGGGCAATTCCACTTATAGTCCTATAGCTTAGGGAAATTAAAATCAAAAAGACACAGCCACCCCAAAGTTTGGGACGGCTCTGTTTACAAGAACCTCGTTTACGATACAAGTTCAATATCACAGAAAGCGAAAAATGGATAAAGAGGTTGAGGTACTTACGTACAATGCAATATCACTCAGCAATGAAATCTATGTCATCAGGCCAGTAGCAGCATAATGAGTGGATTCAGGTACGATGATTCTAAGTGAAATAAGTCACACAGAAAATAAAACATCATAAGATATCACTAATACACGGAATGTAAACTTGGCTACACAGGAACTGAATTACAAAACAGAACAGGGACTCATATGTAGAAAACCAACTTATGCTTGCTTAAGGGGAAAGGTGAGTTGGGGTTCTGCATGAAACCAGAGATTGAAATTGGCACAGATACCGTTCACTAAGTCAAATATGTAATAGACAAGAGCTACTCCTTGCTCAATGAAGTGGACTCAAGACGCCATATTAAACGCCTAAGAATATACCTGACTAGTAAGAATCTTAAAACCTATGGATTTATATGTCTCCGAAAGAGAATCAAGCATGTGTACAGTGGCATAAACGCAGCAGTGACTGGATTGGTGAGGATCGGTGAGCAAATGCAGACCCTTTGAAGTCATATTGCATGGTACCCATTCCACGGGTCTCAACTCTCCAGGTTTAAGGGATTCTTCCTTCAGCTAAAACATGCATGTGGAACCCAGAGTATAATCCACTGTGTGATAGGGAAACGTGTTCAAATGTGTCTCAGATTTTGTCCCCTGGTACTTGGGTGCAACATTCCAGACGCTTTACTAACACTCTCCCCACTTGGAGAGTCAGTGCCTTTAACCTCCTGTTTGGCCCAGTTTGCAATTTCTGCGGAAAATGAACAGGAATAGGGAGAACCAATGAGAGACTAGCTGGAGGTGTCTGGACGGGCAAATTTAACTCTCATTTCCCACCAGGAAGAGGAATTAACCAAAGGCTCAGCATGCCATGCCGGAACCACACTAGGGCCTGAAGCAATCCTGCAATGTTGCGGCCAGCTCACAAGAAAGCGAGTTGAAGAAAGGAGCTCAGGGGCACTGTAATTCACAAACCTGCAGAGTTATAAATGACAGCTATCGTCCAAAAATATATTGAAGTAAGGCTGCCAAGAGGACTTGAAAGCGGGGCAGAATTGCAGGAAACCGATTTCAGGAGGTAGACTGGAATTGCATGTAAAGCATAGGAAAAGAGGCAGAACGTCCACAATGATGCACTTGGCCAAAAAGGGCGTATGCGTTTTTTCCTGAATATATTCAGGAAAAAACGCATACGCCCTTTTTGGCCAACCAAGCAAGCTTGCAAAGGAAATCTGCACTACAATGAAGTCTCACTGGCCCCCGGTCAAAAGGGCCATTTGAAAAAAGTGTAAAATCCAGAAAGGCAGGACAGGCCATGGAGAACTGGGAGCCTTCTTATGCTGATGGGCGGGAAGTAAATTGCAAATAGCCACTCTGGAGAAGTGTATGGTGTTTCCTGAAACATCTAAAAAACAGAGCAACAGAGGCTAGGACACTTCAACTTATGGTCCTATAGATTAGGGAAATTAAAATAAAAAAGACACAGCCACCCGAAAGTTTGGAATGGCCCTGTTTACAAGAACCTCATTTACGGTACAAGTTCAATATCGCAGAAAGCGAAAAATGGATAAAGAAGTTGTGGTACTTACGTACAATGCAATATCACTCAGCGACGAAATCTATGTCATCAGGCCAGTAGCAGCATAATGAGTGGATTCAGGTACGATGATTCTAAGTGAAATAAGTCACACAGAAAAAGAAACATCATAAGATATCACTAATACACGGAATGTAAACTTGGCTACACAGGAACTGAATTACAAAACAGAACAGGGTCTCAAATATAGAAAACCAACTTATTCTTGCTTAAGGGGAAAGGTGAGTTGGGGTGCTGCATAAAACCAGAGATTGAAATTAACACAGATAGCTTTCCATAAGCCAAATATGTAATAGACAAGAGCTACTGCTTGCTCAATGAAGTGGAATCAACACCCCATATTAAACGCCTAAGAATATACCTGACTAGTAAGAATCTTAAAACCTATGGATTTATATGTCTCCGAAAGAGAATCAAGCGTGTGTACAGTGGCATAAACGCAGCAGTGATAGGATTGGTGAGGATCGGTGAGCAAATGCAGACCCTTTGAAGTCATATTGCATGGTACCCATTCCATGGGTCTCAACTCTCCAGGTTTAAGGGATTCTTCCTTCAGCTAAAACATGCATGTGGAACCCAGAGTATGATCCACCGTGTGATCGGGAAATGTGTTCAAATGTGTCTCAGTTTTCGTCCCCTGGTACTCGGGTGCAACATTCCAGACGCTTTACTAACACTCTCCCCACTTGGAGAGTCAGTGCCTTTAACCTCCTGTTTGGCCCAGTTTGCAATTTCTGCGGAAAATGAACAGGAATAGGGAGAACCAATGAGAGACTAGTTGGAGGTGTCTGGACGGGCAAATTTAACTCTCATTTCGCACCAGGAAGTGGAATTAACCAAAGGCTCAGCGAGCCATGCCAAAACCACACTAGGGCCTGAAGCAATCCTGCGGTGTTGCGGCCAGCTCACAAGAAAGCGAGTTGAAGAAAGGAGCTCAGGGGCCCTGTAATTCACAAACCTGCAGAGTTACAAATGACAGCTATCGTCCAAAAATATATTGAAGAAAGGCTGCCAAGAGGACTTGAAAGCGGGGCAGAAATGCAGGAAACCGATTTCAGGAGGTAGACTGGAATTGCATGTAAAGCATAGGAAAAGAGGCAGAACGTCCACAATGATGCACTTGGCCAAACAGGGCGTATGCGTTTTTTCCTGAATATATTCAGGAAAAAACGCATACGCCCTTTTTGGCCAACCAAGCAAGCTTGCAAAGGAAATCTGCACTACAATGAAGTCTCACTGCCCCCCGGTCAAAAGGGCCATCTGAAAAAAGTGTATAATCCAGAAAAGGCAGGACAGGCCATCGAGAACTGGGAGCCTTGTTATGCTGATGGGTGGGATGTAAATTGCCAAAAGCCACTCTGGAGAAGTGTATGGTGTTTCCTGAAACATCTAAAAAGCAAAGCAACAGAGCCTAGGGCACTTCCACTTATGACCTATAGCTTAGGGAAATTAAAATCAAAAAGACACAGCAACCCCAAAGTTTGGGACGGTTCTGTTTACAAGAACCTCATTTATGGTACAAGTTCAATATCGCAGAAAGCGAGAAATGGATAAGGAAGTTGAGGTACTTACGTACAATGCAATATCACTCAGCAATGAAATCTATGTCATCAGGCCCTTAGCAGCATAATGAGTGGATTCAAGTACGATGATTCTAAGTGAAATAAGTCACAGAGAAAAAGAAACATCATAAGTTATCACTAATACATGGAATGTAAACTTGGCTACACAGGAACTGAATTACAAAACAGAATAGGGTCTCAAATGTAGAAAACCAACTTATGCTTGCTTAAGGGGAAAGGTGAGATGGGGTGCTACATAAAACCAGAGATTGAAATTAGCACAGATACCTTTCCATAAGCCAAATATGTAATAGACAAGAGCTACTGCTTGCTCAACGAAGTGGAATCAACACCCCATATTAAACGCCTAAGAATATACCTGACTAGTAAGAATCTTAAAACCTATGGATTTATATGTCTCCGAAAGAGAATCAAGCGTGTGTATAGCGGCATAAACGCAGCAGCGATCGGATTGGTGAGGATCGGTGAGCAAATGCAGACCCTTTGAAGTCATATTGCATGGTACCCATTCCATGGGTCTCAACTCTCCAGGTTTAAGGGATTCTTCCTTCAGCTAAAACATGCATGTGGAACCCAGAGTATGTTCCACCGTGTGATCGGGAAATGTGTTCAAATGTGTCTCAGTTTTCGTCCCCTGGTACTCGGGTGCAACATTCCAGACGCTTTACTAACACTCTCCCCACTTGGAGAGTCAGTGCCTTTAACCTCCTCTTTGGCCCAGTTTGCAATTTCTGCGGAAAAGAACAGGAATAGGGAGAACCAATGAGAGACTAGCTGGAGGTGTCTGGACGGGCAAATTTAACTCTCATTTCCCACGAAGAAGAGGAATTAACCAAAGGCTCAGCGTGCCATGCCGGAACCACACTAGTGCCTGAAGCAATCCTGCGGTGTTGCGGCCAGCTCACAAGAAAGCGAGTTGAAGAAAGGAGCTCCGGGGCCCTGTAATTCACAAACCTGCAGAGTTATAAATGACAGCTATCGTCCAAAAATATATTGAAGTAAGGCTGCCAAGAGGACTTGAAAGCAGGGCAGAATTACAGGAAACCGATTTCAGGAGGTAGACTGGAATTGCATGTAAAGCATAGGAAAAGAGGCAGAACGTCCACAATGATGCACTTGGCCAAAAAGGGCGTATGCGTTTTTTCCTGAATATATTCAGGAAAAAACGCATACGCCCTTTTTGGCCAACCAAGCAAGCTTGCAAAGGAAACTGCACAACAATGAAGTCTCACTGCCCCCCAGGCAAAAGGGCCATCTGAAAATAGTGTAAAATCCAGAAAGGCAGGACAGGCCATGGAGAACTGGGAGCCTTCTTATGCTGATGGGCGGGATGTAAATTGCAAACACCACTCTGGAGAAGTGTATGGTGTTTCCTGAAACATCTAAAAAACACAGCAACAGAGCCAAGGCACTTCCACTTATGGTCCTATAGCTTAGGGAAATTAAAATCAAAAAGAAACAGCAACCCCAAAGTTTGGGACGGCTCTGTTTACAAGAACCTCATTTACGGTACAAGTTCAATATCACAGAAAGCGAAAAATGGATAAATAAGTTGTGGTATTACGTACAATGCAATATCACTCAGCAATGAAATCTATGTCAACAGGCCCTTAGCAGCATAATGAGTGGATTCACGTACGATGATTCTAAGTGAAATAAGTCACAGAGAAAAAGAAACATCATAAGTTATCACTAATAAATGGAATGTAAACTTGGCTACACAGGAACTGAATTACAAAACAGAACAGGGTCTCAAATGTAGAAAACCAACTTATGCTTGCTTAAGGGGAATGGTGAGTTGGGGTGCTGCATAAAACCAGAGATTGAAATTAGCACAGATACCGTTCCATAAGCCAAATATGTAATAGACAAGAGCTACTCCTTGCTCAACGAAGTGGACTCAACACCCCATATTAAACGCATAAGAATATACCTGACTAGTAAGAATCATAAAACCTATGGATTTATATGTCTCCGAAAGAGAATCAAGCAAGTGTACAGCGGCATAAACGCAGCAGTGATAGGATTGGTGAGGTTCCGTGAGCAAATGCAGACCCTTTGAAGTCATATTGCTTGGTACCCATTCCATGGTTCTCAACTCTCCAGGTTTAAGGGATTCTTCCTTCAGCTAAAACATGCATGTGGAACCCAGAGTATGATCCACGGTCTGATCGGGAAACGTGTTCAAATGTGTCTCAGTTTTCGTCCCCTGGTACTCGGGTGCAACATTCCAGAGGCTTTACTAACACTCTCCCCACTTGGAGAGTCAGTGCCTTTAACCTCCTGCTTGGCCCAGTTTGCAATTTCTGCGGAAAATGAACAGGAATAGGGAGAACCAATGAGAGACTAGCTGGAGGTGTCTGGACGGGCAAATTTAACTCTCATTTCCCACCAGGAAGAGGAATTAACCAAAGGCTCAGCATGCCATGCCGGAACCACACTAGGGCCTGAAGCAATCCTGCAATGTTGCGGCCAGCTCACAAGAAAGCGAGTTGAAGAAAGGAGCTCAGGGGCACTGTAATTCACAAACCTGCAGAGTTATAAATGACAGCTATCGTCCAAAAATATATTGAAGTAAGGCTGCCAAGAGGACTTGAAAGCGGGGCAGAATTGCAGGAAACCGATTTCAGGAGGTAGACTGGAATTGCATGTAAAATATAGGAAAAGAGGCAGAACGTCCACAATGATGCACTTGGCCAAAAAGGGTGTATGCGTTTTTTCCTGAATATATTCAGGAAAAAACGCATACGCACTTTTTGGCCAACCAAGCAAGCTTGCAAAGGAAATCTGCACTATATTGAAGTCTCACTGCCCCCCGGTCAAAAGGGCCATTTGAAAAAAGTGTAAAATCCAGAAAGGCAGGACAGGCCATGGAGAACTGGGAGCCTGCTTATGCTGATGCGCGGGATGTAAATTGGAAACAGCCACTCTGGAGAAGTGTATGGTGTTTCCTGAAACATCTAAAAAACAGAGCAACAGAGCCTAGGGCACTTCCACTTATGGTCCTATAGTTTAGAGAAATTAAAATCAAAAAGACACAGCCACCCCGAAGTTTGGGACGGCTCTGTTTACAAGAACCTCGTTTACGGTACAAGTTCAATATCGCAGAAAGCGAAAAATGGATAAAGAAGTTGTGGTACTTACGTACAATGCAATATCACTCAGCAATGAAATCTATGTCATCAGGCCAGTAGCAGCATAATGAGTGGATTCAGGTACGATGATTCTAAGTGAAATAAGTCACACAGAAAAAGAAACATCATAAGATATCACTAATACACGGATTGTAAACTTGGCTACACAGGAACTGAATTACAAAACAGAATAGGGTCTCAAATATAGAAAACCAACTTATTCTTGCTTAAGGGGAAAGGTGAGTTGGGGTGCTGCATAAAACCAGAGATTGAAATTAGCACAGATACCGTTCCATAAGCCAAATATGTAATAGACTAGAGCTACTCCTTGCTCAACGAAGTGGACTCAACACCCCATATTAAACGCCTAAGAATATACCTGACTAGTAAGAATCTTAAAACCTATGGATTTATATGTCTCCGAAAGAGAATCAAGCAAGTGTACAGCGGCATAAACGCAGCAGTGATAGGATTGGTGAGGTTCCGTGAGCAAATGCAGACCCTTTGAAGTCATATTGCTTGGTACCCATTCCATGGTTCTCAACTCTCCAGGTTTAAGGGATTCTTCCTTCAGCTAAAACATGCATGTGGAACCCAGAGTATGATCCACGGTCTGATCGGGAAACGTGTTCAAATGTGTCTCAGTTTTCGTCCCCTGGTACTCGGGTGCAACATTCCAGAGGCTTTACTAACACTCTCCCCACTTGGAGAGTCAGTGCCTTTAACCTCCTGCTTGGCCCAGTTTGCAATTTCTGCGGAAAATGAACAGGAATAGGGAGAACCAATGAGAGACTAGCTGGAGGTGTCTGGACGGGCAAATTTAACTCTCATTTCCCACCAGGAAGAGGAATTAACCAAAGGCTCAGCATGCCATGCCGGAACCACACTAGGGCCTGAAGCAATCCTGCAATGTTGCGGCCAGCTCACAAGAAAGCGAGTTGAAGAAAGGAGCTCAGGGGCACTGTAATTCACAAACCTGCAGAGTTATAAATGACAGCTATCGTCCAAAAATATATTGAAGTAAGGCTACCAAGAGGCCTTGAATGCGGGGTAGAATTGCAGGAAACCGATTTCAGGAGGTAGACTGGAATTGCATGTAAAATATAGGAAAAGAGGCAGAACGTCCACAATGATGCACTTGGCCAAAAAGGGTGTATGCGTTTTTTCCTGAATATATTCAGGAAAAAACGCATACGCACTTTTTGGCCAACCAAGCAAGCTTGCAAAGGAAATCTGCACTATATTGAAGTCTCACTGCCCCCCGGTCAAAAGGGCCATTTGAAAAAAGTGTAAAATCCAGAAAGGCAGGACAGGCCATGGAGAACTGGGAGCCTGCTTATGCTGATGGGCGGGATGTAAATTGGAAACAGCCACTCTGGAGAAGTGTATGGTGTTTCCTGAAACATCTAGAAAACAGAGCAACAGAGCCTAGGGCACTTCCACTTATGGTCCTATAGTTTAGAGAAATTAAAATCAAAAAGACACAGCCACCCCGAAGTTTGGGACGGCTCTGTTTACAAGAACCTCGTTTACGGTACAAGTTCAATATCGCAGAAAGCGAACAATGGATAAAGAAGTTGTGGTACTTACGTACAATGCAATATCACTCAGCAATGAAATCTATGTCATCAGGCCAGTAGCAGCATAATGAGTGGATTCAGGTACGATGATTCTAAGTGAAATAAGTCACACAGAAAAAGAATCATCATAAGATATCACTAATACACGGATTGTAAACTTGGCTACACAGGAACTGAATTACAAAACAGAATAGGGTCTCAAATATAGAAAACCAACTTATTCTTGCTTAAGGGGAAAGGTGAGTTGGGGTGCTGCATAAAACCAGAGATTGAAATTAGCACAGATACCGTTCCATAAGCCAAATATGTAATAGACTAGAGCTACTCCTTGCTCAACGAAGTGGACTCAACACCCCATATTAAACGCCTAAGAATATACCTGACTAGTAAGAATCTTAAAACCTATGGATTTATATGTCTCCGAATGAGAATCAAGCGTGTGTACAGCGGCATAAACGCAGCAGTGATCGGATTGGTGAGGATCGGTGAGCAAATGCAGACCCTTTGAAGTCATATTGCATGGTACCCATTCCATGGGTCTCAACTCTCC
Organism: Grampus griseus; assembly: GCF_964374135.1. Lineage (NCBI taxonomy): Eukaryota > Metazoa > Chordata > Mammalia > Artiodactyla > Delphinidae > Grampus > Grampus griseus. The sequence continues at coordinate 285,662 of NW_028133120.1, read as the reverse complement.
AGGTTTAAGGGATTCTTCCTTCAGCTAAAACATGCATGTGGAACCCAGAGTATGATCCACCGTGTGATCGGGAAACGTGTTCAAATGTGTCTCAGTTTTCGTCCCCTGGTACTCGGGTGCAACATTCCAGACGCTTTACTAATACTCTCCCCACTTGGAGAGTCAGTGCCTTTAACCTCCTGTTTGGCCCAGTTTGCAATTTCTGCGGAAAATGAACAGGAATAGGGAGAACCAATGAGAGACTAGCTGGAGGTGTCTGGACGGGCAAATTTAACTCTCATTTCCCACCAGGAAGAGGAATTAACCAAAGGCTCAGCGTGCCATGCCGGAACCACACTAGGGCCTGAAGCAATCCAGCGGTGTTGCAGCCAGCTCACAAGAAAGCGAGTTGAAGAAAGGAGCTCAGGGGCCCTGTAATTCACAAACCTGCAGAGTTATAAATGACAGCTATCGTCCAAAAATATATTGAAGTAAGGCTGCCAAGAGGACTTGAAAGCGGGGCAGAATTGCAGGAAACCGATTTCAGGAGGTAGACTGGAATTGCATGTAAAGCATAGGAAAAGAGGCAGAACGTCCACAATGATGCACTTGGCCAAAAAGGGCGTATGCGTGTTTTCCTGAATATATTCAGGAAAAAACGCATACGCCCTTTTTGGCCAACCAAGCAAGCTTGCAAAGGAAATCTGCACTACAATGAAGACTCACTGCCACCCCGGTCAAAAGGGCCATCTGAAAAATGTGTAAAATCCAGAAAGGCACACAGGCCATGGAGAACTGGGAGCCTTGTTATGCTGATAGGCGGGATGTAAATTGCCAACAGCCACTCTGGAGAAGTGTATGGTGTTTCCTGAAACATCTAAAAAACAAAGCAACAGAGCCTAGGGCACTTCCACTTATGGTCCTATAGCTTAGGGAAATTAAAATCAAAAAGACACAGCCACCCCAAAGTTTGGGACGGCTCTGTTTACAAGAACCTCATTTACGGTACAAGTTCAATATCGCAGAAAGCGAGAAATGGATAAAGAAGTTGAGGTACTTACGTACAATGCAATATCACTCAGCAATGAAATCTATGTCATCAGGCCCTTAGCAGCATAATGAGTGGATTCAGGTACGATGATTCTAAGTGAAATAAGTCACAGAGAAAAAGAATCATCATAAGTTATCACTAATGTATGGAATGTAAACTTGTCTACACAGGAACTGAATTACAAAACACAACAGGGTCTCAAACGTAGAAAACCAACTTATGCTTGCTTAAGGGGAATGGTGAGTTGGGGTGCTGCATAAAACCAGAGATAGAAATTAGCACAGATACCGTTCCATAAGCCAAATATGTAATAGACAAGAGCTACTCCTCACTCAACGAAGTGGACTCAACACCCCATATTAAACGCCTAAGAATATACCTGACTAGTAAGAATCTTAAAACCTATGGATTTATATGTCTCCGAAAGAGAATCAAGCGTGTGTACAGCGGCATAAATGCAGCGGTGATCGGATTGGTGAGGTTCGGTGAGCAAATGCAGACCCTTTGAAGTCATATTGCATGGTACCCATTCCATGGGTCTCAACTCTCCAGGTTTAAGGGATTCTTCCTTCAGCTAAAACATGCATGTGGAACCCAGAGTATGATCCACCGTGTGATCGGGAAACGTGTTCAAATGTGTCTCAGTTTTCGTCCCCTGGTACTCGGGTGCAACATTCCAGACGCTTTACTAACACTCTCCCCACTTGGAGAGTCAGTGCCTTTAACTTCCTGTTTGGCCCAGTTTGCAATTTCTGCGGAAAATGAACAGGAATAGGGAGAACCAATGAGAGACTAGCTGGAGGTGTCTGGACGGGCAAATTTAACTCTCATTTCCCACCAGGAAGAGGAATTAACCAAAGGCTCAGCGTGCCATGCCAGAACCACACTAGTGCCTGAAGCAATCCTGCGGTGTTGCGGCCAGCTCACAAGAAAGTGAGTTGAACAAAGGAGCTCAGGGGCCCTGTAATTCACAAACCTGCAGAGTTATAAATGACAGCTATCGTCCAAAAATATATTGAAGTAAGGCTGCCAAGAGGACTTGAAAGCGGGGCAGAATTGCAGGAAACCGATTTCAGGAGGTAGACTGGAATTGCATGTAAAGCATAGGAAAAGAGGCAGAACGTCCACAATGATGCACTTGGCCAAAAAGGGCGTATGCGTTTTTTCCTGAATATATTCAGGAAAAAACACATACGCCCTTTTTGGCCAACCAAGCAAGCTTGCAAAGGAAATCTGCACTACAATGAAGTCTCACTGCCCCCCCGGTCAAAAGGGTCATCTGAAAAATGTGTAAAATCCAGAAAGGCAGGACAGGCCATGGAGAACTGGGAGCCTTCTTATGCTGATGGGCGAGATGTAAATTGCAAACAGCCACTCTGGAGAAGTGTATGGTGTTTCCGGAAACATCTAAAAAACAGAGCAACAGAGCCTAGGGCACTTCCACTTATGGTCCTATAGCTTAGGGAAATTAAAATCAAAAAGACACAGCCACACCAAAGTTTGGAATGGCTCTGTTTACAAGAACCCCATTTACGGTACAAGTTCAATATCGCAGAAAGCGAGAAATGGATAAAGAAGTTGAGGTACTTACGTACAATGCAATATCACTCAGCAATGAAATCTATGTCATCAGGCCCGTAGCAGCATAATGAGTGGATTCAGGTACGATGATTCTAAGTGAAATAAGTCACATAGAAAAAGAAACATCATAAGATATCACTAATACACGAAATGTAAACTTGGCTACACAGGAACTGAATTACAAAACAGAACAGGGTCTCAAATGTAGAAAACCAACTTATGCTTGCTTAAGGGGAAAGGTGAGTTGGGGTGCTGCATAAAACCAGAGATTGAAATTAACACAGATACCTTTCCATAAGCCAAATATGTAATAGACAAGAGCTACTGCTTGCTCAACGAAGTGGACTCAACACCCCATATTAAACGCCTAAGAATATACCTGACAAGTAAGAATCTTAAAACCTATGGATTTATATGTCTCCGAAAGAGAATCCAGCGTGTGTAGAGTGACATAAAAGCAGCAGTGATAGGAATGGTGAGGATCGGTGAGCAAATGCAGACCCTTTGAAGTCATATTGCATGGTACCCATTCCATGGGTCTCAACTCTCCAGGTTTAAGGGATTCTTCCTTCAGCTAAAACATGCATGTGGAACCCAGAGTATGATCCACCGTGTGATCGGGAAACGTGTTCAAATGTGTCTCAGTTTTCATCCCCTGGTACTCGGGTGCAACATTCCAGATGCTTTACTAACACTCTCCCCACTTGGAGAGTCAGTGCCTTTAAACTCCTGTTTGCCCCAGTTTGCAATTTCTGCGGAAAATGAACAGGAATAGGGAGAACCAATGAGAGACTAGCTGGAGGTGTCTGGACGGGCAAATTTAACTCTCATTTCCCACCAGGAAGAGGAATTAACCAAAGGCTCAGCGTGCCATGCCGGAACCACACTAGGGCCTGAAGCAATCCTGCGGTGTTGCGGCCAGCTCACAAGAAAGCGAGTTGAAGAAAAGAGCTCAGGGGCCCTGTAATTCACAAACCTGCAGAGTTATAAATGACAGCTATCGTCCAAAAATATATTGAAGTAAGGCTGCCAAGAGGACTTGAAAGCGGGGCAGAATTGCAGGAAACCGATTTCAGGAGGTAGACTGGAATTGCATGTAAAGCATAGGAAAAGAGGCACAACGTCCACAATGATGCACTTGGCCAAAAAGGGCGTATGCGTTTTTTCCTGAATATATTGAGGAAAAAACGCATACGCCCTTTTTGGCCAACCAAGCAAGCTTGCAAAGGAAATCTGCACTACAATGAAGTCTCACTGCACACCGGTCAAAAGGGCCATCTGAAAAAAGTATAAAATCCAGAAAGGCAGGACAGGCCATGGAGAACTGGGAGCATTCTTATGCTGATGGGTGGGATGTAAATTGCCAACAGCCAGTCTGGAGAAGTGTATGGTGTTTCCTGAAACATCTAAAAAAGAAAGCAACAGAGCCTAGGGCACTTCCACTTATGGTCCTATAGCTTAGGGAAATTAAAATCAAAAAGACACAGCAACCCCAAAATTTGGGACGGCTCTGTTTACAAGAACCTCATTTACGGTACAAGTTCAATATCGCAGAAAGCCAGAAATCGATAAAGAAGTTGAGGTACTTACTTACAATGCAATATCACTCAGCGACGAAATCTATGTCATCAGGCCCTTAGCCGCATAATGAGTGGATTCAGATACGATGATTCTAAGTGAAATAAGTCACAGAGAAAAAGAAACATCATAAGTTATCACTAATACATGAAATGTAAACTTGGCTACACAGGAACTGAATTACAAAACAGAACAGGGTCTCAAATGTAGAAAACCAACTTATGCTTGCTTAAGGGGAATGGTGAGTTGGGGTGCTGCATAAAACCAGAGATTGAAATTAGCACAGATACCATTCCATAAGCCAAATATGTAATAGACAAGAGCTACTCCTTGCTCAACGAAGTGGACTCAACACCCCATATTAAACGCATAAGAATATACGAGACTACTAAGAATCTTAAAACCTATGGATTTATATGTCTTCGAAAGTGAATCAAGCGTGTGTACAGCGGCATAAACGCAGCAGTGATCGGATTGGTGAGGATCGGTGAGCAAATGCAGACCCTTTGAAGTCATATTGCATGGTACCCATTCCATGGGTCTCAACTCTCCAGGTTTAAGGGATTCTTCCTTCAACTAAAACATGCATGTGGTACCCAGAGGATGATCCACCGTGTGATCGGGAAACGTGTTCAAATGTGTCTCAGTTTTCGTCCCCTGGTACTCGGGTGCAACATTCCAGACGCTTTACTAACACTCTCCCCACTTGGAGAGTCAGTGCCTTTAACCTCCTGTTTGGCCCAGTTTGCAATTTCTGCGGAAAATGAACAGGAATAGGGAGAACCAATGAGAGGCTAGCTGGAGGTGTCTGGACGGGCAAATTTAACTCTCATTTCCCACCAGGAAGAGGAATTAACCAAAGGCTCAACGTGCCATGCCAGAACCACACTAGGGCCTGAAGCAATCCTGCGGTGTTGCGGCCAGCTCACAACAAAGCGAGTTGAAGAAAGGAGCTCAGGGGCCCTGTAATTCACAAACCTGCAGAGTTATAAATGACAGCTATTGGCCAAAAATATATTGAAGTAAGGCTGCCAAGAGGACTTGAAAGCGGGGCAGAATTGCAGGAAACCGATTTCAGGAGGTAGACTGGAATTGCATGTAAAGCATAGGAAAAGAGGCACAACGTCCACAATGATGCACTTGGCCAAAAAGGGCGTATGCGTTTTTTCCTGAATATATTGAGGAAAAAACGCATACGCCCTTTTTGGCCAACCAAGCAAGCTTGCAAAGGAAATCTGCACTACAATGAAGTCTCACTGCACACCGGTCAAAAGGGCCATCTGAAAAAAGTATAAAATCCAGAAAGGCAGGACAGGCCATGGAGAACTGGGAGCATTCTTATGCTGATGGGTGGGATGTAAATTGCCAACAGCCAGTCTGGAGAAGTGTATGGTGTTTCCTGAAACATCTAAAAAAGAAAGCAACAGAGCCTAGGGCACTTCCACTTATGGTCCTATAGCTTAGGGAAATTAAAATCAAAAAGACACAGCAACCCCAAAATTTGGGACGGCTCTGTTTACAAGAACCTCATTTACGGTACAAGTTCAATATCGCAGAAAGCCAGAAATCGATAAAGAAGTTGAGGTACTTACTTACAATGCAATATCACTCAGCGACGAAATCTATGTCATCAGGCCCTTAGCCGCATAATGAGTGGATTCAGATACGATGATTCTAAGTGAAATAAGTCACAGAGAAAAAGAAACATCATAAGTTATCACTAATACATGGAATGTAAACTTGGCTACACAGGAACTGAATTACAAAACAGGACAGGTTCTCAAATGTAGAAAACCAACTTATGCTTGCTTAAGGGGAATGGTGAGTTGGGGTGCTGCATAAAACCAGAGATTGAAATTAGCACAGATACCATTCCATAAGCCAAATATGTAATAGACAAGAGCTAGTCCTTGCTCAACGAAGTGGACTCAACACCCCATATTAAACGCCTAAGAATATACCTGACTAGTAAGAATCTTAAAACCTATGGATTTATATGTCTCCGAAAGAGAATCAAGCGTGTGTACAGCGGCATAAATGCAGCAGTGATAGGATTGGTGAGGATCGGTGAGCAAATGCAGACCCTTTGAAGTCATATTGCATGGTACCCATTCCATGGGTCTCAACTCTCCAGGTTTAAGGGATTCTTCCTTCAGCTAAAACATGCATGTGGAACCCAGAGTATGATCCACCGTGTGATCGGGAAACGTGTTCAAATGTGTCTCAGTTTTCGTCCCCTGGTACTCGGGTGCAACATTCCAGACGCTTTACTAACACTCTCCCCACTTGGAGAGTCAGTGCCTTTAACCTCCTGTTTGGCCCAGTTTGCCATTTCTGCGGAAAATGAACAGGAATAGGGAGAACCAATGAGAGACTAGCTGGAGGTGTCTGGACGGGCAAATTTAACTCTCATTTCCCACCAAGAAGAGGAATTAACCAAAGGCTCAGCGTGCCATGCCGGAACCACACTAGGGCCTGAAGCAATCCTGCGGTGTTGCGGCCAGCTCACAAGAAAGTGAGTTGAAGAAAGGAGCTCAGGGGCCCTGTAATTCACAAACCTGCAGAGTTATAAATGACAGCTATCGTCCAAAAATATATTGAAGTAAGGCTGCCAAGAGGACATGAAAGCGGGGCAGAATTGCAGGAAACCGATTTCAGGAGGTAGACTGGAATTGCATGTAAAGCATAGGAAAAGAGGCAGAACGTCCACAATGATGCACTTGGCCAAAAAGGGCGTATGCGTTTTTTCCAGAATATATTCAGGAAAAAACGCATACGCCCTTTTTGGCCAACCAAGCAAGCTTGCAAAGAAAATCTGCACTACAATGAAGTCTCACTGCCCCCCGGTCAAAAGGGCCATCTGAAAAAAGTGTATAATCCAGAAAGGCAGGACAGGCCATGGAGAACTGGGAGCCTTGTTATGCTGATGGGTGGGATGTAAATTGCCAAAAGCCACTCTGGAGAAGTGTATGGTGTTTCCTGAAACATCTAAAAAACAAAGCAACAGAGCCTAGGGCACTTCCACTTATGGTCCTATAGCTTAGGGAAATTAAAATCAAAAAGACACAGCAACCCCAAAGTTTGGGAGGGCTCTGTTTACAAGAACCTCACTTACGGTACAAGTTCAATATCGCAGAAAGCCAGAAATGGATAAAGAAGTTGAGGTACTTACTTACAATGCAATATCACTCAGCAATGAAATCTATGTCAACAGGCCCTTAGCTGCATAATGAGTGGATTCAGGTACGATGATTCTAAGTGAAATATGTCACAGAGAAAAAGAAACATCATAAGTTATCACTAATACATGAAATGTAAACTTGGCTACACAGGAACTGAATTACAAAACAGAACAGGGTCTCAAATGTAGAAAACCAACTTATGCTTGCTTAAGGGGAATGGTGAGTTGGGGTGCTGCATAAAACCAGAGATTGAAATTAGCACAGATACCATTCCATAAGCCAAATATGTAATAGATAAGAGCTACTCCTTGCTCAACGAAGTGGACTCAACACCCCATATTAAACGCATAAGAATATACGTGACTACTAAGAATCTTAAAACCTATGGATTTATAAGTCTTCGAACGTGAATCAAGCGTGTGTACAGCGGCATAAACGCAGCAGTGATCGGATTGGTGAGGATCGGTGAGCAAATGCAGACCCTTTGAAGTCATATTGCATGGTACCCATTCCATGGGTCTCAACTCTCCAGGTTTAAGGGATTCTTCCTTCAGCTAAAACATGCATGTGGAACCCAGAGTATGATCCACCGTGTGATCGGGAAACGTGTTCAAATGTGTCTCAGTTTTCGTCCCCTGGTACTCGGGTGCAACATTCCAGACGCTTTACTAACACTCTCCCCACTTGGAGACTCAGTGCCTTTAACCTCCCGTTTGGCCCAGTTTGCCATTTCTGCGGAAAATGAACAGGAATAGGGAGAACCAATGAGAGACTAGCTGGAGGTGTCTGGATGGGCAAATTTAACTCTCATTTCCCACCAGGAAGAGGAATTAACCAAAGGCTCAGCGAGCCATGCCGGAACCACACTAGGGCCTGAAGCAATCCTGCGGTGTTGCGGCCAGCTCACAAGAAAGCGAGTTGAAGAAAGGAGCTCAGGGGCCCTGTAATTCACAAACATGCAGAGTTCTAAATGACAGCTATCGTCCAAAAATATATTGAAGTAAGGCTGCCAAGAGGACATGAAAGCGGGGCAGAATTGCAGGAAACCGATTTCAGGAGGTAGACTGGAATTGCATGTAAAGCATAGGAAAAGAGGCAGAACGTCCACAATGATGCACTTGGCCAAAAAGGGCGTATGCGTTTTTTCCTGAATATATTCAGGAAAAAACGCATACGCCCTTTTTGGCCAACCAAGCAAGCTTGCAAAGGAAATCTGCACTACAATGAAGTCTCACTGCCCCCCGGTCAAAAGGGCCATCTGAAAAAAGTGTATAATCCAGAAAGGCAGGACAGGCCATGGAGAACTGGGAGCCTTGTTATGCTGATGGGTGGGATGTAAATTGCCAAAAGCCACTCTGGAGAAGTGTATGGTGTTTCCTGAAACATCTAAAAAACAAAGCAACAGAGCCTAGGGCACTTCCACTTATGGTCCTATAGCTTAGGGAAATTAAAATCAAAAAGACACAGCAACCCCAAAATTTGGGACGGCTCTGTTTACAAGAACCCCATTTACGGTACAAGTTCAATATCGCAGAAAGCGAGAAATGGATAAAGAAGTTGAGGTACTTACGTACAATGCAATATCACTCAGCAATGAAATCTATGTCAACAGGCCCTTAGCAGCATAATGAGTGGATTCAGGTAAGATGATTCTAAGTGAAATAAGTCACAGAGAAAAAGAAACATCATAAGTTATCACTAATACATGGAATGTAAACTTGGCTACACAGGAACTGAATTACAAAACAGAACAGGGTCTCAAATGTAGAAAACCAACTTATGCTTGTTTAAGGGGAATGGTGAGTTGGGGTGCTGCATAAAACCAGAGATTGAAATTAGCACAGATACCGTTCCATAAGCCAAATATGTAATAGACAAAAGCTACTCCTTGCTCAACGAGGTGGACTCAACACCCCATATTAAACGCCTAAGAATATACCTGACTAGTAAGAATCTTAAAACCTATGGATTTATATGTCTCCGAAAGAGAATCAAGCGTGTGTACAGTGGCATAAACGCAGCAGTGATTGGATTGGTGAGGATCGGTGAGCACATGCAGACCCTTTGAAGTTATATTGCATGGTACCCATTCCATGGGTCTCAACTCTCCAGGTTTAAGGGATTCTTCCTTCAGCTAAAACATGCATGTGGAACCCAGAGTATGATCCACCATGTGATCAGGAAACGTGTTCAAATGTGTCTCAGTTTTCATCCCCTGGTACTCGGGTGCAACATTCTAGATGCTTTACTAACACTCTCCCTACTTGGAGAGTCAGTGCCTTTAACCTCCTGTTTGCCCCAGTTTGCAATTTCTGCGGAAAATGAACAGGAATAGGGAGAACCAATGAGAGACTAGCTGGAGGTGTCTGGACGGGCAAATTTAACTCTCATTTCCCACCAGGAAGAGGAATTAACCAAAGGCTCAGCGTGCCATGCCGGAACCACACTAGGGCCTGAAGCAATCCTGCGGTGTTGCGGCCAGCTCACAAGAAAGCGAGTTGAAGAAAAGAGCTCAGGGGCCCTGTAATTCACAAACCTGCAGAGTTATAAATGACAGCTATCGTCCAAAAATATATTGAAGTAAGGCTGCCAAGAGGAATTGAAAGCGGGGCAGAATTGCAGGAAACCGATTTCAGGAGGTAGACTGGAATTGCATGTAAAGCATCGGAAAAGAGGCACAATGTCCACAATGATGCACTTGGCCAAAAAGGGCATATGCGTTTTTTCCTGAATATATTCAGGAAAAAACGCATACGCCCTTTTTGGCCAACCAAGCAAGCTTGCAAAGGAAATCTGCACTACAATGAAGTCTCACTGCCCCCCGGTCAAAAGGGCCATCTGAAAAAAGTGTATAATCCAGAAAGGCAGGACAGGCCATGGAGAACTGGGAGCCTTGTTATGCTGATGGGTGGGATGTAAATAGCCAAAAGCCACTCTGGAGAAGTGTATGGTGTTTCCTGAAACATCTAAAAAACAAAGCAACAGAGCCTAGGGCACTTCCACTTATGGTCCTATAGCTTAGGGAAATTAAAATCAAAAAGACACAGCAACCCCAAAGTTTGGGAGGGCTCTGTTTACAAGAACCTCACTTACGGTACAAGTTCAATATCGCAGAAAGCCAGAAATGGATAAAGAAGTTGAGGTACTTACTTACAATGCAATATCACTCAGCAATGAAATCTATGTCAACAGGCCCTTAGCAGCATAATGAGTGGATTCAGGTACGATGATTCTAAGTGAAATATGTCACAGAGAAAAAGAAACATCATAAGTTATCACTAATACATGAAATGTAAACTTGGCTACACAGGAACTGAATTACAAAACAGAACAGGGTCTGAAATGTAGAAAACCAACTTATGCTTGCTTAAGGGGAATGGTGAGTTGGGGTGCTGCATAAAACCAGAGATTGAAATTAGCACAGATACCATTCCATAAGCCAAATATGTAATAGACAAGAGCTACTCCTTGCTCAACGAAGTGGACTCAACACCCCATATTAAACGCATAAGAATATACCTGACTAGTAAGAATCTTAAAACCTATGGATTTATATGTCTCCGAAAGAGAATCAAGCGTGTGTACAGCAGAATAAATGCAGCAGTGATCGGATTGGTGAGGATCGGTGAGCAAATGCAGACCCTTTGAAGTCATATTGCATGGTACCCATTCCATGGGTCTCAACTCTCCAGGTTTAAGGGATTCTTACTTCAGCTAAAACATGCATGTGGTACCCAGAGGATGATCCACCGTGTGATCGGGAAACGTGTTCAAATGTGTCTCAGTTTTCGTCCCCTGGTACTCGGGTGCAACATTCCAGACGCTTTACTAACACTCTCCCCACTTGGAGAGTCAGTGCCTTTAACCTCCTGTTTGGCCCAGTTTGCAATTTCTGCGGAAAATGAACAGGAATAGGGAGAACCAATGAGAGACTAGCTGGAGGTGTCTGGACGGGCAAATTTAACTCTCATTTCCAACCAGGAAGAGGAATTAACCAAAGGCTCAGCGTGCCATGCCAGAACCACACTAGGGCCTGAAGCAATCCTGCGGTGTTGCGGCCAGCTCACAAGAAAGCGAGTTGAAGAAAGGAGCTCCGGGGCCCTGTAATTCACAAACCTGCAGAGTTATAAATGACAGCTATCGTCCAAAAATATATTGAAGTAAGGCTGCCAAGAGGACTTGAAAGCGGGGCAGAATTGCAGGAAACCGATTTCAGGAGGTAGACTGGAATTGCATGTAAAGCATAGGAAAAGAGGCAGAATGTCCACAATGATGCACTTGGCCAAAAAGGGCGTATGCGTTTTTGCCTGAATATATTGAGGAAAAAACGCATACGCCCTTTTTGGCCAACCAAGCAAGCTTGCAAAGGAAATCTGCACTACAATGAAGTCTCACTGCCCCCCGGTCAAAAGGGCCATCTGAAAAAAGTGTATAATCCAGAAAGGCAGGACAGGCCATGGAGAACTGGGAGCCTTGTTATGCTGATGGGTGGGATGTAAATTGCCAAAAGCCACTCTGGAGAAGTGTATGGTGTTTCCTGAAACATCTAAAAAACAAAGCAACAGAGCCTAGGGCACTTCCACTTATGGTCCTATAGCTTAGGGAAATTAAAATCAAAAAGACACAGCAACCCCAAAATTTGGGACGGCTCTGTTTACAAGAACCCCATTTACGGTACAAGTTCAATATCGCAGAAAGCGAGAAATGGATAAAGAAGTTGAGGTACTTACGTACAATGCAATATCACTCAGCAATGAAATCTATGTCAACAGGCCCTTAGCAGCATAATGAGTGGATTCAGGTATGATGATTCTAAGTGAAATAAGTCACAGAGAAAAAGAAACATCATAAGTTATCACTAATACATGGAATGTAAACTTGGCTACACAGGAACTGAATTACAAAACAGAACAGGGTCTCAAATGTAGAAAACCAACTTATGCTTGTTTAAGGGGAATGGTGAGTTGGGGTGCTGCATAAAACCAGAGATTGAAATTAGCACAGATACCGTTCCATAAGCCAAATATGTAATAGACAAAAGCTACTCCTTGCTCAACGAAGTGGACTCAACACCCCATATTAAACGCCTAAGAATATACCTGACTAGTAAGAATCTTAAAACCTATGGATTTATATGTCTCCGAAAGAGAATCAAGCGTGTGTACAGTGGCATAAACGCAGCAGTGATTGGATTGGTGAGGATCGGTGAGCACATGCAGACCCTTTGAAGTTATATTGCATGGTACCCATTCCATGGGTCTCAACTCTCCAGGTTTAAGGGATTCTTCCTTCAGCTAAAACATGCATGTGGAACCCAGAGTATGATCCACCATGTGATCAGGAAACGTGTTCAAATGTGTCTCAGTTTTCGTCCCCTGGTACTCGGGTGCAACATTCTAGATGCTTTACTAACACTCTCCCTACTTGGAGAGTCAGTGCCTTTAACCTCCTGTTTGCCCCAGTTTGCAATTTCTGCGGAAAATGAACAGGAATAGGGAGAACCAATGAGAGACTAGCTGGAGGTGTCTGGACGGGCAAATTTAACTCTCATTTCCCACCAGGAAGAGGAATTAACCAAAGGCTCAGCGTGCCATGCCGGAACCACACTAGGGCCTGAAGCAATCCTGCGGTGTTGCGGCCAGCTCACAAGAAAGCGAGTTGAAGAAAAGAGCTCAGGGGCCCTGTAATTCACAAACCTGCAGAGTTATAAATGACAGCTATCGTCCAAAAATATATTGAAGTAAGGCTGCCAAGAGGAATTGAAAGCGGGGCAGAATTGCAGGAAACCGATTTCAGGAGGTAGACTGGAATTGCATGTAAAGCATCGGAAAAGAGGCACAATGTCCACAATGATGCACTTGGCCAAAAAGGGCATATGCGTTTTTTCCTGAATATATTCAGGAAAAAACGCATACGCCCTTTTTGGCCAACCAAGCAAGCTTGCAAAGGAAATCTGCACTACAATGAAGTCTCACTGCCCCCCGGTCAAAAGGGCCATCTGAAAAAAGTGTATAATCCAGAAAGGCAGGACAGGCCATGGAGAACTGGGAGCCTTGTTATGCTGATGGGTGGGATGTAAATAGCCAAAAGCCACTCTGGAGAAGTGTATGGTGTTTCCTGAAACATCTAAAAAACAAAGCAACAGAGCCTAGGGCACTTCCACTTATGGTCCTATAGCTTAGGGAAATTAAAATCAAAAAGACACAGCAACCCCAAAGTTTGGGAGGGCTCTGTTTACAAGAACCTCACTTACGGTACAAGTTCAATATCGCAGAAAGCCAGAAATGGATAAAGAAGTTGAGGTACTTACTTACAATGCAATATCACTCAGCAATGAAATCTATGTCAACAGGCCCTTAGCAGCATAATGAGTGGATTCAGGTACGATGATTCTAAGTGAAATATGTCACAGAGAAAAAGAAACATCATAAGTTATCACTAATACATGAAATGTAAACTTGGCTACACAGGAACTGAATTACAAAACAGAACAGGGTCTGAAATGTAGAAAACCAACTTATGCTTGCTTAAGGGGAATGGTGAGTTGGGGTGCTGCATAAAACCAGAGATTGAAATTAGCACAGATACCATTCCATAAGCCAAATATGTAATAGACAAGAGCTACTCCTTGCTCAACGAAGTGGACTCAACACCCCATATTAAACGCATAAGAATATACCTGACTAGTAAGAATCTTAAAACCTATGGATTTATATGTCTCCGAAAGAGAATCAAGCGTGTGTACAGCAGAATAAATGCAGCAGTGATCGGATTGGTGAGGATCGGTGAGCAAATGCAGACCCTTTGAAGTCATATTGCATGGTACCCATTCCATGGGTCTCAACTCTCCAGGTTTAAGGGATTCTTACTTCAGCTAAAACATGCATGTGGTACCCAGAGGATGATCCACCGTGTGATCGGGAAACGTGTTCAAATGTGTCTCAGTTTTCGTCCCCTGGTACTCGGGTGCAACATTCCAGACGCTTTACTAACACTCTCCCCACTTGGAGAGTCAGTGCCTTTAACCTCCTGTTTGGCCCAGTTTGCAATTTCTGCGGAAAATGAACAGGAATAGGGAGAACCAATGAGAGACTAGCTGGAGGTGTCTGGACGGGCAAATTTAACTCTCATTTCCAACCAGGAAGAGGAATTAACCAAAGGCTCAGCGTGCCATGCCAGAACCACACTAGGGCCTGAAGCAATCCTGCGGTGTTGCGGCCAGCTCACAAGAAAGCGAGTTGAAGAAAGGAGCTCCGGGGCCCTGTAATTCACAAACCTGCAGAGTTATAAATGACAGCTATCGTCCAAAAATATATTGAAGTAAGGCTGCCAAGAGGACTTGAAAGCGGGGCAGAATTGCAGGAAACCGATTTCAGGAGGTAGACTGGAATTGCATGTAAAGCATAGGAAAAGAGGCAGAATGTCCACAATGATGCACTTGGCCAAAAAGGGCGTATGCGTTTTTGCCTGAATATATTGAGGAAAAAACGCATACGCCCTTTTTGGCCAACCAAGCAAGCTTGCAAAGGAAATCTGCACTACAATGAAGTCTCACTGCCCCCCGGTCAAAAGGGCCATCTGAAAAAAGTGTATAATCCAGAAAGGCAGGACAGGCCATGGAGAACTGGGAGCCTTGTTATGCTGATGGGTGGGATGTAAATTGCCAAAAGCCACTCTGGAGAAGTGTATGGTGTTTCCTGAAACATCTAAAAAACAAAGCAACAGAGCCTAGGGCACTTCCACTTATGGTCCTATAGCTTAGGGAAATTAAAATCAAAAAGACACAGCAACCCCAAAATTTGGGACGGCTCTGTTTACAAGAACCCCATTTACGGTACAAGTTCAATATCGCAGAAAGCGAGAAATGGATAAAGAAGTTGAGGTACTTACGTACAATGCAATATCACTCAGCAATGAAATCTATGTCAACAGGCCCTTAGCAGCATAATGAGTGGATTCAGGTATGATGATTCTAAGTGAAATAAGTCACAGAGAAAAAGAAACATCATAAGTTATCACTAATACATGGAATGTAAACTTGGCTACACAGGAACTGAATTACAAAACAGAACAGGGTCTCAAATGTAGAAAACCAACTTATGCTTGTTTAAGGGGAATGGTGAGTTGGGGTGCTGCATAAAACCAGAGATTGAAATTAGCACAGATACCGTTCCATAAGCCAAATATGTAATAGACAAAAGCTACTCCTTGCTCAACGAGGTGGACTCAACACCCCATATTAAACGCCTAAGAATATACCTGACTAGTAAGAATCTTAAAACCTATGGATTTATATGTCTCCGAAAGAGAATCAAGCGTGTGTACAGTGGCATAAACGCAGCAGTGATTGGATTGGTGAGGATCGGTGAGCACATGCAGACCCTTTGAAGTTATATTGCATGGTACCCATTCCATGGGTCTCAACTCTCCAGGTTTAAGGGATTCTTCCTTCAGCTAAAACATGCATGTGGAACCCAGAGTATGATCCACCATGTGATCAGGAAACGTGTTCAAATGTGTCTCAGTTTTCATCCCCTGGTACTCGGGTGCAACATTCTAGATGCTTTACTAACACTCTCCCTACTTGGAGAGTCAGTGCCTTTAACCTCCTGTTTGCCCCAGTTTGCAATTTCTGCGGAAAATGAACAGGAATAGGGAGAACCAATGAGAGACTAGCTGGAGGTGTCTGGACGGGCAAATTTAACTCTCATTTCCCACCAGGAAGAGGAATTAACCAAAGGCTCAGCGTGCCATGCCGGAACCACACTAGGGCCTGAAGCAATCCTGCGGTGTTGCGGCCAGCTCACAAGAAAGCGAGTTGAAGAAAAGAGCTCAGGGGCCCTGTAATTCACAAACCTGCAGAGTTATAAATGACAGCTATCGTCCAAAAATATATTGAAGTAAGGCTGCCAAGAGGAATTGAAAGCGGGGCAGAATTGCAGGAAACCGATTTCAGGAGGTAGACTGGAATTGCATGTAAAGCATCGGAAAAGAGGCACAATGTCCACAATGATGCACTTGGCCAAAAAGGGCATATGCGTTTTTTCCTGAATATATTCAGGAAAAAACGCATACGCCCTTTTTGGCCAACCAAGCAAGCTTGCAAAGGAAATCTGCACTACAATGAAGTCTCACTGCCCCCCGGTCAAAAGGGCCATCTGAAAAAAGTGTATAATCCAGAAAGGCAGGACAGGCCATGGAGAACTGGGAGCCTTGTTATGCTGATGGGTGGGATGTAAATAGCCAAAAGCCACTCTGGAGAAGTGTATGGTGTTTCCTGAAACATCTAAAAAACAAAGCAACAGAGCCTAGGGCACTTCCACTTATGGTCCTATAGCTTAGGGAAATTAAAATCAAAAAGACACAGCAACCCCAAAGTTTGGGAGGGCTCTGTTTACAAGAACCTCACTTACGGTACAAGTTCAATATCGCAGAAAGCCAGAAATGGATAAAGAAGTTGAGGTACTTACTTACAATGCAATATCACTCAGCAATGAAATCTATGTCAACAGGCCCTTAGCAGCATAATGAGTGGATTCAGGTACGATGATTCTAAGTGAAATATGTCACAGAGAAAAAGAAACATCATAAGTTATCACTAATACATGAAATGTAAACTTGGCTACACAGGAACTGAATTACAAAACAGAACAGGGTCTGAAATGTAGAAAACCAACTTATGCTTGCTTAAGGGGAATGGTGAGTTGGGGTGCTGCATAAAACCAGAGATTGAAATTAGCACAGATACCATTCCATAAGCCAAATATGTAATAGACAAGAGCTACTCCTTGCTCAACGAAGTGGACTCAACACCCCATATTAAACGCATAAGAATATACCTGACTAGTAAGAATCTTAAAACCTATGGATTTATATGTCTCCGAAAGAGAATCAAGCGTGTGTACAGCAGAATAAATGCAGCAGTGATCGGATTGGTGAGGATCGGTGAGCAAATGCAGACCCTTTGAAGTCATATTGCATGGTACCCATTCCATGGGTCTCAACTCTCCAGGTTTAAGGGATTCTTACTTCAGCTAAAACATGCATGTGGTACCCAGAGGATGATCCACCGTGTGATCGGGAAACGTGTTCAAATGTGTCTCAGTTTTCGTCCCCTGGTACTCGGGTGCAACATTCCAGACGCTTTACTAACACTCTCCCCACTTGGAGAGTCAGTGCCTTTAACCTCCTGTTTGGCCCAGTTTGCAATTTCTGCGGAAAATGAACAGGAATAGGGAGAACCAATGAGAGACTAGCTGGAGGTGTCTGGACGGGCAAATTTAACTCTCATTTCCAACCAGGAAGAGGAATTAACCAAAGGCTCAGCGTGCCATGCCAGAACCACACTAGGGCCTGAAGCAATCCTGCGGTGTTGCGGCCAGCTCACAAGAAAGCGAGTTGAAGAAAGGAGCTCCGGGGCCCTGTAATTCACAAACCTGCAGAGTTATAAATGACAGCTATCGTCCAAAAATATATTGAAGTAAGGCTGCCAAGAGGACTTGAAAGCGGGGCAGAATTGCAGGAAACCGATTTCAGGAGGTAGACTGGAATTGCATGTAAAGCATAGGAAAAGAGGCAGAATGTCCACAATGATGCACTTGGCCAAAAAGGGCGTATGCGTTTTTGCCTGAATATATTGAGGAAAAAACGCATACGCCCTTTTTGGCCAACCAAGCAAGCTTGCAAAGGAAATCTGCACTACAATGAAGTCTCACTGCCCCCCGGTCAAAAGGGCCATCTGAAAAAAGTGTATAATCCAGAAAGGCAGGACAGGCCATGGAGAACTGGGAGCCTTGTTATGCTGATGGGTGGGATGTAAATTGCCAAAAGCCACTCTGGAGAAGTGTATGGTGTTTCCTGAAACATCTAAAAAACAAAGCAACAGAGCCTAGGGCACTTCCACTTATGGTCCTATAGCTTAGGGAAATTAAAATCAAAAAGACACAGCAACCCCAAAATTTGGGACGGCTCTGTTTACAAGAACCCCATTTACGGTACAAGTTCAATATCGCAGAAAGCGAGAAATGGATAAAGAAGTTGAGGTACTTACGTACAATGCAATATCACTCAGCAATGAAATCTATGTCAACAGGCCCTTAGCAGCATAATGAGTGGATTCAGGTATGATGATTCTAAGTGAAATAAGTCACAGAGAAAAAGAAACATCATAAGTTATCACTAATACATGGAATGTAAACTTGGCTACACAGGAACTGAATTACAAAACAGAACAGGGTCTCAAATGTAGAAAACCAACTTATGCTTGTTTAAGGGGAATGGTGAGTTGGGGTGCTGCATAAAACCAGAGATTGAAATTAGCACAGATACCGTTCCATAAGCCAAATATGTAATAGACAAAAGCTACTCCTTGCTCAACGAAGTGGACTCAACACCCCATATTAAACGCCTAAGAATATACCTGACTAGTAAGAATCTTAAAACCTATGGATTTATATGTCTCCGAAAGAGAATCAAGCGTGTGTACAGTGGCATAAACGCAGCAGTGATTGGATTGGTGAGGATCGGTGAGCACATGCAGACCCTTTGAAGTTATATTGCATGGTACCCATTCCATGGGTCTCAACTCTCCAGGTTTAAGGGATTCTTCCTTCAGCTAAAACATGCATGTGGAACCCAGAGTATGATCCACCATGTGATCAGGAAACGTGTTCAAATGTGTCTCAGTTTTCGTCCCCTGGTACTCGGGTGCAACATTCTAGATGCTTTACTAACACTCTCCCTACTTGGAGAGTCAGTGCCTTTAACCTCCTGTTTGCCCCAGTTTGCAATTTCTGCGGAAAATGAACAGGAATAGGGAGAACCAATGAGAGACTAGCTGGAGGTGTCTGGACGGGCAAATTTAACTCTCATTTCCCACCAGGAAGAGGAATTAACCAAAGGCTCAGCGTGCCATGCCGGAACCACACTAGGGCCTGAAGCAATCCTGCGGTGTTGCGGCCAGCTCACAAGAAAGCGAGTTGAAGAAAAGAGCTCAGGGGCCCTGTAATTCACAAACCTGCAGAGTTATAAATGACAGCTATCGTCCAAAAATATATTGAAGTAAGGCTGCCAAGAGGAATTGAAAGCGGGGCAGAATTGCAGGAAACCGATTTCAGGAGGTAGACTGGAATTGCATGTAAAGCATCGGAAAAGAGGCACAATGTCCACAATGATGCACTTGGCCAAAAAGGGCATATGCGTTTTTTCCTGAATATATTCAGGAAAAAACGCATACGCCCTTTTTGGCCAACCAAGCAAGCTTGCAAAGGAAATCTGCACTACAATGAAGTCTCACTGCCCCCCGGTCAAAAGGGCCATCTGAAAAAAGTGTATAATCCAGAAAGGCAGGACAGGCCATGGAGAACTGGGAGCCTTGTTATGCTGATGGGTGGGATGTAAATAGCCAAAAGCCACTCTGGAGAAGTGTATGGTGTTTCCTGAAACATCTAAAAAACAAAGCAACAGAGCCTAGGGCACTTCCACTTATGGTCCTATAGCTTAGGGAAATTAAAATCAAAAAGACACAGCAACCCCAAAGTTTGGGAGGGCTCTGTTTACAAGAACCTCACTTACGGTACAAGTTCAATATCGCAGAAAGCCAGAAATGGATAAAGAAGTTGAGGTACTTACTTACAATGCAATATCACTCAGCAATGAAATCTATGTCAACAGGCCCTTAGCAGCATAATGAGTGGATTCAGGTACGATGATTCTAAGTGAAATATGTCACAGAGAAAAAGAAACATCATAAGTTATCACTAATACATGAAATGTAAACTTGGCTACACAGGAACTGAATTACAAAACAGAACAGGGTCTGAAATGTAGAAAACCAACTTATGCTTGCTTAAGGGGAATGGTGAGTTGGGGTGCTGCATAAAACCAGAGATTGAAATTAGCACAGATACCATTCCATAAGCCAAATATGTAATAGACAAGAGCTACTCCTTGCTCAACGAAGTGGACTCAACACCCCATATTAAACGCATAAGAATATACCTGACTAGTAAGAATCTTAAAACCTATGGATTTATATGTCTCCGAAAGAGAATCAAGCGTGTGTACAGCAGAATAAATGCAGCAGTGATCGGATTGGTGAGGATCGGTGAGCAAATGCAGACCCTTTGAAGTCATATTGCATGGTACCCATTCCATGGGTCTCAACTCTCCAGGTTTAAGGGATTCTTACTTCAGCTAAAACATGCATGTGGTACCCAGAGGATGATCCACCGTGTGATCGGGAAACGTGTTCAAATGTGTCTCAGTTTTCGTCCCCTGGTACTCGGGTGCAACATTCCAGACGCTTTACTAACACTCTCCCCACTTGGAGAGTCAGTGCCTTTAACCTCCTGTTTGGCCCAGTTTGCAATTTCTGCGGAAAATGAACAGGAATAGGGAGAACCAATGAGAGACTAGCTGGAGGTGTCTGGACGGGCAAATTTAACTCTCATTTCCAACCAGGAAGAGGAATTAACCAAAGGCTCAGCGTGCCATGCCAGAACCACACTAGGGCCTGAAGCAATCCTGCGGTGTTGCGGCCAGCTCACAAGAAAGCGAGTTGAAGAAAGGAGCTCCGGGGCCCTGTAATTCACAAACCTGCAGAGTTATAAATGACAGCTATCGTCCAAAAATATATTGAAGTAAGGCTGCCAAGAGGACTTGAAAGCGGGGCAGAATTGCAGGAAACCGATTTCAGGAGGTAGACTGGAATTGCATGTAAAGCATAGGAAAAGAGGCAGAATGTCCACAATGATGCACTTGGCCAAAAAGGGCGTATGCGTTTTTGCCTGAATATATTGAGGAAAAAACGCATACGCCCTTTTTGGCCAACCAAGCAAGCTTGCAAAGGAAATCTGCACTACAATGAAGTCTCACTGCCCCCCGGTCAAAAGGGCCATCTGAAAAAAGTGTATAATCCAGAAAGGCAGGACAGGCCATGGAGAACTGGGAGCCTTGTTATGCTGATGGGTGGGATGTAAATTGCCAAAAGCCACTCTGGAGAAGTGTATGGTGTTTCCTGAAACATCTAAAAAACAAAGCAACAGAGCCTAGGGCACTTCCACTTATGGTCCTATAGCTTAGGGAAATTAAAATCAAAAAGACACAGCAACCCCAAAATTTGGGACGGCTCTGTTTACAAGAACCCCATTTACGGTACAAGTTCAATATCGCAGAAAGCGAGAAATGGATAAAGAAGTTGAGGTACTTACGTACAATGCAATATCACTCAGCAATGAAATCTATGTCAACAGGCCCTTAGCAGCATAATGAGTGGATTCAGGTATGATGATTCTAAGTGAAATAAGTCACAGAGAAAAAGAAACATCATAAGTTATCACTAATACATGGAATGTAAACTTGGCTACACAGGAACTGAATTACAAAACAGAACAGGGTCTCAAATGTAGAAAACCAACTTATGCTTGTTTAAGGGGAATGGTGAGTTGGGGTGCTGCATAAAACCAGAGATTGAAATTAGCACAGATACCGTTCCATAAGCCAAATATGTAATAGACAAAAGCTACTCCTTGCTCAACGAAGTGGACTCAACACCCCATATTAAACGCCTAAGAATATACCTGACTAGTAAGAATCTTAAAACCTATGGATTTATATGTCTCCGAAAGAGAATCAAGCATGTGTACAGTGGCATAAACGCAGCAGTGATTGGATTGGTGAGGATCGGTGAGCACATGCAGACCCTTTGAAGTTATATTGCATGGTACCCATTCCATGGGTCTCAACTCTCCAGGTTTAAGGGATTCTTCCTTCAGCTAAAACATGCATGTGGAACCCAGAGTATGATCCACCATGTGATCAGGAAACGTGTTCAAATGTGTCTCAGTTTTCGTCCCCTGGTACTCGGGTGCAACATTCTAGATGCTTTACTAACACTCTCCCTACTTGGAGAGTCAGTGCCTTTAACCTCCTGTTTGCCCCAGTTTGCAATTTCTGCGGAAAATGAACAGGAATAGGGAGAACCAATGAGAGACTAGCTGGAGGTGTCTGGACGGGCAAATTTAACTCTCATTTCCCACCAGGAAGAGGAATTAACCAAAGGCTCAGCGTGCCATGCCGGAACCACACTAGGGCCTGAAGCAATCCTGCGGTGTTGCGGCCAGCTCACAAGAAAGCGAGTTGAAGAAAAGAGCTCAGGGGCCCTGTAATTCACAAACCTGCAGAGTTATAAATGACAGCTATCGTCCAAAAATATATTGAAGTAAGGCTGCCAAGAGGAATTGAAAGCGGGGCAGAATTGCAGGAAACCGATTTCAGGAGGTAGACTGGAATTGCATGTAAAGCATCGGAAAAGAGGCACAATGTCCACAATGATGCACTTGGCCAAAAAGGGCATATGCGTTTTTTCCTGAATATATTCAGGAAAAAACGCATACGCCCTTTTTGGCCAACCAAGCAAGCTTGCAAAGGAAATCTGCACTACAATGAAGTCTCACTGCCCCCCGGTCAAAAGGGCCATCTGAAAAAAGTGTATAATCCAGAAAGGCAGGACAGGCCATGGAGAACTGGGAGCCTTGTTATGCTGATGGGTGGGATGTAAATAGCCAAAAGCCACTCTGGAGAAGTGTATGGTGTTTCCTGAAACATCTAAAAAACAAAGCAACAGAGCCTAGGGCACTTCCACTTATGGTCCTATAGCTTAGGGAAATTAAAATCAAAAAGACACAGCAACCCCAAAGTTTGGGAGGGCTCTGTTTACAAGAACCTCACTTACGGTACAAGTTCAATATCGCAGAAAGCCAGAAATGGATAAAGAAGTTGAGGTACTTACTTACAATGCAATATCACTCAGCAATGAAATCTATGTCAACAGGCCCTTAGCAGCATAATGAGTGGATTCAGGTACGATGATTCTAAGTGAAATATGTCACAGAGAAAAAGAAACATCATAAGTTATCACTAATACATGAAATGTAAACTTGGCTACACAGGAACTGAATTACAAAACAGAACAGGGTCTGAAATGTAGAAAACCAACTTATGCTTGCTTAAGGGGAATGGTGAGTTGGGGTGCTGCATAAAACCAGAGATTGAAATTAGCACAGATACCATTCCATAAGCCAAATATGTAATAGACAAGAGCTACTCCTTGCTCAACGAAGTGGACTCAACACCCCATATTAAACGCATAAGAATATACCTGACTAGTAAGAATCTTAAAACCTATGGATTTATATGTCTCCGAAAGAGAATCAAGCGTGTGTACAGCAGAATAAATGCAGCAGTGATCGGATTGGTGAGGATCGGTGAGCAAATGCAGACCCTTTGAAGTCATATTGCATGGTACCCATTCCATGGGTCTCAACTCTCCAGGTTTAAGGGATTCTTACTTCAGCTAAAACATGCATGTGGTACCCAGAGGATGATCCACCGTGTGATCGGGAAACGTGTTCAAATGTGTCTCAGTTTTCGTCCCCTGGTACTCGGGTGCAACATTCCAGACGCTTTACTAACACTCTCCCCACTTGGAGAGTCAGTGCCTTTAACCTCCTGTTTGGCCCAGTTTGCAATTTCTGCGGAAAATGAACAGGAATAGGGAGAACCAATGAGAGACTAGCTGGAGGTGTCTGGACGGGCAAATTTAACTCTCATTTCCAACCAGGAAGAGGAATTAACCAAAGGCTCAGCGTGCCATGCCAGAACCACACTAGGGCCTGAAGCAATCCTGCGGTGTTGCGGCCAGCTCACAAGAAAGCGAGTTGAAGAAAGGAGCTCCGGGGCCCTGTAATTCACAAACCTGCAGAGTTATAAATGACAGCTATCGTCCAAAAATATATTGAAGTAAGGCTGCCAAGAGGACTTGAAAGCGGGGCAGAATTGCAGGAAACCGATTTCAGGAGGTAGACTGGAATTGCATGTAAAGCATAGGAAAAGAGGCAGAATGTCCACAATGATGCACTTGGCCAAAAAGGGCGTATGCGTTTTTGCCTGAATATATTGAGGAAAAAACGCATACGCCCTTTTTGGCCAACCAAGCAAGCTTGCAAAGGAAATCTGCACTACAATGAAGTCTCACTGCCCCCCGGTCAAAAGGGCCATCTGAAAAAAGTGTATAATCCAGAAAGGCAGGACAGGCCATGGAGAACTGGGAGCCTTGTTATGCTGATGGGTGGGATGTAAATTGCCAAAAGCCACTCTGGAGAAGTGTATGGTGTTTCCTGAAACATCTAAAAAACAAAGCAACAGAGCCTAGGGCACTTCCACTTATGGTCCTATAGCTTAGGGAAATTAAAATAAAAAAGACACAGCAACCCCAAAATTTGGGATGGCTCTGTTTACAAGAACCCCATTTACGGTACAAGTTCAATATCGCAGAAAGCGAGAAATGGATAAAGAAGTTGAGGTACTTACGTACAATGCAATATCACTCAGCAATGAAATCTATGTCAACAGGCCCTTAGCAGCATAATGAGTGGATTCAGGTATGATGATTCTAAGTGAAATAAGTCACAGAGAAAAAGAAACATCATAAGTTATCACTAATACATGGAATGTAAACTTGGCTACACAGGAACTGAATTACAAAACAGAACAGGGTCTCAAATGTAGAAAACCAACTTATGCTTGTTTAAGGGGAATGGTGAGTTGGGGTGCTGCATAAAACCAGAGATTGAAATTAGCACAGATACCGTTCCATAAGCCAAATATGTAATAGACAAAAGCTACTCCTTGCTCAACGAAGTGGACTCAACACCCCATATTAAACGCCTAAGAATATACCTGACTAGTAAGAATCTTAAAACCTATGGATTTATATGTCTCCGAAAGAGAATCAAGCGTGTGTACAGTGGCATAAACGCAGCAGTGATTGGATTGGTGAGGATCGGTGAGCACATGCAGACCCTTTGAAGTTATATTGCATGGTACCCATTCCATGGGTCTCAACTCTCCAGGTTTAAGGGATTCTTCCTTCAGCTAAAACATGCATGTGGAACCCAGAGTATGATCCACCATGTGATCGGGAAACGTGTTCAAATGTGTCTCAGTTTTCGTCCCCTGGTACTCGGGTGCAACATTCTAGATGCTTTACTAACACTCTCCCTACTTGGAGAGTCAGTGCCTTTAACCTCCTGTTTGCCCCAGTTTGCAATTTCTGCGGAAAATGAACAGGAATAGGGAGAACCAATGAGAGACTAGCTGGAGGTGTCTGGACGGGCAAATTTAACTCTCATTTCCCACCAGGAAGAGGAATTAACCAAAGGCTCAGCGTGCCATGCCGGAACCACACTAGGGCCTGAAGCAATCCTGCGGTGTTGCGGCCAGCTCACAAGAAAGCGAGTTGAAGAAAAGAGCTCAGGGGCCCTGTAATTCACAAACCTGCAGAGTTATAAATGACAGCTATCGTCCAAAAATATATTGAAGTAAGGCTGCCAAGAGGAATTGAAAGCGGGGCAGAATTGCAGGAAACCGATTTCAGGAGGTAGACTGGAATTGCATGTAAAGCATCGGAAAAGAGGCACAATGTCCACAATGATGCACGTGGCCAAAAAGTGCGTATGCGTTTTTTCCTGAATATATTCAGGAAAAAACGCATACGCCCTTTTTGGCCAACCAAGCAAGCTTGCAAAGGAAATCTGCACTACAATGAAGTCTCACTGCCCCCCGGTCAAAAGGGCCATCTGAAAAAAGTGTATAATCCAGAAAGGCAGGACAGGCCATGGAGAACTGGGAGCCTTGTTATGCTGATGGGTGGGATGTAAATAGCCAAAAGCCACTCTGGAGAAGTGTATGGTGTTTCCTGAAACATCTAAAAAACAAAGCAACAGAGCCTAGGGCACTTCCACTTATGGTCCTATAGCTTAGGGAAATTAAAATCAAAAAGACACAGCAACCCCAAAGTTTGGGAGGGCTCTGTTTACAAGAACCTCACTTACGGTACAAGTTCAATATCGCAGAAAGCCAGAAATGGATAAAGAAGTTGAGGTACTTACTTACAATGCAATATCACTCAGCAATGAAATCTATGTCAACAGGCCCTTAGCAGCATAATGAGTGGATTCAGGTACGATGATTCTAAGTGAAATATGTCACAGAGAAAAAGAAACATCATAAGTTATCACTAATACATGAAATGTAAACTTGGCTACACAGGAACTGAATTACAAAACAGAACAGGGTCTGAAATGTAGAAAACCAACTTATGCTTGCTTAAGGGGAATGGTGAGTTGGGGTGCTGCATAAAACCAGAGATTGAAATTAGCACAGATACCATTCCATAAGCCAAATATGTAATAGACAAGAGCTACTCCTTGCTCAACGAAGTGGACTCAACACCCCATATTAAACGCATAAGAATATACCTGACTAGTAAGAATCTTAAAACCTATGGATTTATATGTCTCCGAAAGAGAATCAAGCGTGTGTACAGCAGAATAAATGCAGCAGTGATCGGATTGGTGAGGATCGGTGAGCAAATGCAGACCCTTTGAAGTCATATTGCATGGTACCCATTCCATGGGTCTCAACTCTCCAGGTTTAAGGGATTCTTACTTCAGCTAAAACATGCATGTGGTACCCAGAGGATGATCCACCGTGTGATCGGGAAACGTGTTCAAATGTGTCTCAGTTTTCGTCCCCTGGTACTCGGGTGCAACATTCTAGATGCTTTACTAACACTCTCCCTACTTGGAGAGTCAGTGCCTTTAACCTCCTGTTTGCCCCAGTTTGCAATTTCTGCGGAAAATGAACAGGAATAGGGAGAACCAATGAGAGACTAGCTGGAGGTGTCTGGACGGGCAAATTTAACTCTCATTTCCCACCAGGAAGAGGAATTAACCAAAGGCTCAGCGTGCCATGCCGGAACCACACTAGGGCCTGAAGCAATCCTGCGGTGTTGCGGCCAGCTCACAAGAAAGCGAGTTGAAGAAAAGAGCTCAGGGGCCCTGTAATTCACAAACCTGCAGAGTTATAAATGACAGCTATCGTCCAAAAATATATTGAAGTAAGGCTGCCAAGAGGAATTGAAAGCGGGGCAGAATTGCAGGAAACCGATTTCAGGAGGTAGACTGGAATTGCATGTAAAGCATCGGAAAAGAGGCACAATGTCCACAATGATGCACTTGGCCAAAAAGGGCATATGCGTTTTTTCCTGAATATATTCAGGAAAAAACGCATACGCCCTTTTTGGCCAACCAAGCAAGCTTGCAAAGGAAATCTGCACTACAATGAAGTCTCACTGCCCCCCGGTCAAAAGGGCCATCTGAAAAAAGTGTATAATCCAGAAAGGCAGGACAGGCCATGGAGAACTGGGAGCCTTGTTATGCTGATGGGTGGGATGTAAATAGCCAAAAGCCACTCTGGAGAAGTGTATGGTGTTTCCTGAAACATCTAAAAAACAAAGCAACAGAGCCTAGGGCACTTCCACTTATGGTCCTATAGCTTAGGGAAATTAAAATCAAAAAGACACAGCAACCCCAAAGTTTGGGAGGGCTCTGTTTACAAGAACCTCACTTACGGTACAAGTTCAATATCGCAGAAAGCCAGAAATCGATAAAGAAGTTGAGGTACTTACTTACAATGCAATATCACTCAGCGACGAAATCTATGTCATCAGGCCCTTAGCAGCATAATGAGTGGATTCAGGTACGATGATTCTAAGTGAAATAAGTCACAGAGAAAAAGAAACATCATAAGTTATCACTAATACATGGAATGTAAACTTGGCTACACAGGAACTGAATTACAAAACAGGACAGGTTCTCAATTGTAGAAAACCAACTTATGCTTGCTTAAGGGGAATGGTGAGTTGGGGTGCTGCATAAAACCAGAGATTGAAATTAGCACAGATACCATTCCATAAGCCAAATATGTAATAGACAAGAGCTAGTCCTTGCTCAACGAAGTGGACTCAACACCCCATATTAAACGCCTAAGAATATACCTGACTAGTAAGAATCTTAAAACCTATGGATTTATATGTCTCCGAAAGAGAAGCAAGCGTGTGTACAGCGGCATAAACGCAGCAGTGATCGGATTGGTGAGGATCGGTGAGCAAATGCAGACCCTTTGAAGTCATATTGCATGGTACCCATTCCATGGATCTCAACTCTCCAGGTTTAAGGGATTCTTCCTTCAGCTAAAACATGCATGTGGAACCCAGAGTATGATCCACCGTGTGATCGGGAAACGTGTTCAAATGTGTCTCAGTTTTCGTCCCCTGGTACTCGGGTGCAACATTCCAGACGCTTTACTAACACTCTCCCCACTTGGAGAGTCAGTGCCTTTAACCTCCTGTTTGGCCCAGTTTGCAATTTCTGCGGAAAATGAACAGGAATAGGGAGAACCAATGAGAGACTAGCTGGAGGTGTCTGGACGGGCAAATTTAACTCTCATTTCCCACCAGGAAGAGGAATTAACCAAAGGCTCAGCGTGCCATGCCGGAACCACACTAGGGCCTGAAGCAATCCTGCGGTGTTGCGGCCAGCTCACAAGAAAGCGAGTTGAAGAAAGGAGCTCAGGGGCCCTGTAATTCACAAACCTGCAGAGTTATAAATGACAGCTATCGTCCAAAAATATATTGAAGTAAGGCTGCCAAGAGGACATGAAAGCGGGGCAGAATTGCAGGAAACCGATTTCAGGAGGTAGACTGGAATTGCATGTAAAGCATAGGAAAAGAGGCAGAACGTCCACAATGATGCACTTGGCCAAAAAGGGCGTATGCGTTTTTTCCAGAATATATTCACGAAAAAACGCATACGCCCTTTTTGGCCAACCAAGCAAGCTTGCAAAGGAAATCTGCACTACAATGAAGTCTCACTGCCCCCAGGTCAAAAGGGCCATCTGAAAAAAGTGTATAATCCAGAAAGGCAGGACAGGCCATGGAGAACTGGGAGCCTTGTTATGCTGATGGGTGGGATGTAAATTGCCAAAAGCCACTCTGGAGAAGTGTATGGTGTTTCCTGAAACATCTAAAAAACAAAGCAACAGAGCCTAGGGCACTTCCACTTATGGTCCTATAGCTTAGGGAAATTAAAATCAAAAAGACACAGCAACCCCAAAGTTTGGGAGGGATCTGTTTATAAGAACCTCACTTACGGTACAAGTTCAATATCGCAGAAAGCGAGAAATGGATAAAGAAGTTGAGGTACTTACGTACAATGCAATATCACTCAGCAATGAAATCTATGTCAACAGGCCCTTAGCAGCATAATGAGTGGATTCAGGTATGATGATTCTAAGTGAAATAAGTCACAGAGAAAAAGAAACATCATAAGTTATCACTAATACATGGAATGTAAACTTGGCTACACAGGAACTGAATTACAAAACAGAACAGGGTCTCAAATGTAGAAAACCAACTTATGCTTGTTTAAGGGGAATGGTGAGTTGGGGTGCTGCATAAAACCAGAGATTGAAATTAGCACAGATACCGTTCCATAAGCCAAATATGTAATAGACAAAAGCTACTCCTTGCTCAACGAAGTGGACTCAACACCCCATATTAAACGCCTAAGAATATACCTGACTAGTAAGAATCTTAAAACCTATGGATTTATATGTCTCCGAAAGAGAATCAAGCGTGTGTACAGTGGCATAAACGCAGCAGTGATTGGATTGGTGAGGATCGGTGAGCAAATGCAGACCCTTTGAAGTCATATTGCATGGTACCCATTCCATGGGTCTCAACTCTCCAGGTTTAAGGGATTCTTCCTTCAGCTAAAACATGCATGTGGAACCCAGAGTATGATCCACCGTGTGATCGGGAAACGTGTTCAAATGTGTCTCAGTTTTCGTCCCCTGGTACTCGGGTGCAACATTCCAGACGCTTTACTAACACTCTCCCTACTTGGAGAGTCAGTGCCTTTAACCTCCTGTTTGCCCCAGTTTGCAATTTCTGCGGAAAATGAACAGGAATAGGGAGAACCAATGAGAGACTAGCTGGAGGTGTCTGGACGGGCAAATTTAACTCTCATTTCCAACCAGGAAGAGGAATTAACCAAAGGCTCAGCGTGCCATGCCAGAACCACACTAGGGCCTGAAGCAATCCTGCGGTGTTGCGGCCAGCTCACAAGAAAGCGAGTTGAAGAAAGGAGCTCCGGGGCCCTGTAATTCACAAACCTGCAGAGTTATAAATGACAGCTATCGTCCAAAAATATATTGAAGTAAGGCTGCCAAGAGGACTTGAAAGCGGGGCAGAATTGCAGGAAACCGATTTCAGGAGGTAGACTGGAATTGCATGTAAAGCATAGGAAAAGAGGCAGAATGTCCACAATGATGCACTTGGCCAAAAAGGGCGTATGCGTTTTTGCCTGAATATATTGAGGAAAAAACGCATACGCCCTTTTTGGCCAACCAAGCAAGCTTGCAAAGGAAATCTGCACTACAATGAAGTCTCACTGCCCCCCGGTCAAAAGGGCCATCTGAAAAAACTGTATAATCCAGAAAGGCAGGACAGGCCATGGAGAACTGGGAGCCTTGTTATGCTGATGGGTGGGATGTAAATTGTCAAAAGCCACTCTAGAGAAGTGTATGGTGTTTCCTGAAACATCTAAAAAACAAAGCAACAGAGCCTAGGGCACTTCCACTTATGGTCCTATAGCTTAGGGAAATTAAAATAAAAAAGACACAGCAACCCCAAAGTTTGGGAGGGCTCTGTTTACAAGAACCTCACTTACGGTACAAGTTCAATATCGCAGAAAGCCAGAAATGGATAAAGAAGTTGAGGTACTTACTTACAATGCAATATCACTCAGCAATGAAATCTATGTCAACAGGCCCTTAGCAGCATAATGATTGGATTCAGGTACGATGATTCTAATTGAAATATGTCACAGAGAAAAAGAAACATCATAAGTTATCACTAATACATGAAATGTAAACTTGGCTACACAGGAACTGAATTACAAAACAGAACAGGGTCTCAAATGTAGAAAACCAACTTATGCTTGCTTAAGGGGAATGGTGAGTTGGGGTGCTGCATAAAACCAGAGATTGAAATTAGCACAGATACCATTCCATAAGCCAAATATGTAATAGACAAGAGCTACGCCTTGCTCAACGAAGTGGACTCAACACCCCATATTAAACGCATAAGAATATACGTGACTACTAAGAATCTTAAATCCTATGGATTTATATGTCTTCGAAAGTGAATCAAGCGTGTGTACAGCGGCATAAACGCAGCAGTGATCGGATTGGTGAGGATCGGTGAGCAAATGCAGACCCTTTGAAGTCATATTGAATGGTACCCATTCCATGGGTCTCAACTCTCCAGGTTTAAGGGATTCTTCCTTCAGCTAAAACATGCATGTGGAACCCAGAGTATGATCCACCGTGTGATCGGGAAACGTGTTCAAATGTGTCTCAGTTTTCGTCCCCTGGTACTCGGGTGCAACATTCCAGACGCTTTAGTAACACTCTCCCCACTTGGAGAATCAGTGCCTTTAACCTCCTGTTTGGCCCAGTTTGCAATTTCTGCGGAAAATGAACAGGAATAGGGAGAACCAATGAGAGACTAGCTGGAGGTGTCTGGACGGGCAAATTTAACTCTCATTTCCCACCAAGAAGAGGAATTAACCAAAGGCTCAGCGTGCCATGCCGGAACCACACTAGGGCCTGAAGCAATCCTGCGGGGTTGCGGCCAGCTCACAAGAAAGCGAGTTGAAGAAAGGAGCTCAGGGGCCCTGTAATTCACAAACCTGCAGAGTTATAAATGACAGCTATCGTCCAAAAATATATTGAAGTAAGGCTGCCAAGAGGACATGAAAGCGGGGCAGAATTGCAGGAAACCGATTTCAGGAGGTAGACTGGAATTGCATGTAAAGCATAGGAAAAGAGGCAGAACGTCCACAATGATGCACTTGGCCAAAAAGGGCGTATGCGTTTTTTCCAGAATATATTCAGGAAAAAACGCATACGCCCTTTTTGGCCAACCAAGCAAGCTTGCAAAGGAAATCTGCACTACAATGAAGTCTCACTGCCCCCCGGTCAAAAGGGCCATCTGAAAAAAGTGTATAATCCAGAAAGGCAGGACAGGCCATGGAGAACTGGGAGCCTTGTTATGCTGATGGGTGGGATGTAAATTGCCAAAAGCCACTCTGGAGAAGTGTATGGTGTTTCCTGAAACATCTAAAAAACAAAGCAACAGAGCCTAGGGCACTTCCACTTATGGTCCTATAGCTTAGGGAAATTAAAATCAAAAAGACACAGCAACCCCAAAGTTTGGGAGGGCTCTGTTTACAAGAACCTCACTTACGGTACAAGTTCAATATCGCAGAAAGCCAGAAATGGATAAAGAAGTTGAGGTACTTACTTACAATGCAATATCACTCAGCGACGAAATCTATGTCATCAGGCCCTTAGCAGCATAATGAGTGGATTCAGGTACGATGATTCTAAGTGAAATAAGTCACAGAGAAAAAGAAACATCATAAGTTATCACTAATACATGGAATGTAAACTTGGCTACACAGGAACTGAATTACAAAACAGGACAGGTTCTCAAATGTAGAAAACCAACTTATGCTTGCTTAAGGGGAATGGTGAGTTGGGGTGCTGCATAAAACCAGAGATTGAAATTAGCACAGATACCATTCCATAAGCCAAATATGTAATAGACAAGAGCTAGTCCTTGCTCAACGAAGTGGACTCAACACCCCATATTAAACGCCTAAGAATATACCTGACTAGTAAGAATCTTAAAACCTATGGATTTATATGTCTCCGAAAGAGAAGCAAGCGTGTGTACAGCGGCATAAACGCAGCAGTGATCGGATTGGTGAGGATCGGTGAGCAAATGCAGACCCTTTGAAGTCATATTGCATGGTACCCATTCCATGGATCTCAACTCTCCAGGTTTAAGGGATTCTTCCTTCAGCTAAAACATGCATGTGGAACCCAGAGTATGATCCACCGTGTGATCGGGAAACGTGTTCAAATGTGTCTCAGTTTTCGTCCCCTGGTACTCGGGTGCAACATTCCAGACGCTTTACTAACACTCTCCCCACTTGGAGAGTCAGTGCCTTTAACCTCCTGTTTGGCCCAGTTTGCAATTTCTGCGGAAAATGAACAGGAATAGGGAGAACCAATGAGAGACTAGCTGGAGGTGTCTGGACGGGCAAATTTAACTCTCATTTCCCACCAGGAAGAGGAATTAACCAAAGGCTCAGCGTGCCATGCCGGAACCACACTAGGGCCTGAAGCAATCCTGCGGTGTTGCAGCCAGCTCACAAGAAAGCGAGTTGAAGAAAGGAGCTCAGGGGCCCTGTAATTCACAAACCTGCAGAGTTATAAATGACAGCTATCGTCCAAAAATATATTGAAGTAAGGCTGCCAAGAGGACATGAAAGCGGGGCAGAATTGCAGGAAACCGATTTCAGGAGGTAGACTGGAATTGCATGTAAAGCATAGGAAAAGAGGCAGAACGTCCACAATGATGCACTTGGCCAAAAAGGGCGTATGCGTTTTTTCCAGAATATATTCACGAAAAAACGCATACGCCCTTTTTGGCCAACCAAGCAAGCTTGCAAAGGAAATCTGCACTACAATGAAGTCTCACTGCCCCCAGGTCAAAAGGGCCATCTGAAAAAAGTGTATAATCCAGAAAGGCAGGACAGGCCATGGAGAACTGGGAGCCTTGTTATGCTGATGGGTGGGATGTAAATTGCCAAAAGCCACTCTGGAGAAGTGTATGGTGTTTCCTGAAACATCTAAAAAACAAAGCAACAGAGCCTAGGGCACTTCCACTTATGGTCCTATAGCTTAGGGAAATTAAAATCAAAAAGACACAGCAACCCCAAAGTTTGGGAGGGATCTGTTTATAAGAACCTCACTTACGGTACAAGTTCAATATCGCAGAAAGCGAGAAATGGATAAAGAAGTTGAGGTACTTACGTACAATGCAATATCACTCAGCAATGAAATCTATGTCAACAGGCCCTTAGCAGCATAATGAGTGGATTCAGGTATGATGATTCTAAGTGAAATAAGTCACAGAGAAAAAGAAACATCATAAGTTATCACTAATACATGGAATGTAAACTTGGCTACACAGGAACTGAATTACAAAACAGAACAGGGTCTCAAATGTAGAAAACCAACTTATGCTTGTTTAAGGGGAATGGTGAGTTGGGGTGCTGCATAAAACCAGAGATTGAAATTAGCACAGATACCGTTCCATAAGCCAAATATGTAATAGACAAAAGCTACTCCTTGCTCAACGAAGTGGACTCAACACCCCATATTAAACGCCTAAGAATATACCTGACTAGTAAGAATCTTAAAACCTATGGATTTATATGTCTCCGAAAGAGAATCAAGCGTGTGTACAGTGGCATAAACGCAGCAGTGATTGGATTGGTGAGGATCGGTGAGAAAATGCAGACCCTTTGAAGTCATATTGCATGGTACCCATTCCATGGGTCTCAACTCTCCAGGTTTAAGGGATTCTTCCTTCAGCTAAAACATGCATGTGGAACCCAGAGTATGATCCACCGTGTGATCGGGAAACGTGTTCAAATGTGTCTCAGTTTTCGTCCCCTGGTACTCGGGTGCAACATTCCAGATGCTTTACTAACACTCTCCCTACTTGGAGAGTCAGTGTCTTTAACCTCCTGTTTGCCCCAGTTTGCAATTTCTGCGGAAAATGAACAGGAATAGGGAGAACCAATGAGAGACTAGCTGGAGGTGTCTGGACGGGCAAATTTAACTCTCATTTCCCACCAGGAAGAGGAATTAACCAAAGGCTCAGCGTGCCATGCCGGAACCACACTAGGGCCTGAAGCAATCCTGCGGTGTTGCGGCCAGCTCACAAGAAAGCGAGTTGAAGAAAAGAGCTCAGGGGCCCTGTAATTCACAAACCTGCAGAGTTATAAATGACAGCTATCGTCCAAAAATATATTGAAGTAAGGCTGCCAAGAGGACTTGAAAGCGGGGCAGAATTGCAGGAAACCGATTTCAGGAGGTAGACTGGAATTGCATGTAAAGCATCGGAAAAGAGGCACAAAGTCCACAATGATGCACTTGGCCAAAAAGGGCGTATGCGTTTTTTCCTGAATATATTCAGGAAAAAACGCATACGCCCTTTTTGGCCAACCAAGCAAGCTTGCAAAGGAAATCTGCACTACAATGAAGTCTCACTGCCCCCCGGTCAAAAGGGCCATCTGAAAAAAGTGTATAATCCAGAAAGGCAGGACAGGCCATGGAGAACTGATAGCCTTGTTATGCTGATGGGCGGGATGTAAATTGCCAAAAGCCACTCTGGAGAAGTGTATGGTGTTTCCTGAAACATCTAAAAAACAAAGCAACAGAGCCTAGGGCACTTCCACTTATGGTCCTATAGCTTAGGGAAATTAAAATCAAAAAGACACAGCAACCCCAAAGTTTGGGAGGGCTCTGTTTACAAGAACCTCACTTACGGTACAAGTTCAATATCGCAGAAAGCCAGAAATGGATAAAGAAGTTGAGGTACTTACTTACAATGCAATATCACTCAGCAATGAAATCTATGTCAACAGGCCCTTAGCAGCATAATGAGTGGATTCAGGTACGATGATTCTAAGTGAAATATGTCACACAGAAAAAGAAACATCATAAGTTATCACTAATACATGAAATGTAAACTTGGCTACACAGGAACTGAATTACAAAACAGAACAGGGTCTCAAATGTAGAAAACCAACTTATGCTTGCTTAAGGGGAATGGTGAGTTGGGGTGCTTCATAAAACCAGAGATTGAAATTAGCACAGATACCATTCCATAAGCCAAATATGTAATAGACAAGAGCTACTCCTTGCTCAACGAAGTGGACTCAACACCCCATATTAAACGCATAAGAATATACCTGACTAGTAAGAATCTTAAAACCTATGGATTTATATGTCTCCGAAAGAGAATCAAGCGTGTGTACAGCAGCATAAATGCAGCAGTGATCGGATTGGTGAGGATCGGTGAGCAAATGCAGACCCTTTGAAGTCATATTGCATGGTACCCATTCCATGGGTCTCAACTCTCCAGGTTTAAGGGATTCTTACTTCAGCTAAAACATGCATGTGGTACCCAGAGGATGATCCACCGTGTGATCGGGAAACGTGTTCAAATGTGTCTCAGTTTTCGTCCCCTGGTACTCGGGTGCAACATTCCAGACGCTTTACTAACACTCTCCCCACTTGGAGAGTCAGTGCCTTTAACCTCCTGTTTGGCCCAGTTTGCAATTTCTGCGGAAAATGAACAGGAATAGGGAGAACCAATGAGAGACTAGCTGGAGGTGTCTGGACGGGCAAATTTAACTCTCATTTCCAACCAGGAAGAGGAATTAACCAAAGGCTCAGCGTGCCATGCCAGAACCACACTAGGGCCTGAAGCAATCCTGCGGTGTTGCGGCCAGCTCACAACAAAGCGAGTTGAAGAAAGGAGCTCAGGGGCCCTGTAATTCACAAACCTGCAGAGTTATAAATGACAGCTATCGTCCAAAAATATATTGAAGTAAGGCTGCCAAGAGGACTTGAAAGCGGGGCAGAATTGCAGGAAACCGATTTCAGGAGGTAGACTGGAATTGCATGTAAAGCATAGGAAAAGAGGCAGAATGTCCACAATGATGCACTTGGCCAAAAAGGGCGTATGCGTTTTTGCCTGAATATATTGAGGAAAAAACGCATACGCCCTTTTTGGCCAACCAAGCAAGCTTGCAAAGGAAATCTGCACTACAATGAAGTCTCACTGCCCCCCGGTCAAAAGGGCCATCTGAAAAAAGTGTATAATCCAGAAAGGCAGGACAGGCCATGGAGAACTGGGAGCCTTGTTATGCTGATGGGTGGGATGTAAATAGCCAAAAGCCACTCTGGAGAAGTGTATGGTGTTTCCTGAAACATCTAAAAAACAAAGCAACAGAGCCTAGGGCACTTCCACTTATGGTCCTATAGCTTAGGGAAATTAAAATAAAAAAGACACAGCAACCCCAAAGTTTGGGAGGTCTCTGTTTACAAGAACCTCACTTACGGTACAAGATCAATATCGCAGAAAGCCAGAAATGGATAAAGAAGTTGAGGTACTTACTTACAATGCAATATCACTCAGCAATGAAATCTATGTCAACAGGCCCTTAGCAGCATAATGATTGGATTCAGGTACGATGATTCTAATTGAAATATGTCACAGAGAAAAAGAAACATCATAAGTTATCACTAATACATGAAATGTAAACTTGGCTACACAGGAACTGAATTACAAAACAGAACAGGGTCTCAAATGTAGAAAACCAACTTATGCTTGCTTAAGGGGAATGGTGAGTTGGGGTGCTGCATAAAACCAGAGATTGAAATTAGCACAGATACCATTCCATAAGCCAAATATGTAATAGACAAGAGCTACGCCTTGCTCAACGAAGTGGACTCAACACCCCATATTAAACGCATAAGAATATACGTGACTACTAAGAATCTTCAAACCTATGGATTTATATGTCTTCGAAAGTGAATCAAGCGTGTGTACAGCGGCATAAACGCAACAGTGATCGGATTGGTGAGGATCGGTGAGCAAATGCAGACCCTTTGAAGTCATATTGCATGGTACCCATTCCATGGGTCTCAACTCTCCAGGTTTAAGGGATTCTTCCTTCAGCTAAAACATGCATGTGGAACCCAGAGTATGATCCACCGTGTGATCGGGAAACGTGTTCAAATGTGTCTCAGTTTTCGTCCCCTGGTACTCGGGTGCAACATTCCAGACGCTTTACTAACACTCTCCCCACTTGGAGAGTCAGTGCCTTTAAACTCCTGTTTGGCCCAGTTTGCAATTTCTGCGGAAAATGAACAGGAATAGGGAGAACCAATGAGAGACTAGCTGGAGGTGTCTGGACGGGCAAATTTAACTCTCATTTCCCACCAGGAAGAGGAATTAACCAAAGGCTCAGCGTGCCATGCCGGAACCACACTAGGGCCTGAAGCAATCCTGCGGTGTTGCGGCCAGCTCACAAGAAAGCGAGTTGAAGAAAGGAGCTCAGGGGCCCTGTAATTCACAAACCTGCAGAGTTATAAATGACAGCTATCGTCCAAAAATATATTGAAGTAAGGCTGCCAAGAGGACATGAAAGCGGGGCAGAATTGCAGGAAACCGATTTCAGGAGGTAGACTGGAATTGCATGTAAAGCATAGGAAAAGAGGCAGAACGTCCACAATGATGCACTTGGCCAAAAAGGGCGTATGCGTTTTTTCCAGAATATATTCACGAAAAAACGCATACGCCGTTTTTGGCCAACCAAGCAAGCTTGCAAAGGAAATCTGCACTACAATGAAGTCTCACTGCCCCCAGGTCAAAAGGGCCATCTGAAAAAAGTGTATAATCCAGAAAGGCAGGACAGGCCATGGAGAACTGGGAGCCTTGTTATGCTGATGGGTGGGATGTAAATTGCCAAAAGCCACTCTGGAGAAGTGTATGGTGTTTCCTGAAACATCTAAAAAACAAAGCAACAGAGCCTAGGGCACTTCCACTTATGGTCCTATAGCTTAGGGAAATTAAAATCAAAAAGACACAGCAACCCCAAAGTTTGGGAGGGATCTGTTTATAAGAACCTCACTTACGGTACAAGTTCAATATCGCAGAAAGCCAGAAATGGATAAAGAAGTTGAGGTACTTACTTACAATGCAATATCACTCAGCAATGAAATCTATGTCAACAGGCCCTTAGCAGCATAATGAGTGGATTCAGGTACGATGATTCTAAGTGAAATATGTCACAGAGAAAAAGAAACATCATAAGTTATCACTAATACATGAAATGTAAACTTGGCTACACAGGAACTGAATTACAAAACAGAACAGGGTCTCAAATGTAGAAAACCAACTTATGCTTGCTTAAGGGGAATGGTGAGTTGGGGTGCTGCATAAAACCAGAGATTGAAATTAGCACAGATACCATTCCATAAGCCAAATATGTAATAGATAAGAGCTACTCCTTGCTCAACGAAGTGGACTCAACACCCCATATTAAACGCATAAGAATATACGTGACTACTAAGAATCTTAAAACCTATGGATTTATAAGTCTTCGAAAGTGAATCAAGCGTGTGTACAGCGGCATAAACGCAGCAGTGATCGGATTGATGAGGATCGGTGAGCAAATGCAGACCCTTTGAAGTCATATTGCATGGTACCCATTCCATGGGTCTCAACTCTCCAGGTTTAAGGGATTCTTCCTTCAGCTAAAACATGCATGTGGAACCCAGAGTATGATCCACCGTGTGATCGGGAAACGTGTTCAAATGTGTCTCAGTTTTCGTCCCCTGGTACTCGGGTGCAACATTCCAGACGCTTTACTAATACTCTCCCCACTTGGAGAGTCAGTGCCTTTAACCTCCTGTTTGGCCCAGTTTGCCATTTCTGCGGAAAATGAACAGGAATAGGGAGAACCAATGAGAGACTAGCTGGAGGTGTCTGGACGGGCAAATTTAACTCTCATTTCCCACCAGGAAGAGGAATTAACCAAAGGCTCAGCGAGCCATGCCGGAACCACACTAGGGCCTGAAGCAATCCTGCGGTGTTGCGGCCAGCTCACAAGAAAGCGAGTTGAAGAAAGGAGCTCAGGGGCCCTGTAATTCACAAACATGCAGAGTTCTAAATGACAGCTATCGTCCAAAAATATATTGAAGTAAGGCTGCCAAGAGGACATGAAAGCGGGGCAGAATTGCAGGAAACCGATTTCAGGAGGTAGACTGGAATTGCATGTAAAGCATAGGAAAAGAGGCAGAACGTCCACAATGATGCACTTGGCCAAAAAGGGCGTATGCGTTTTTTCCTGAATATATTCAGGAAAAAACGCATACGCCCTTTTTGGCCAACCAAGCAAGCTTGCAAAGGAAATCTGCACTACAATGAAGTCTCACTGCCCCCCGGTCAAAAGGGCCATCTGAAAAAAGTGTATAATCCAGAAAGGCAGGACAGGCCATGGAGAACTGGGAGCCTTGTTATGCTGATGGGTGGGATGTAAATTGCCAAAAGCCACTCTGGAGAAGTGTATGGTGTTTCCTGAAACATCTAAAAAACAAAGCAACAGAGCCTAGGGCACTTCCACTTATGGTCCTATAGCTTAGGGAAATTAAAATCAAAAAGACACAGCAACCCCAAAGTTTGGGACGGCTCTGTTTACAAGAACCCCATTTACGGTACAAGTTCAATATCGCAGAAAGCGAGAAATGGATAAAGAAGTTGAGGTACTTACGTACAATGCAATATCACTCAGCAATGAAATCTATGTCAACAGGCCCTTAGCAGCATAATGAGTGGATTCAGGTATGATGATTCTAAGTGAAATAAGTCACAGAGAAAAAGAAACATCATAAGTTATCACTAATACATGGAATGTAAACTTGGCTACACAGGAACTGAATTACAAAACAGAACAGGGTCTCAAATGTAGAAAACCAACTTATGCTTGTTTAAGGGGAATGGTGAGTTGGGGTGCTGCATAAAACCAGAGATTGAAATTAGCACAGATACCGTTCCATAAGCCAAATATGTAATAGACAAAAGCTACTCCTTGCTCAACGAAGTGGACTCAACACCCCATATTAAACGCCTAAGAATATACCTGACTAGTAAGAATCTTAAAACCTATGGATTTATATGTCTCCGAAAGAGAATCAAGCGTGTGTACAGTGGCATAAACGCAGCAGTGATTGGATTGGTGAGGATCGGTGAGCAAATGCAGACCCTTTGAAGTCATATTGCATGGTACCCATTCCATGGGTCTCAACTCTCCAGGTTTAAGGGATTCTTCCTTCAGCTAAAACATGCATGTGGAACCCAGAGTATGATCCACCGTGTGATCGGGAAACGTGTTCAAATGTGTCTCAGTTTTCGTCCCCTGGTACTCGGGTGCAACATTCCAGATGCTTTACTAACACTCTCCCTACTTGGAGAGTCAGTGCCTTTAACCTCCTGTTTGCCCCAGTTTGCAATTTCTGCGGAAAATGAACAGGAATAGGGAGAACCAATGAGAGACTAGCTGGAGGTGTCTGGACGGGCAAATTTAACTCTC
Organism: Grampus griseus; assembly: GCF_964374135.1. Lineage (NCBI taxonomy): Eukaryota > Metazoa > Chordata > Mammalia > Artiodactyla > Delphinidae > Grampus > Grampus griseus. The sequence goes on along the minus strand of NW_028133120.1, from coordinate 244,302 downwards.
ATTTCCCACCAGGAAGAGGAATTAACCAAAGGCTCAGCGTGCCATGCCGGAACCACACTAGGGCCTGAAGCAATCCTGCGGTGTTGCGGCCAGCTCACAAGAAAGCGAGTTGAAGAAAAGAGCTCAGGGGCCCTGTAATTCACAAACCTGCAGAGTTATAAATGACAGCTATCGTCCAAAAATATATTGAAGTAAGGCTGCCAAGAGGACTTGAAAGCGGGGCAGAATTGCAGGAAACCGATTTCAGGAGGTAGACTGGAATTGCATGTAAAGCATCGGAAAAGAGGCACAAAGTCCACAATGATGCACTTGGCCAAAAAGGGCGTATGCGTTTTTTCCTGAATATATTCAGGAAAAAACGCATACGCCCTTTTTGGCCAACCAAGCAAGCTTGCAAAGGAAATCTGCACTACAATGAAGTCTCACTGCCCCCCGGTCAAAAGGGCCATCTGAAAAAAGTGTATAATCCAGAAAGGCAGGACAGGCCATGGAGAACTGATAGCCTTGTTATGCTGATGGGCGGGATGTAAATTGCCAAAAGCCACTCTGGAGAAGTGTATGGTGTTTCCTGAAACATCTAAAAAACAAAGCAACAGAGCCTAGGGCACTTCCACTTATGGTCCTATAGCTTAGGGAAATTAAAATCAAAAAGACACAGCAACCCCAAAGTTTGGGAGGGCTCTGTTTACAAGAACCTCACTTACGGTACAAGTTCAATATCGCAGAAAGCCAGAAATGGATAAAGAAGTTGAGGTACTTACTTACAATGCAATATCACTCAGCAATGAAATCTATGTCAACAGGCCCTTAGCAGCATAAAGAGTGGATTCAGGTACGATGATTCTAAGTGAAATATGTCACAGAGAAAAAGAAACATCATAAGTTATCACTAATACATGAAATGTAAACTTGTCTACACAGGAACTGAATTACAAAACAGAACAGGGTCTCAAATGTAGAAAACCAACTTATGCTTGCTTAAGGGGAATGGTGAGTTGGGGTGCTTCATAAAACCAGAGATTGAAATTAGCACAGATACCATTCCATAAGCCAAATATGTAATAGACAAGAGCTACTCCTTGCTCAACGAAGTGGACTCAACACCACATATTAAACGCATAAGAATATACCTGACTAGTAAGAATCTTAAAACCTATGGATTTATATGTCTCCGAAAGAGAATCAAGCGTGTGTACAGCAGCATAAATGCAGCAGTGATCGGATTGGTGAGGATCGGTGAGCAAATGCAGACCCTTTGAAGTCATATTGCATGGTACCCATTCCATGGGTCTCAACTCTCCAGGTTTAAGGGATTCTTACTTCAGCTAAAACATGCATGTGGTACCCAGAGTATGATCCACCGTGTGATCGGGAAACGTGTTCAAATGTGTCTCAGTTTTCGTCCCCTGGTACTCGGGTGCAACATTCCAGACGCTTTACTAACACTCTCCCCACTTGGAGAGTCAGTGCCTTTAACCTCCTGTTTGGCCCAGTTTGCAATTTCTGCGGAAAATGAACAGGAATAGGGAGAACCAATGAGAGACTAGCTGGAGGTGTCTGGACGGGCAAATTTAACTCTCATTTCCAACCAGGAAGAGGAATTAACCAAAGGCTCAGCGTGCCATGCCAGAACCACACTAGGGCCTGAAGCAATCCTGCGGTGTTGCGGCCAGCTCACAACAAAGCGAGTTGAAGAAAGGAGCTCAGGGGCCCTGTAATTCACAAACCTGCAGAGTTATAAATGACAGCTATCGTCCAAAAATATATTGAAGTAAGGCTGCCAAGAGGACTTGAAAGCGGGGCAGAATTGCAGGAAACCGATTTCAGGAGGTAGACTGGAATTGCATGTAAAGCATAGGAAAAGAGGCAGAATGTCCACAATGATGCACTTGGCCAAAAAGGGCGTATGCGTTTTTGCCTGAATATATTGAGGAAAAAACGCATACGCCCTTTTTGGCCAACCAAGCAAGCTTGCAAAGGAAATCTGCACTACAATGAAGTCTCACTGCCCCCTGGTCAAAAGGGCCATCTGAAAAAAGTGTATAATCCAGAAAGGCAGGACAGGCCATGGAGAACTGGGAGCCTTGTTATGCTGATGGGTGGGATGTAAATTGCCAAAAGCCACTCTAGAGAAGTGTATGGTGTTTCCTGAAACATCTAAAAAACAAAGCAACAGAGCCTAGGGCACTTCCACTTATGGTCCTATAGCTTAGGGAAATTAAAATAAAAAAGACACAGCAACCCCAAAGTTTGGGAGGTCTCTGTTTACAAGAACCTCACTTACGGTACAAGATCAATATCGCAGAAAGCCAGAAATGGATAAAGAAGTTGAGGTACTTACTTACAATGCAATATCACTCAGCAATGAAATCTATGTCAACAGGCCCTTAGCAGCATAATGATTGGATTCAGGTACGATGATTCTAATTGAAATATGTCACAGAGAAAAAGAAACATCATAAGTTATCACTAATACATGAAATGTAAACTTGGCTACACAGGAACTGAATTACAAAACAGAACAGGGTCTCAAATGTAGAAAACCAACTTATGCTTGCTTAAGGGGAATGGTGAGTTGGGGTGCTGCATAAAACCAGAGATTGAAATTAGCACAGATACCATTCCATAAGCCAAATATGTAATAGACAAGAGCTACGCCTTGCTCAACGAAGTGGACTCAACACCCCATATTAAACGCATAAGAATATACGTGACTACTAAGAATCTTCAAACCTATGGATTTATATGTCTTCGAAAGTGAATCAAGCGTGTGTACAGCGGCATAAACGCAACAGTGATCGGATTGGTGAGGATCGGTGAGCAAATGCAGACCCTTTGAAGTCATATTGCATGGTACCCATTCCATGGGTCTCAACTCTCCAGGTTTAAGGGATTCTTCCTTCAGCTAAAACATGCATGTGGAACCCAGAGTATGATCCACCGTGTGATCGGGAAACGTGTTCAAATGTGTCTCAGTTTTCGTCCCCTGGTACTCGGGTGCAACATTCCAGACGCTTTACTAACACTCTCCCCACTTGGAGAGTCAGTGCCTTTAAACTCCTGTTTGGCCCAGTTTGCAATTTCTGCGGAAAATGAACAGGAATAGGGAGAACCAATGAGAGACTAGCTGGAGGTGTCTGGACGGGCAAATTTAACTCTCATTTCCCACAAGGAAGAGGAATTAACCAAAGGCTCAGCGTGCCATGCCGGAACCACACTAGGGCCTGAAGCAATCCTGCGGTGTTGCGGCCAGCTCACAAGAAAGCGAGTTGAAGAAAGGAGCTCAGGGGCCCTGTAATTCACAAACCTGCAGAGTTATAAATGACAGCTATCGTCCAAAAATATATTGAAGTAAGGCTGCCAAGAGGACATGAAAGCGGGGCAGAATTGCAGGAAACCGATTTCAGGAGGTAGACTGGAATTGCATGTAAAGCATAGGAAAAGAGGCAGAACGTCCACAATGATGCACTTGGCCAAAAAGGGCGTATGCGTTTTTTCCAGAATATATTCACGAAAAAACGCATACGCCGTTTTTGGCCAACCAAGCAAGCTTGCAAAGGAAATCTGCACTACAATGAAGTCTCACTGCCCCCAGGTCAAAAGGGCCATCTGAAAAAAGTGTATAATCCAGAAAGGCAGGACAGGCCATGGAGAACTGGGAGCCTTGTTATGCTGATGGGTGGGATGTAAATTGCCAAAAGCCACTCTGGAGAAGTGTATGGTGTTTCCTGAAACATCTAAAAAACAAAGCAACAGAGCCTAGGGCACTTCCACTTATGGTCCTATAGCTTAGGGAAATTAAAATCAAAAAGACACAGCAACCCCAAAGTTTGGGAGGGATCTGTTTATAAGAACCTCACTTACGGTACAAGTTCAATATCGCAGAAAGCCAGAAATGGATAAAGAAGTTGAGGTACTTACTTACAATGCAATATCACTCAGCAATGAAATCTATGTCAACAGGCCCTTAGCAGCATAATGAGTGGATTCAGGTACGATGATTCTAAGTGAAATATGTCACAGAGAAAAAGAAACATCATAAGTTATCACTAATACATGAAATGTAAACTTGGCTACACAGGAACTGAATTACAAAACAGAACAGGGTCTCAAATGTAGAAAACCAACTTATGCTTGCTTAAGGGGAATGGTGAGTTGGGGTGCTGCATAAAACCAGAGATTGAAATTAGCACAGATACCATTCCATAAGCCAAATATGTAATAGATAAGAGCTACTCCTTGCTCAACGAAGTGGACTCAACACCCCATATTAAACGCATAAGAATATACGTGACTACTAAGAATCTTAAAACCTATGGATTTATAAGTCTTCGAAAGTGAATCAAGCGTGTGTACAGCGGCATAAACGCAGCAGTGATCGGATTGATGAGGATCGGTGAGCAAATGCAGACCCTTTGAAGTCATATTGCATGGTACCCATTCCATGGGTCTCAACTCTCCAGGTTTAAGGGATTCTTCCTTCAGCTAAAACATGCATGTGGAACCCAGAGTATGATCCACCGTGTGATCGGGAAACGTGTTCAAATGTGTCTCAGTTTTCGTCCCCTGGTACTCGGGTGCAACATTCCAGACGCTTTACTAATACTCTCCCCACTTGGAGAGTCAGTGCCTTTAACCTCCTGTTTGGCCCAGTTTGCCATTTCTGCGGAAAATGAACAGGAATAGGGAGAACCAATGAGAGACTAGCTGGAGGTGTCTGGACGGGCAAATTTAACTCTCATTTCCCACCAGGAAGAGGAATTAACCAAAGGCTCAGCGAGCCATGCCGGAACCACACTAGGGCCTGAAGCAATCCTGCGGTGTTGCGGCCAGCTCACAAGAAAGCGAGTTGAAGAAAGGAGCTCAGGGGCCCTGTAATTCACAAACATGCAGAGTTCTAAATGACAGCTATCGTCCAAAAATATATTGAAGTAAGGCTGCCAAGAGGACATGAAAGCGGGGCAGAATTGCAGGAAACCGATTTCAGGAGGTAGACTGGAATTGCATGTAAAGCATAGGAAAAGAGGCAGAACGTCCACAATGATGCACTTGGCCAAAAAGGGCGTATGCGTTTTTTCCTGAATATATTCAGGAAAAAACGCATACGCCCTTTTTGGCCAACCAAGCAAGCTTGCAAAGGAAATCTGCACTACAATGAAGTCTCACTGCCCCCCGGTCAAAAGGGCCATCTGAAAAAAGTGTATAATCCAGAAAGGCAGGACAGGCCATGGAGAACTGGGAGCCTTGTTATGCTGATGGGTGGGATGTAAATTGCCAAAAGCCACTCTGGAGAAGTGTATGGTGTTTCCTGAAACATCTAAAAAACAAAGCAACAGAGCCTAGGGCACTTCCACTTATGGTCCTATAGCTTAGGGAAATTAAAATCAAAAAGACACAGCAACCCCAAAGTTTGGGACGGCTCTGTTTACAAGAACCCCATTTACGGTACAAGTTCAATATCGCAGAAAGCGAGAAATGGATAAAGAAGTTGAGGTACTTACGTACAATGCAATATCACTCAGCAATGAAATCTATGTCAACAGGCCCTTAGCAGCATAATGAGTGGATTCAGGTATGATGATTCTAAGTGAAATAAGTCACAGAGAAAAAGAAACATCATAAGTTATCACTAATACATGGAATGTAAACTTGGCTACACAGGAACTGAATTACAAAACAGAACAGGGTCTCAAATGTAGAAAACCAACTTATGCTTGTTTAAGGGGAATGGTGAGTTGGGGTGCTGCATAAAACCAGAGATTGAAATTAGCACAGATACCGTTCCATAAGCCAAATATGTAATAGACAAAAGCTACTCCTTGCTCAACGAAGTGGACTCAACACCCCATATTAAACGCCTAAGAATATACCTGACTAGTAAGAATCTTAAAACCTATGGATTTATATGTCTCCGAAAGAGAATCAAGCGTGTGTACAGTGGCATAAACGCAGCAGTGATTGGATTGGTGAGGATCGGTGAGCAAATGCAGACCCTTTGAAGTCATATTGCATGGTACCCATTCCATGGGTCTCAACTCTCCAGGTTTAAGGGATTCTTCCTTCAGCTAAAACATGCATGTGGAACCCAGAGTATGATCCACCGTGTGATCGGGAAACGTGTTCAAATGTGTCTCAGGTTTCGTCCCCTGGTACTCGGGTGCAACATTCCAGATGCTTTACTAACACTCTCCCTACTTGGAGAGTCAGTGCCTTTAACCTCCTGTTTGCCCCAGTTTGCAATTTCTGCGGAAAATGAACAGGAATAGGGAGAACCAATGAGAGACTAGCTGGAGGTGTCTGGACGGGCAAATTTAACTCTCATTTCCCACCAGGAAGAGGAATTAACCAAAGGCTCAGCGTGCCATGCCGGAACCACACTAGGGCCTGAAGCAATCCTGCGGTGTTGCGGCCAGCTCACAAGAAAGCGAGTTGAAGAAAAGAGCTCAGGGGCCCTGTAATTCACAAACCTGCAGAGTTATAAATGACAGCTATCGTCCAAAAATATATTGAAGTAAGGCTGCCAAGAGGACTTGAAAGCGGGGCAGAATTGCAGGAAACCGATTTCAGGAGGTAGACTGGAATTGCATGTAAAGCATCGGAAAAGAGGCACAAAGTCCACAATGATGCACTTGGCCAAAAAGGGCGTATGCGTTTTTTCCTGAATATATTCAGGAAAAAACGCATACGCCCTTTTTGGCCAACCAAGCAAGCTTGCAAAGGAAATCTGCACTACAATGAAGTCTCACTGCCCCCCGGTCAAAAGGGCCATCTGAAAAAAGTGTATAATCCAGAAAGGCAGGACAGGCCATGGAGAACTGATAGCCTTGTTATGCTGATGGGCGGGATGTAAATTGCCAAAAGCCACTCTGGAGAAGTGTATGGTGTTTCCTGAAACATCTAAAAAACAAAGCAACAGAGCCTAGGGCACTTCCACTTATGGTCCTATAGCTTAGGGAAATTAAAATCAAAAAGACACAGCAACCCCAAAGTTTGGGACGGCTCTGTTTACAAGAACCCCATTTACGGTACAAGTTCAATATCGCAGAAAGCGAGAAATGGATAAAGAAGTTGAGGTACTTACGTACAATGCAATATCACTCAGCAATGAAATCTATGTCAACAGGCCCTTAGCAGCATAATGAGTGGATTCAGGTATGATGATTCTAAGTGAAATAAGTCACAGAGAAAAAGAAACATCATAAGTTATCACTAATACATGGAATGTAAACTTGGCTACACAGGAACTGAATTACAAAACAGAACAGGGTCTCAAATGTAGAAAACCAACTTATGCTTGTTTAAGGGGAATGGTGAGTTGGGGTGCTGCATAAAACCAGAGATTGAAATTAGCACAGATACCGTTCCATAAGCCAAATATGTAATAGACAAAAGCTACTCCTTGCTCAACGAAGTGGACTCAACACCCCATATTAAACGCCTAAGAATATACCTGACTAGTAAGAATCTTAAAACCTATGGATTTATATGTCTCCGAAAGAGAATCAAGCGTGTGTACAGTGGCATAAACGCAGCAGTGATTGGATTGGTGAGGATCGGTGAGCAAATGCAGACCCTTTGAAGTCATATTGCATGGTACCCATTCCATGGGTCTCAACTCTCCAGGTTTAAGGGATTCTTCCTTCAGCTAAAACATGCATGTGGAACCCAGAGTATGATCCACCGTGTGATCGGGAAACGTGTTCAAATGTGTCTCAGTTTTCGTCCCCTGGTACTCGGGTGCAACATTCCAGATGCTTTACTAACACTCTCCCTACTTGGAGAGTCAGTGCCTTTAACCTCCTGTTTGCCCCAGTTTGCAATTTCTGCGGAAAATGAACAGGAATAGGGAGAACCAATGAGAGACTAGCTGGAGGTGTCTGGACGGGCAAATTTAACTCTCATTTCCCACCAGGAAGAGGAATTAACCAAAGGCTCAGCGTGCCATGCCGGAACCACACTAGGGCCTGAAGCAATCCTGCGGTGTTGCGGCCAGCTCACAAGAAAGCGAGTTGAAGAAAAGAGCTCAGGGGCCCTGTAATTCACAAACCTGCAGAGTTATAAATGACAGCTATCGTCCAAAAATATATTGAAGTAAGGCTGCCAAGAGGACTTGAAAGCGGGGCAGAATTGCAGGAAACCGATTTCAGGAGGTAGACTGGAATTGCATGTAAAGCATCGGAAAAGAGGCACAAAGTCCACAATGATGCACTTGGCCAAAAAGGGCGTATGCGTTTTTTCCTGAATATATTCAGGAAAAAACGCATACGCCCTTTTTGGCCAACCAAGCAAGCTTGCAAAGGAAATCTGCACTACAATGAAGTCTCACTGCCCCCCGGTCAAAAGGGCCATCTGAAAAAAGTGTATAATCCAGAAAGGCAGGACAGGCCATGGAGAACTGATAGCCTTGTTATGCTGATGGGCGGGATGTAAATTGCCAAAAGCCACTCTGGAGAAGTGTATGGTGTTTCCTGAAACATCTAAAAAACAAAGCAACAGAGCCTAGGGCACTTCCACTTATGGTCCTATAGCTTAGGGAAATTAAAATCAAAAAGACACAGCAACCCCAAAGTTTGGGAGGGCTCTGTTTACAAGAACCTCACTTACGGTACAAGTTCAATATCGCAGAAAGCCAGAAATGGATAAAGAAGTTGAGGTACTTACTTACAATGCAATATCACTCAGCAATGAAATCTATGTCAACAGGCCCTTAGCAGCATAAAGAGTGGATTCAGGTACGATGATTCTAAGTGAAATATGTCACAGAGAAAAAGAAACATCATAAGTTATCACTAATACATGAAATGTAAACTTGGCTACACAGGAACTGAATTACAAAACAGAACAGGGTCTCAAATGTAGAAAACCAACTTATGCTTGCTTAAGGGGAATGGTGAGTTGGGGTGCTTCATAAAACCAGAGATTGAAATTAGCACAGATACCATTCCATAAGCCAAATATGTAATAGACAAGAGCTACTCCTTGCTCAACGAAGTGGACTCAACACCACATATTAAACGCATAAGAATATACCTGACTAGTAAGAATCTTAAAACCTATGGATTTATATGTCTCCGAAAGAGAATCAAGCGTGTGTACAGCAGCATAAATGCAGCAGTGATCGGATTGGTGAGGATCGGTGAGCAAATGCAGACCCTTTGAAGTCATATTGCATGGTACCCATTCCATGGGTCTCAACTCTCCAGGTTTAAGGGATTCTTACTTCAGCTAAAACATGCATGTGGTACCCAGAGTATGATCCACCGTGTGATCGGGAAACGTGTTCAAATGTGTCTCAGTTTTCGTCCCCTGGTACTCGGGTGCAACATTCCAGACGCTTTACTAACACTCTCCCCACTTGGAGAGTCAGTGCCTTTAACCTCCTGTTTGGCCCAGTTTGCAATTTCTGCGGAAAATGAACAGGAATAGGGAGAACCAATGAGAGACTAGCTGGAGGTGTCTGGACGGGCAAATTTAACTCTCATTTCCAACCAGGAAGAGGAATTAACCAAAGGCTCAGCGTGCCATGCCAGAACCACACTAGGGCCTGAAGCAATCCTGCGGTGTTGCGGCCAGCTCACAACAAAGCGAGTTGAAGAAAGGAGCTCAGGGGCCCTGTAATTCACAAACCTGCAGAGTTATAAATGACAGCTATCGTCCAAAAATATATTGAAGTAAGGCTGCCAAGAGGACTTGAAAGCGGGGCAGAATTGCAGGAAACCGATTTCAGGAGGTAGACTGGAATTGCATGTAAAGCATAGGAAAAGAGGCAGAATGTCCACAATGATGCACTTGGCCAAAAAGGGCGTATGCGTTTTTGCCTGAATATATTGAGGAAAAAACGCATACGCCCTTTTTGGCCAACCAAGCAAGCTTGCAAAGGAAATCTGCACTACAATGAAGTCTCACTGCCCCCCGGTCAAAAGGGCCATCTGAAAAAAGTGTATAATCCAGAAAGGCAGGACAGGCCATGGAGAACTGGGAGCCTTGTTATGCTGATGGGTGGGATGTAAATTGCCAAAAGCCACTCTAGAGAAGTGTATGGTGTTTCCTGAAACATCTAAAAAACAAAGCAACAGAGCCTAGGGCACTTCCACTTATGGTCCTATAGCTTAGGGAAATTAAAATAAAAAAGACACAGCAACCCCAAAGTTTGGGAGGGCTCTGTTTACAAGAACCTCACTTACGGTACAAGTTCAATATCGCAGAAAGCCAGAAATGGATAAAGAAGTTGAGGTACTTACTTACAATGCAATATCACTCAGCAATGAAATCTATGTCAACAGGCCCTTAGCAGCATAATGATTGGATTCAGGTACGATGATTCTAATTGAAATATGTCACAGAGAAAAAGAAACATCATAAGTTATCACTAATACATGAAATGTAAACTTGGCTACACAGGAACTGAATTACAAAACAGAACAGGGTCTGAAATGTAGAAAACCAACTTATGCTTGCTTAAGGGGAATGGTGAGTTGGGGTGCTGCATAAAACCAGAGATTGAAATTAGCACAGATACCATTCCATAAGCCAAATATGTAATAGACAAGAGCTACGCCTTGCTCAACGAAGTGGACTCAACACCCCATATTAAACGCATAAGAATATACGTGACTACTAAGAATCTTCAAACCTATGGATTTATATGTCTTCGAAAGTGAATCAAGCGTGTGTACAGCGGCATAAACGCAGCAGTGATCGGATTGGTGAGGATCGGTGAGCAAATGCAGACCCTTTGAAGTCATATTGCATGGTACCCATTCCATGGGTCTCAACTCTCCAGGTTTAAGGGATTCTTCCTTCAGCTAAAACATGCATGTGGAACCCAGAGTATGATCCACCGTGTGATCAGGAAACGTGTTCAAATGTGTCTGAGTTTTCGTCCCCTGGTACTCGGGTGCAACATTCCAGACGCTTTACTAACACTCTCCCCACTTGGAGAGTCAGTGCCTTTAACCTCCTGTTTGGCCCAGTTTGCAATTTCTGCGGAAAATGAACAGGAATAGGGAGAACCAATGAGAGACTAGCTGGAGGTGTCTGGACGGGCAAATTTAACTCTCATTTCCCACCAGGAAGAGGAATTAACCAAAGGCTCAGCGTGCCATGCCGGAACCACACTAGGGCCTGAAGCAATCCTGCGGTGTTGCGGCCAGCTCACAAGAAAGCGAGTTGAAGAAAAGAGCTCAGGGGCACTGTAATTCACAAACCTGCAGAGTTATAAATGACAGCTATCGTCCAAAAATATATTGAAGTAAGGCTGCCAAGAGGACTTGAAAGCGGGGCAGAATTGCAGGAAACCGATTTCAGGAGGTAGACTGGAATTGCATGTAAAGCATCGGAAAAGAGGCACAACGTCCACAATGATGCACTAGGCCAAAATGGGCGTATGCGTTTTTTCCAGAATATATTCAGGAAAAAACGCATACGCCCTTTTTAGCCAACCAAGCAAGCTTGCAAAGGAAATCTGAACTACAATGAAGTCTCACTGCCCCCCGGTCAAAAGGGCCATCTGAAAAAAGTGTATGATCCAGAAAGGCAGGACAGGCCATGGAGAACTGATAGCCTTGTTATGCTGATGGGCGGGATGTAAATTGCCAAAAGCCACTCTGGAGAAGTGTATGGTGTTTCCTGAAACATCTAAAAAACAAAGCAACAGAGCCTAGGGCACTTCCACTTATGGTCCTATAGCTTAGGGAAATTAAAATCAAAAAGACACAGCAACCCCAAAGTTTGGGAGGGCTCTGTTTACAAGAACCTCACTTACGGTACAAGTTCAATATCGCAGAAAGCCAGAAATGGATAAAGATGTTGAGGTACTTACTTACAATGCAATATCACTCAGCAGTGAAATCTATGTCAACAGGCCCTTAGCAGCATAATGAGTGGATTCAGGTACGATGATTCTAAGTGAAATATGTCACAGAGAAAAAGAAACATCATAACTTATCACTAATACATGAAATGTAAACTTGGCTACACAGGAACTGAATTACAAAACAGAACAGGGTCTCAAATGTAGAAAACCAACTTATGCTTGCTTAAGGGGAATGGTGAGTTGGGGTGCTGCATAAAACCAGAGATTGAAATTAGCACAGATACCATTCCATAAGCCAAATATGTAATAGACAAGAGCTACGCCTTGCTCAACGAAGTGGACTCAACACCCCATATTAAACGCATAAGAATATACGTGACTACTAAGAATCTTAAAACCTATGGATTTATATGTCTTCGAAAGTGAATCAAGCGTGTGTACAGCGGCATAAACGCAGCAGTGATCGGATTGGTGAGGATCGGTGAGCAAATGCAGACCCTTTGAAGTCATATTGCATGGTACCCATTCCATGGGTCTCAACTCTCCAGGTTTAAGGGATTCTTCCTTCAGCTAAAACATGCATGTGGAACCCAGAGTATGATCCACCGTGTGATCGGGAAACGTGTTCAAATGTGTCTCAGTTTTCGTCCCCTGGTACTCGGGTGCAACATTCCAGACGCTTTACTAACACTCTCCCCACTTGGAAAATCAGTGCCTTTAACCTCCTGTTTGGCCCAGTTTGCAATTTCTGCGGAAAATGAACAGGAATAGGGAGAACCAATGAGAGTCTAGCTGGAGGTGTCTGGACGGGCAAATTTAACTCTCATTTCCCACCAAGAAGAGGAATTAACCAAAGGCTCAGCGTGCCATGCCGGAACCACACTAGGGCCTGAAGCAATCCTGCGGTGTTGCGGCCAGCTCACAAGAAAGCGAGTTGAAGAAAGGAGCTCAGGGGCCCTGTAATTCACAAACCTGCAGAGTTATAAATGACAGCTATCGTCCAAAAATATATTGAAGTAAGGCTGCCAAGAGGACATGAAAGCGGGGCAGAATTGCAGGAAACCGATTTCAGGAGGTAGACTGGAATTGCATGTAAAGCATAGGAAAAGAGGCAGAACGTCCACAATGATGCACTTGGCCAAAAAGGGCGTATGCGTTTTTTCCAGAATATATTCAGGAAAAAACGCATACGCCCTTTTTGGCCAACCAAGCAAGCTTGCAAAGGAAATCTGCACTACAATGAAGTCTCACTGCCCCCCGGTCAAAAGGGCCATCTGAAAAAAGTGTATAATCCAGAAAGGCAGGAGAGGCCATGGAGAACTGGGAGCCTTGTTATGCTGATGGGTGGGATGTAAATTGCCAAAAGCCACTCTGGAGAAGTGTATGGTGTTTCCTGAAACATCTAAAAAACAAAGCAACAGAGCCTAGGGCACTTCCACTTATGGTCCTATAGCTTAGGGAAATTAAAATCAAAAAGACACAGCAACCCCAAAGTTTGGGAGGGCTCTGTTTACAAGAACCTCACTTACGGTACAAGTTCAATATCGCAGAAAGCCAGAAATGGATAAAGAAGTTGAGGTACTTACTTACAATGCAATATCACTCAGCAATGAAATCTATGTCAACAGGCCCTTAGCAGCATATGAGTGGATTCAGGTACGATGATTCTAAGTGAAATATGTCACAGAGAAAAAGAAACATCATAAGTTATCACTAATACATGAAATGTAAACTTGGCTACACAGGAACTGAATTACAAAACAGAACAGGGTCTCAAATGTAGAAAACCGACTTATGCTTGCTTAAGGGGAATGGTGAGTTGGGGTGCTGCATAAAACCAGAGATTGAAATTAGCACAGATACCATTCCATAAGCCAAATATGTAATAGACAAGAGCTACTCCTTGCTCAACGAAGTGGACTCAACACCACATATTAAACGCCTAAGAATATACCTGACTAGTAAGAATCTTAAAACCTATGGATTTATATGTCTCCAAAAGAGAATCAAGCGTGTGTACAGCGGCATAAACGCAGCAGTGATCGGATTGGTGAGGATCGGTGAGCAAATGCAGACCCTTTGAAGTCATATTGCATGGTACCCATTCCATGGGTCTCAACTCTCCAGGTTTAAGGGATTCTTCCTTCAGCTAAAACATGCATGTGGAACCCAGAGTATGATCCACCGTGTGATCGGGAAACGTGTTCAAATGTGTCTCAGTTTTCGTCCCCTGGTACTCGGGTGCAACATTCCAGACGCTTTACTAACACTCTCCCCACTTGGAGAGTCAGTGCCTTTAACCTCCTGTTTGGCCCAGTTTGCAATTTCTGCGGAAAATGAACAGGAATAGGGAGATCCAATGAGAGACTAGCTCGACGTGTCCGGACGGGCAAATTTAACTCTCATTTCCCACCAGGAAGAGGAGTTAACCAAAGGCTCAGCGTGCCATGCCAGAACCACACTAGGGCCTGAAGCAATCCTGCGGTGTTGCGGCCAGCTCACAACAAAGCGAGTTGAAGAAAGGAGCTCAGGGGCCCTGTAATTCACAAACCTGCAGAGTTATAAATGACAGCTATCGTCCAAAAATATATTGAAGTAAGGCTGCCAAGAGGACATGAAAGCGGGGCAGAATTGCAGGAAACCGATTTCAGGAGGTAGACTGGAATTGCATGTAAAGCATAGGAAAAGAGGCAGAACGTCCACAATGATGCACTTGGCCAAAAAGGGCGTATGCGTTTTTTCCTGAATATATTCAGGAAAAAACGCATACGCCCTTTTTGGCCAACCAAGCAAGCTTGCAAAGGAAATCTGCACTACAATGAAGTCTCACTGCCCCCAGGTCAAAAGGGCCATCTGAAAAAAGTGTATATTCCAGAAAGACAGGACAGGCCATGGAGAACTGGGAGCCTTGTTATGCTGATGGGTGGGATGTAAATTGCCAAAAGCCACTCTGGAGAAGTGTATGGTGTTTCCTGAAACATCTAAAAAACAAAGCAACAGAGCCTAGGGCACTTCCACTTATGGTCCTATAGCTTAGGGAAATTAAAATCAAAAAGACACAGCCACCCCAAAGTTTGGGACGGCTCTGTTTACAAGAACCCCGTTTACGGTACAAGTTCAATATCGCAGAAAGCGAAAAATGGATAAAGAAGGTGTGGTACTAACATACAATGAAATATCACTCAGCAATGAAATCTATGTCATCAGGACAGTAGCAGCATAATGAGTGGATTCAGGTACGATGATTCTAAGAGAAATAAGTAACACAGAAAAAGAAACATCATAAGATATCACTACTACACGGAATGTAAACTTGGCTACACAGGAACTGAATTACAAAACAGAATAGGGTCTCAAATGTAGAAAACCAACTTATGCTTGCTTAAGGGGAAAGGTGAGTTGGGGTGCTGCATAAAACCAGAGATTGAAATTAGCACAGATACCTTTCCATAAGCCAAATATGTAATAGACAAGAGCTACTGCTTGCTCAACGAAGTGGACTCAACACCCCATATTAAACGCCTAAGAATATACCTGACTAGTAAAAATCTTAAAACCTATGGATTTATATGTCTCCGAAAGAGAATCAAGCGTGTGTACAGCGGCATAAACGCAGCAGTGATAGGATTGGTGAGGTTCGGTGAGCAAATGCAGACCCTTTGAAGTCATATTGCATGGTACCCATTCCATGGTTCTCAACTCTCCAGGTTTAAGGGATTCTTCCTTCAGCTAAAACATGCATGTGGAACCCAGAGTATGATCCACCGTCTGATCGGGAAACGTGTTCAAATGTGTCTCACTTTTCGTCCCCTGGTACTCGGGTGCAACATTCCACACGCTTTACTAACACTCTCCCCACTTGAAGAGTCAGTGCCTTTAACCTCCCGTTTGGCCCAGTTTGCAATTTCTGCAGAAAATGAACAGGAATAGGGAGAACCAATGAGAGACTAGCTGGAGGTGTCTGGACGGGCAAATTTAACTCTCATTTCCCACCAGGAAGAGGAATTAACCAAAGGCTCAGCGAGCCATGCCAGAACCACACTAGGGCCTGAAGCAATCCTGCGTTATTGCGGCCAGCTCACAAGAAAGCGAGTTGAAGAAAGGAGCTCAGGGGCACTGTAATTCGCAAAACTGCAGAGTTCTAAATGACAGCTATCGTCCAAAAATATATTGAAGTAAGGCTTCCAAGAGGACTTCAAAGCGGGGCAGAATTGCAGGAAACCGAATTCAGGAGGTAGACTGGAATTGCATGTAAAGCATAGGAAAAGAGGCAGAACGTCCACAATGATGCACTTGGCCAAAAAGGGCGTATGCGTTTTTTCCTGAATATATTCAGGAAAAAACGCATACGCCCTTTTTGGCCAACCAAGCAAGCTTGCAAAGGAAATCTGCACTACAATGAAGTCTCACTGCCCCCCGGTCAAAAGGGCCATCTGAAAAAAGTGTAAAATCCAGAAAGGCAGGACAGGCCATGGAGAACTGGGAGCCTAGATAGGCTGATGGTCGGGATGTAAATTGCCAACAGCCACTCTGGAGAAGTGTATGGTGTTTCCTGAAACATCCAAAAAACAAAGCAACAGAGCCTAGGGCACTTCCACTTATGGTCCGATAGCTTAGGGAAATTAAAATCAAAAAGACACAGCCACCCCAAAGTTTGGGACGGCCCTGTTTACAAGAATCTCGTTTACGGTACAAGTTCAATATCGGAGAAAGCGAAAAATGGATAAAGAAGATGTGGTACTAACGGACAATGAAATATCACTCAGCAATGAAATCTATGTCATCAGGCCAGTAGCAGCATAATGAGTGGATTCAGGTACGATGATTCTAAGAGAAATAAGTCACACAGAAAAAGAAACATCATAAGATATCACTACTACACGGAATGTAAACTTGGCTACACAGGAACTGAATTACAAAACAGAATAGGGTCTCAAATGTAGAAAACCAACTTATGCTTGCTTAAGGGGAAAGGTGAGTTGGGGTGCTGCATAAAACCAGAGATTGAAATTAGCACAGATACCTTTCCATAAGCCAAATATGTAATAGACAAGAGCTACTGCTTGCTCAACGAAGTGGACTCAACACCCCATATTAAACGCCTAAGAATATACCTGACTAGTAAGAATCTTAAAACCTATGGATTTATATGTCTCCGAAAGAGAATCAAGCGTGTGTACAGCGGCATAAACGCAGCAGTGATAGGATTGGTGAGGTTCGGTGAGCAAATGCAGACCCTTTGAAGTCATATTGCATGGTACCCATTCCATGGTTCTCAACTCTCCAGGTTTAAGGGATTCTTCCTTCAGCTAAAACATGCATGTGGAACCCAGAGTATGATCCACCGTCTGGTCGTGAAACTTGTTCAAATGTGTCTCACTTTTCGTCCCCTGGTACTCGGGTGCAACATTCCAGACGCTTTACTAACACTCTCCCCACTTGAAGAGTCAGTGCCTTTAACCTCCCGTTTGGCCCAGTTTGCCATTTCTGCGGAAAATGAACAGGAATAGGGAGAACCAATGAGAGACTAGCTGGAGGTGTCTGGACGGGCAAATTTAACTCTCATTTCCCACCAGGAAGAGGAATTAACCAAAGGCTCAGCGAGCCATGCCGGAACCACACTAGGGCCTGAAGCAATCCTGCGCTGTTGCGGCCAGCTCACAAGAAAGCGAGTTGAAGAAAGGAGCTCAGGGGCACTGTAATTCGCAAAACTGCAGAGTTCTAAATGACAGCTATCGTCCAAAAATATATTGAAGTAAGGCTTCCAAGAGGACTTCAAAGCGGGGCAGAATTGCAGGAAACCGATTTCAGGAGGTAGACTGGAATTGCATGTAAAGCATAGGAAAAGAGGCAGAACGTCCACAATGATGCACTTGGCCAAAAAGGGCGTATGCGTTTTTTCCTGAATATATTCAGGAAAAAACGCATACGCCCTTTTTGGCCAACCAAGCAAGCTTGCAAAGGAAATCTGCACTACAATGAAGTCTCACTGCCCCCCGGTCAAAAGGGCCATCTGAAAAAAGTGTAAAATCCAGAAAGGCAGGACAGGCCATGGAACTGGGAGCCTAGTTAGGCTGATGGGCGGGATGTAAATTGCCAAGAGCCACTCTGGAGAAGTGTATGGTGTTTCCTGAAACATCTAAAAAACAAAGCAACAGAGCCTAGGGCACTTCCACTTATGGTCCTATAGCTTAGGTAAATGAAACTCAAAAAGACACAGCCACCCCAAAGTTTGGGACGGCTCTGTTTACAAGAACCTCGTTTACGGTACAAGTTCAATATTGCAGAAAGCGAAAAATGGATAAAGAAGTTGTGTTACTAACGTACAATGCAATATCACTCAGCAATGAAATCTATGTCATCAGGCCCATAGCAGCATAATGAGTGGATTCAGGTATGTTGATTCTAAGTGAAATAAGTCACACAGAAAAAGAAACATCATAAGATATCACTAATACACGGAATGTAAACTTGGCTACACAGGAACTGAATTACAAAACAGAATAGGGTCTCAAATGTAGAAAAACAACTTATGCTTGCTTAAGGGGAAAGGTGAGTTGGGGTGCTGCATAAAACCAGAGATTGAAATTAGCACAGATACCTTTCCATAAGCCAAATATGTAATAGACAAGAGCTACTGCTTGCTCAACGAAGTAGACTCAACACCCCATATTAAACGCCTAAGAATATACCTGACTAGTAAGAATCTTAAAACCTATGGATTTATATGTCTCCGAAAGAGAATCAAGCGTGTGTACAGCAGCATAAACGCAGCAGTGATAGGATTGGTGAGGTTCGGTGAGCAAATGCAGACCCTTTGAAGTCATATTGCATGGTAACAATTCCATGGGTCTCAACTCTCCAGGTTTAAGGGATTCTTCCTTCAGCTAAAACATGCATGTGGAACCCAGAGTATGATCCACCGTGTGATCGGGAAACGTGTTCAAATGTGTCTCACTTTTCGTCCCCTGGTACTCGGGTGCAACATTCCAGACGCTTTACTAACACTCTCCCCACTTGAAGAGTCAGTGCCTTTAACCTCCCGTTTGGCCCAGTTTGCAATTTCTGCGGAAAATGAACAGGAATAGGGAGAACCAATGAGAGACTAGCTGGAGGTGTCTGGACGGGCAAATTTAACTCTCATTTCCCACCAGGAAGAGGAATTAACCAAAGGCTCAGCGAGCCATGCCGGAACCACACTAGGGCCTGAAGCAATCCTGCGCAGTTGCGGCCAGCTCACAAGAAAGCGAGTTGAAGAAAGGAGCTCAGGGGCACTGTAATTCGCAAAACTGCAGAGTTCTAAATGACAGCTATCGTCCAAAAATATATTGAAGTAAGGCTTCCAAGAGGAGTTGAAAGCGGGGCAGAATTGCAGGAAACCGATTTCAGGAGGTAGACTGGAATTGCATGTAAAGCATAGGAAAAGAGGCAGAACGTCCACAATGATGCACTTGGCCAAAAAGGGCGTATGCGTTTTTTCCTGAATATATTCAGGAAAAAACGCATACGCCCTTTTTGGCCAACCAAGCAAGCTTGCAAAGGAAATCTGCACTACAATGAAGTCTCACTGCCCCCCGATCAAAAGGGCCATCTGAAAAAAGTGTAAAATCCAGAAAGGCAGGACAGGCCATGGAGAACTGGGAGCCTAGTTAGGCTGATGGGCGGGATGTAAATTGCCAAGAGCCACTCTGGAGAAGTGTATGGTGTTTCCTGAAACATCTAAAAAACAAAGCAACAGAGCCTAGGGCACTTCCACTTATGGTCCTATAGCTTAGGTAAATGAAACTCAAAAAGACACAGCCACCCAAAGTTTGGGACGGCTCTGTTTACAAGAACCTCGTTTACGGTACAAGTTCAATATCGCAGAAAGCGAAAAATGGATAAAGAAGTTGTGGTACTTACGTACAATGCAATATCACTCAGCAATGAAATCTATGTCATCAGGCCAGTAGCAGCATAATGAGTGGATTCAGGTACGATGATTCTAAGTGAAATAAGTCACACAGAAAAAGAAACATCATAAGATATCACTAATACACGGAATGTAAACTTGGCTACACAGGAACTGAATTACAAAACAGAATAGGGTCTCAAATGTAGAAAACCAACTTATGCTTGCTTAAGGGGAAAGGTGAGTTGGGGTGCTGCATAAAACCAGAGATTGAAATTAACACAGACACCTTTCCATAAGCCAAATATGTAATAGACAAGAGCTACTCCTTGCTCAACGAAGTGGACTCAACACCCCATATTAAACGCCTAAGAATATACCTGACTAGTAAGAATCTTAAAACCTATGGATTTATATGTCTCCAAAACAGAATCAAGCGTGTGTACAGCGGCATAAACGCAGCAGTGATAGGATTGGTGAGGTTCGGTGAGCAAGTTTAGACCCTTTGAAGTCATATGTCATGGTACCCATTCCATGGGTCTCAACTCTCCAGGTTTAGGGGATTCTTCCTTCAGCTAAAACATGCATGTGGAACCCAGAGTATGATCCAACGTGTGATCGGGAAACGTGTTCAAACGTGTCTCAGTTTTCGTGCCCTGGTAATCGGGTGCAACATTCCAGACGCTTTACTAACACTCTCCCCACTTGGAGAGTCAGTGTCTTTAACCTCCTGTTTGGCCCAGTTTGCAATTTCTGCGGAAAATGAACAGGAATAGGGAGAACCAATGAGAGACTAGCTGGAGGTGTCTGGACGGGCAAATTTAACTCTCATTTCCCACCAGGAAGAGGAATTAACCAAAGGCTCATCGAGCCATGCCGAAACCACACTAGGGCCTGAAGCAATCCTGCGGTGTTGCGGCCAGCTCACAAGAAAGCGAGTTGAAGAAAGGAGGTCAGGGGCACTGTAATTCACAAACCTACAGAGTTATAAATGACAGCTATCGTCCAAAAATATATTGAAGTAAGGCTGCCAAGAGGACTTGAAAGTGGGGCAGAATTGCAGGAAACCGATTTCAGGAGGTAGACTGGAATTGCATGTAAAGCATAGGAAAAGAGGCAGAACGTCCACAATGATGCACTTGGCCAAAAAGGGCGTATGCGTTTTTTCCTGAATATATTCAGGAAAAAACGCATACGCCCTTTTTGGCCAACCAAGCAAGCTTGCAAAGGAAATCTGCACTACAATGAAGTCTCACTGCCCCCCGGTCAAAAGGGCCATCTGAAAAAAGTGTAAAATCCAGAAAGGCAGGACAGGCCATGGAGAACTGGGAGCATTCTTTTGCTGATGGGGGGGATGTAAATTGCCAACAGCCAGTCTGGAGAAGTGTATGGTGTTTCCTGAAACATCTAAAAAACAAAGCAACAGAGCCTAGGGCACTTCCACTTATGGTCCTATAGCTTTGGGAAATTAAAATCAAAAAGACACAGCCACCCCAAAGTTTGGGACGGCTCTGTTTACAAGAACCTCGTTTACGGTACAAGTTCAATATCGCAGAAAGCGAAAAATGGATAAAGAAGTTGTGGTACTTACGTACAATGCAATATCACTCAGCAATGAAATCTATGTCATCAGGCCAGTAGCAGCATAATGAGTGGATTCAGGTACGATGATTCTAAGTGAAATAAGTCACACAGAAAAAGAAACATCATAAGGTATCAGTAATACACGGAATGTAAACTTGGCTACACAGGAACTGAATTACAAAACAGAATAGGGTCTCAAATGTAGAAAACCAACTTATGCTTGCTTAAGGGGAAAGGTGAGTTGGGGTGCTGCATAAAACCAGAGATTGAAATTAACACAGATACCTTTCCATAAACCAAATATGTAATAGACAAGAGCTACTCCTTGCTCAACGAAGTGGACTCAACAACCCATATTAAATGCCTAAGAATATACCTGAGTAGTAAGAATCTTAAAACCTATGGATTTATATGTCTCCGAAAGAGATTCCAGCGTGTGTATAGCGACATAAAAGCAGCAGTGATAGGATTGGTGAGGTTCGGTGAGCAAATGCAGACCCTTTGAAGTCATATGGCATGGTACACATTCCATGGTTCTCAACTCTCCAGGTTTAAGGGATTCTTCCTTCAGCTAAAACATGCATGTGGAACCCAGAGTATGATCCACCGTGTGATCGGGAAACGTGTTCAAATGTGTCTCAGTTTTCGTCCCCTGGTACTCGGGTGCAACATTCCAGACGCTTTACTAACACTCTCTCCACTTGGAGAGTCAGTGCCTTTAACCTCCTCTTTGGCCCAGTTTGCAATTTCTGCGGAAAATAAACAGGAATAGGGAAAACCAATGAGAGACTAGCTGGAGGTGTCTGGACGGGAATATTTAACTCTCATTTCCCACCAAGAAGAGGAATTAACCAAAGGCTCAGCAAGCCATGCCGAAACCACACTAGGGCCTGAAGCAATCCTGCGGTGTTGCGGCCAGCTCACAACAAAGCGAGTTGAAGAAAGGAGCTCATGGGCACTGTAATTCACAAACCTGCAGAGTTATAAATGACAGCTATCGTCCAAAAATATATTGAAGTAAGGCTGCCAAGAGGACTTGAAAGCGGGGCAGAATTGCAGGAAACCAATTTCAGGAGGTAGACTGGAATTGCATGTAAAGCATAGGAAAAGAGGCAGAACGTCCACAATGATGCACTTGGCCAAAAAGGGCGTATGCGTTTTTTCCTGAATATATTCAGGAAAAAACGCATACGCCCTTTTTGGCCAACCAAGCAAGCTTGCAAAGGAAATCTGCACTACAATGAAGTCTCACTGCCCCCCGGTCAAAAGGGCCATCTGAAAAAAGTGTAAAATCCAGAAAGGCAGGACAGGCCATGGAGAACTGGGAGCCTTCTTATGCTGATGGGCGGGATGTAAATTGCAAACAGCCACTCTGGAGAAGTGTATGGTGTTTCCTGAAACATCTAAAAAACAAAGCAACAGAGCCTAGGGCACTTCCACTTATGGTCCTATAGCTTAGGGAAATTAAAATAAAAAACACACAGCCACCCCAAAGTTTGGGACGGCTCTGTTTACAAGAACCTCGTTTACGGTACAAGTTCAATATCGCAGAAAGTGAAAAATAGATAAAGAAGTTGTGGTACTTACGTACAATGCAATATCACTCAGCAAAGAAATCTATGTCATCAAGCCAGTAGCAGCATAATGAGTGGATTCAGGTACGATGATTCTAAGTGAAATAAGTCACAGAGAAA
Source organism: Grampus griseus (assembly GCF_964374135.1). Taxonomy (NCBI): domain Eukaryota; kingdom Metazoa; phylum Chordata; class Mammalia; order Artiodactyla; family Delphinidae; genus Grampus; species Grampus griseus. Next base: position 221,318 of record NW_028133120.1, on the reverse strand, counting down.
AAGAAACATCATAAGGTATCAGTAATACACGGAATGTAAACTTGGCTACACAAGAACTGAATTACAAAACAGAATAGGGTCTCAAATGTAGAAAACCAACTTATGCTTGCTTAAGGGGAAAGGTGAGTTGGGGTGCTGCATAAAACCAGAGATTTAAATTAGCACAGATACCTTTCCATAAGACAAATATGTAACAGACAAGAGCTACTGCTTGCTCAAGGAAGTGGACTCAACACCCCATATTAAACGCCTAAGAATATACCTGACTAGTATGAATCTTAAAACCTATGGATTTATATCTCTCCGAAAGAGAATCAAGCGTGTGTACAGCGGCCTAAACGCAGCAATGATAGGATTGGTGAGGTTCGGTGAGCAAATGCAGACCCTTTGAAGTCATATTGCATGGTACCCATTCCATGGGTCTCAACTCTCCAGGTTTAAGGGATTCTTCCTTCAGCTAAAAGATGCATGTCGAACCCAGAGTATGATCCACCGTGTGATCGGGAAACGTGTTCAAATGTGTCTCAGTTTTCGTCCCCTGGTACTCGGGTGCAACATTCCAGATGCTTTACTAACACTCTCCCCACTTGGAGAGTCAGTGCCTTTAACCTCCTGTTTGGCCCAGTTTGCAATTTCTGCGGAAAATGAACAGGAATAGGGAAAACCAATGAGAGACTAGCTGGAGGTGTCTGGACGGGCAAATTTAACTCTCATTTCCCACCAGGAAGAGGAAATAACCAAAGGCTCAGCATGCCATGCCGGAACCACACTAGGGCCTGAAGCAATCCTGCGGTTTTGCGGCCTGCTCACAAGAAAGCAAGTTGAAGAAAGGAGCTCAGGGGCACTGTAATTCACAAACCTGCAGAGTTATAAATGACAGATATCATCCAAAATTATACTGAAGTAAGGCTGCGAAGAAGACTTGAATGCGGGGCAGAATTGCTGGAAACTGATTTCAGAAGGTACACGGGAGTCACTCTTGAAGCATAGGAAAAGAGACAGAACTTGGAAAATAATGCACTTGGCAAAAAAGGGCATATGTGTTTTATCCAGAGCTCTCATAACTGAGGGGAGGAGATTCCCAGCAGGCTCCAACTGCCACCTGAGGGCTCACGTTGCCAAGGCAACGTGAGCAAGCCAGGCAGGAGTTACCTCACAGCAGAGGTCCCACCTCACATAAGGGTGAGAATCCCAGCCAACATCAGACTCTCACCAGAGGGCCCACATCACCAAGGGGATGGGAACCAGGCAGGAGTGTCTTCACACCAGTGGGGCCACATCATTGAAAGGTGAGGTACTCAGCACATGTGTCCTCAAACCAGAGGACCCATATCACCAAGTGCCTCGGAGTGAGGCAGGCAGGAGTAGCCTCACAACACTGGGCCCATAGAATAAAAAAGTGAAGAATCCAGCAGTTGGAACCTCCCAGCAGGCGGCCCAGAACACCGAGGCTATGGGATCCAGGTCACAGTGAACTCACAGAAGAGGGCCCATGTCATGAAACTGAGCAACCCAGCCATTGGGACCTCAGAGCACAAGGCTCACATCCCCATGGGGATATAAATCTGGTAGGAGTGTCCTCGCACCACTGAGAACGTATCAGAAAATTTTGGGAGACCAGCAGTTAGGGTCTGACGCCAGAGGACCCTCATCACCAAGGGAAGGAGGCTCCCAGCAGGCTCCAACTGCCACCAGAGGGCTGACGTTGCCAAGGCGATGTGTGCCAACCAGGCACGAATGACCTCACAGCAGAGGGCCCACCTCAGAGAAGTGTGACGAACCCAGTCAGGATCAGACTCGCACCAGAGGGCCCACATCACCAAATGGATTGGAACCAGGCAGGAGTGTCCTCACATGAGTAGGGCCACATCATCTAAAGGTGAGGAACCCAGAACATGTGGCTTCAAACCATAGGACACCCATCACCAAGGGGCTGGGAGTGAGGCAGGCAGGAGGAGCCTCACAACAGAGGGCCCAAAAATAAGAAAGGTGAGGAATCCAGCAGTTGGAACCTCCCAGCAGGCGGCCCAGAGCACAGAGGCTAGGGGATCCAGGCCAGAGTGAACTAACACCAGACAGCCCACATCATGAAACTGTGAGCAACCCAGACATTGGGACCTCAGAGCAGAAGGCCCACATCCCCAAGGTGATGGGAACATGACAGAAGTGTCCTGGCATCACTGGGCTCACATCAGAAAACGTGGGGTGCTCAGAAGTTAGGGCCTGACGCTAGACTGTACTCATCACCGAGGGGACGAGGCTCCCAGCAGGCTCCAGCTGCCACCAGAGGGCCAACGTCACCAAGGCGATGTGTGCCAGCCCGGCAGGAGTGACCTCACAGCAGAGGGCCCACCTCACAGAAGGGTGAGGAACACAGCCAGGATCAGACTCTCACCAGAGGGCCCACATCACCAAGGGGATGGGAACCAGGCAGGAGTGTCCCCACACCAGTGGGACAACATCATCGAAAGGTGAGGATCCCAGCATATGTAGCCTCAAACCAGAGGAACCACATCACCAAGGGGTTCGGAATGAGGCTGGCAGGACCGGCCTCACAACACAGGGTCCATAGAATATAAAAGTTGAGGAATCCAGCAGTTGGAACCTCCCAGCAAGCGGCCCAGAGCACCGAGGCTATGAGATCCAGGCCACAGTGAACTCACAGCAGAGGGCCCACATCATGGACCTGTGAGCAGCCCAGCCGTTGGGACCACAGAACAGAAGGCCCACATCCCCATTGGGATGGGAACCTGGCAGGAGTGGCCTCACACCACTTAGCACACATCAGAAAATGTTAGGAGCCCAGCAGTTAGGGCCTGACGCCAGGGGGCCCTCATAACTGAGGGGAGGAGACTCCCAACAGGTTCCAACTGCCAACAGAGGGTCCACGTCTACAAGGTGGCATGCGCCAGCCAGGCAGTAGTGACCTCACAGCAGAGGGCCTATTTCACAGAAGGGTGAGGAACCGAGGCAGGATGAGACTCTCGCCAGAGGACCCACAACACCAAGGGGATGGGAACCAGTCAGGGCTGTCCTCCCACCAGTGGGGCCACATCATCGAAAGGTGAGGAACCCAGCACATGCGGCCTCATATCAGAGGACATACATCACAAAGGGGATGGGAGTGAGGCAGGTAGGAGTAGCCTAAAAACAGAGGACCCAAAGAATAAAAAAGGTGAGGAATCCAGCATTTTGAACCTCCCAGCAGGCGGCCGAGAGCACAGAAGCTATGGGATGCAGGCAGGAGTGAACTAACAGCAGAGAGCCCACATCATGAAACTGTGAGCAACCCAGGCGTTGGGACCTCAGAGCAGAAGGCCCACATCCCCATGGGGATGGGAACCTGACAGGAGTGTCCTGGCATCACTGGGCTCACATCAGAAAACGTGGGGAGCCCAGCAGTTAGGGCCTGATGCTAGAGGACCGTCATCACCGAGGGGAGGAGGCTCCCAGCAGGTTCCATGTGCCAACAGAGGGCCCACGTCGCCAAGGTGATGTGTGCAAGTCAGGCAGGATTGACCTCACAGCAGAGGGCCTACCTCACAGAAGAGTGAGGAACCCAGCCAGGATAAGACTGTCACCAGAAGGCCCACATCACCAAGGGGATGGGAACCAGGCAGGAGTGTCCTCACACCAGTGGAGCCACATCATTGAAAGTTGCGGAACCCAGCACATGTGGCCTCAAACCAGAGGACCCACATCTCGAAGGGGTTGTGTGTGAGGCAGGCAGGAGGAGCATCGCAACACAGGACCCATAGAATACAAAAGTTGAGGAATCGAGCAGTTGGAACCTCCCAGCAGGCGGCCCAGAGCACAGAGTCTATGGCATCCAGGCCAGAGTGAACTAACAGCAGAGAGCCCACATCATGAAACTGTGAACAACCCAGCCGTTGGGACTTCAGAGCAGAAGACCCACATCTCAATGGGGATGTGAACCTGGTTGGAGTGTCTTCGAACCACTGGGCGCACATCACAAAATGTGGGGAGCCCAGCCGTTAGGGCCTGACGCCAGAGGGCCCTCATCACCGAGGGGAGGAGGCTCCCAGCAGGCTCCAAGTGCCACCAGAGGGCTCATGTCCACAAGGCGAGCTGAGAGCAAGCCAGGCAGGAGTGACCTCACAGCAGACGGCCCACCTCACAGATGAGTGAGGAACCCAGCCAGGATCAGACTCTCAACAGAGGGCCCACATCACCAAGGGGATGTGAACCAGGCAGGAGTCTCCTAAGACCATTGGTCCCACATCATCGAAAGGTGAGGAACCCAGCACATGTGGCCTCAAACCAGATGACACACATCACGAAGGGGCTGGGAGTGAGGCAGGCAGGAGTAGCCTCACAACACAGGGCACATAATATAAAAAACGTGAGGATTCCAGCATTTAGAACTTCCAGCAGGCGGCTCAGAACACCGAGGCTACGGGATCCAGGCCACAGTGAACTCACAGCAGAGGGCCCACATCATAAAACTGTGAGCAACCCAGGCGTTGGGACCTCAGTGCAGAAGGCCCACATCCCCATGGGAATGGGAACCTGGCTGGAGTGTCCTCGCACCACTGGGCGCACATCAGAAAATGTGGGGAGCCCACCATTTAGGGCCTGATGCCAGAGGGCCGTCATCACCGAGAGGAGGAGGCACCCTGCACGCTCCAACTGCCACCAGAGGGCTCACGTCTCCAAGGTGACGTGTGCCAGCCAGGCAGGAGTGACCTCACAGCAGAGGGCCTACCTCACAGAACGTTGAGGAACCCAGCCAGGATTAGACTCTCGCCAGAGGGCCCACCTCACCAAGGGTATGGGAACCAGGCAGGAGTGTCCTCACACGAGTGGGGTCACATCATCGAAAGGTGAGGAACGCAGCACATGTGGCCTCAAGCCATAGGACAGTCATCACAAAGGGGCTGGCAGTGAGGCAGGCAGGAGGAGCCTCACAACAGAGGGAACATAGAATAAAAAAGTTGAGGAATCCAGCAGTTGGAACCTCCCAGCAGGCGGCTCAGAGCACCGATGATAAGGGATCCTTGCCGGAGTGAACTCACAGCAGAGGGCCCACATCATGGTACTGTGAGCAAGCCAGCCGTTTTGACCTCAGAGCAGAAGGCCCATATCCCCATGGGGATGGGAACCTGGCAAGAGTGTCCTCACTCACTTGGCGCACATCAGAAAATGTGGGGAGCCCAGCCGTTATGGCCTAATGCAAGAGGGCCCTCATCACCGAGGGGAGGAGGATCCCAGCACACTCCAACTGCCACCAGAGGGCCCACGTCGCCAAGGTGACGTGTGCCAGACAGGCATGATTGACCTCACAGCAGAGGGCCCACCTCACAGAAGGGTGAGGAACCCAGCCATGATCAGACTCTCACCTGAGGGCCCACATCAGCAAGGGGATGGGAACCAGTCAGGACTGTCTTCCCTCCAGTGGGGCCACATCATCGAAAGGTGCGGAACCCAGCACATGTGGCCTCAAATCAGAGGACACATATCACAAAGGGAATGGGAGTGAGGCAGGCAGGAGTAGCCTAAAAACAGAGGGCCCAAAGAATAAGAAAGGTGAGGAATCCAGCAGTTGGAACCTCCCAGCAGGCGGCCGAGAGCACAGAAGCTATGGGATGCAGGCAGGAGTGAACTAACAGCAGAGAGCGCACATCATGAAACTGTGAGCAACCCAGACGCTGAGACCTCAGAGCAGAAGGCCCACATCCCAATGGGGATGTGAACCTGGCTGGAGTGTCCTCGCACCACTGGGCGCACATCACAAAATGTGGGGAGCCCAGCAGTTAGGGCCTGACGCCAGAGGGCCCTCATCACCGAGGGGAGGAGGCTCCCAGCAGGCTCCAAGTGCCACCAGAGGGCTCATGTCCACAAGGCGAGGTGAGCAAGCCAGGCAGGAGTGACCTCACAGCAGACGGCCCACCTCACAGATGGGTGAGGAACCCAGCCAGGATCAGACTCTCAACAGAGGGCCCACATCACCAAGGGGATGTGAACCAGGCAGGAGTCTCCTAAGACCATTGGTCCCACATCATCGAAAGGTGAGGAACCCAGCACATGTGGCCTCAAACCAGACGACACACATCACGAAGGGGCTGGGAGTGAGGCAGGCAGGAGGATCCTCACAACAGAGGGCCTAAAAAATTAAAAAAGTGAGGAATCCAGCAGTTGGAACCTCCCAACAGGCAGCCAAGAGCACAGAGGCTATGGGATCCAGGCCACAGTGAACTAACACCAGAGAGCCCACATCATGAAAATGAGAACAACCCAGCCGTTGGGACCTCAGAGCAGAAGGCCCACATCCCCATGGAGATGGGATCCTAAGAGGAGTGCCCAAGCATCACTGGGCTCACTAAGAAAAGTTGGTGAGCCCAGCAGTTAGGGCTTGACGCAAGAGGGCCCTCATCACCGGGGGGAGGAGATTCCCAGCACGCTCCTACTGCCACCACACGGCTGACTTCACCAAGGCAATGTGTGCCAGCCATGCAGGAGTGACCTATCAGCAGAGGGTCTCCCTCACAGAAAGGTGAGGAACACAGCCAGGAACAGACTCTCACCAGGGGGTCCACATAACCACGTGGATGAGAACCAGGCAGGAGTGTCCTCACACTAGTGGGGCCACATCATCGAAAGGTGAGGAACCCAGCAAAGGTGGCCACAAACCAGAGGACCCACATCACCACGGGGTTGATTGAGAGTGAGGTAGGTGTCTGGACGGGCATATTTAACACTCATTTCCCACCAGGAAGAGGAATTAACCAAAGGCTCAGCGTGCCCTGCCAGAAGCAGATTAGGGCCTGAAGAAGTCTTGCGGGTTTGCGGCCAGCTCACAAGAAAGCGAGTTGAAGAAAGGAGCTCAGGGGCCCTGTAATTCACAAACCTGCAGAGTTATAAATGACAGATAACGTCCAAAAATATTTTGAAGTAAGGCTGCCAAGAGGACTTGAAAGCGGGGCAGAATTGCAGGAAACCGATTTCAGGAGGTAGACTGGATTTGCATTTAAAGCATAGGAAAAGAGGCAGAACATCGACAATGATGCACTTGGCAAAAAAGGGCGTATGAGTTTGTTCCTGAATATATTCAGGAAAAAGCACATACACACTTTTTGGCCAACCAAGCAAGCTTGCAATGGAAATCCGAACTACTATGAAGTGTCACTTCCCCCCGGTCTAAAGGGCCATCTGAAAAAAGTGTAAAATCCAGAAAGGCAAGACAGGCCATGGGGAAAAAGGAGCCTTGTTATGCTGATGGGCGGGATGTAAATTGCCAACAGCCACTCTGGAGAAGTGTATGGTGTTTCCTGATACATCTGAAAAACAAAGCAACAGAGTCTAGGGCATTTCCACTTATGGTCCTATAGCTTAGGGAAATTAAAATCAAAAAGACACAGCCACCCCAAAATTTGGGACGGCTCTGTTTACAAGAACCTCGTTTATGGTACAAGTTCAATATCACAGAGAGCAAAAACTGGATAAAGAAGTTGTGGTACTTATGCACAATGCAATATCACTCAGCAATGAAATCTGTGTCACCAGGCCGGTACCAGCATAATGAGTGGATTGAGGCACGATGATTCTAAGTGAAATAAGTCACACAGAAAAAGAAACATCATAAGGTATCACTAATGCACGGAATGTAAACTTGGCTACACATGAATTGAATTACAAAACAGAACAGGGTCTCAAGTTTAGAAAACCAACTTATGCTTGCTTAAGGGGAAAGGTGAGTTGGGGTGCTGCATAAAACCAGAGTTTGAAATTAGCACAGATACCGTTCCATAAGCCAAATATGTAATAGACAAGACCTACCCCTTGTTCATCGAAATGGACTCAACAATGAGGTATCACCTCACACCTGTTAGAATGGGCATCATCTGAAAATCTACAAACAACAAGTGCTGGAAAGAGTGTGGAGAAAAGGAAGCCTCTTCCACTATTGTTGGGAATATAAATTGGTACAGTCACTATGGAGAACAATATGGAGTTTCTTAAGAAACTAATAATAGAATTACCATATGATACAGCAATCCCAGTACTGGACATATACCCAGACAAAACCATAAATCAAAAAGAGACATTCACCGTAATGTTCATTGCATCACTATTTACAATATCGAGGTAATGGAAGCAACCTAAATGCCCACAGACAGACGAATGCATAAAGATGTGGTACATATATAAAATGGAATATTACTAAGCCATGAAAGGAATGAAATTGGGTCATTTGTAGAGACGTCGATGGATCTAGAGACTGTCATACAGAGTGAAGTAAGTCAGAAAGAGAAAAACAAATCTTGTATATTCATGCATATATGTGGAACCTAGAAAAACTGTACAGATTAACCGTTTTGCAAGGCATAACTAGAGTAACAGATGTAGACAACAATCGTATGGACAACAAGGGGGGAAAGCTCTTGGGGGTGGTGGTGGTGGGAGGAGTTGAGAGATTGGGATTGGCATGTAAACATTTATATGTATAAAATAGATAACCAATAAGAACCTGCTATATAAAAATATAAAATAAAATTCAAAATTAAAAAGAAATAAAATTTAAAAAATAAAACAGAAAAAACAATTATTCCCTTCACATACATGTATTTATATGAATAAATTATTTCCATGCTTATATCTGTAAATACAAAAAAGAGGAATAAAATCTACCTTGAACCAAAAACGAAAAAGAGAAAAAAAAAAACAGAACCCACCAGTTACTCAGAGGAAAACCGTATCAGGGCACTTGCTCCAGTTGTAAACAATTCTGAAGTTGGTCAGTGGTGGGGAATCGTCTCCCGTTCAGCCAGCAGCCCCCACACAACAAGCGTCCTCATTGCAAAGCTGGGGCACCGTGCCGAGGCATCTGTGAGTAAACGTGAGCTGAGCCCCAGGCCAGTTGCTGCTGAACTGTTCCCACCCTTCCCAGGTAAAACACCTGAATATATACAAGGACTTGAAAGCCTAGAGGAAGGGCCATGGAGCCACACGAGTGACAGCATGCCAGCTGACTTGGTGCCTGCAGGCCAGCCAGGATGGTCCTGGCCCTGGGTGCTCTTCTGGAAGATTTCCATTTCCCTGCCTGAGATACCCGTCCTGTCCCTGCCCCCACTGCTTTTTTCCTTCCTCACCTCTGCCCAGGGAGCAATTCCAGCAGCAGGTATGGGTGACACATCCTCTTCTTTAGCAGGTGGCAGCCTGGCAACTGCTGCAGAAAGTCCAGCAGAGCCCCACTCACACTGGGACACCCACAAAGCCGTGACCTCTCACTCCCTCCCACCAGCCCAGCCCCGAGACTGCTGACAGGGCAGAGAAAATGGCGTCAGACACAGCTGCAGGGACTCTTGCTGCCTGGAGTGGTATTTATATTGATCTCAACCCAGGCACACCTGGGGAGGGCTGGCCGGCACGGTAAGGCTGCCCAGGTCAGCCAATCATCACCCCTCAGGGGCTCACAGTTGCAGAAAATGGAACTTGCTGAACCGGCCAGGTCCAAGGAACAGGTGTGGGCTCCTGAGAGTCAGGATAGACAAGGGGCTGCAGCTTTGGCTTGTTTTCTAATCATTTTATCTGGCCCATGAGTGGGAGACAACTTCAAGAAAACCCTCTCCTAATGAGAGGAACCCAGGAGTCAGGGAGAGGAGGGGTGGGTGGTGGTTGGAGACAGAGGCCTGGTGCCCCGGGTGCAGTGGAAGTCTCTGGAAGACCAGGTGGAGGGAGGCCACACAGAGTGATGCCCAGGGTCACAGACCTGTCGGAGCTGCTGTTTGTTAGTTCAAGTCCTGCTCTGAGGTGCTCTGTGTCAGCTCTGAGCGACAGGTGAGCTGGGGGTGCTCTTCAATGAGGGCTATGTGCACGGTTCCTGTGTGCCCAGCCCTGCCACGGTACCTGCAAGGGTAGCTCTGTATCCTGGGAGGGGCCTGACCACGAGAGCCCCGTGGGCTGGGTTGGGGGTGGGGTACCTGCCCAGGAGAGCTCCATATCCTGGGATTGGCCTGACCACGAGAGCCCCATGGGCTGCTGGGGACCTGGTAAAGGATGTCAGGACAGTCAGTGAAGCCACCGAGGATATACCTCCAGTTGCTCCTAATTCCTACACCCTGCTGGTCATTCTACCAACCACCAGGACATGGTATTCTGTATTAGTCTTCAATGATGCCTTCTTTTGTATTCCATTAGTCCCAGAGTCACAAGAAATTTTGGCTTGTGAGTGGCAGGACTCAACATACAACTAAAACAATACTTCCGGGCCGTCTTGCCCCAAGGGTTCAAAAATTCCCACACCATCTTTGGGGAAAGCTTAGCTAAAGACCGAAAAGTTCTACCTCTGGAAAAGGAAACCCTCCTTCAATATGCAGACGACATTCTGATCGCCAGCCCTACTAAGGAGGCCTCTGAACTACCAAGCCAATAAAGGATAGAAGTTGTCCAAGAAAAAGCTCAAATATCACAGACTGCGGTGACCTGTCTGGGCTTCATTCTCACACAAGGTCGGAGAAGCCCATCCCAGGAAAGGGAAGAAACCATTTGCAGCCTTACCCCTTTCTAAAACGAGAAGACAGCTTAGGGGTTCCTGGGGAGGCCAGGGTTTGCTGCTTCTGGATCCCTAACTACAGTCTACTAGCTGGGCCTCTATATGAAACACTGAAAGGAAAAGATGACGATCCTTTTGAACAGAATCCAGAAGTGGCCTTTCAAGAATGGAAAGAGCAGTCAATTCAGACCCTTGCCCTGGAACTCCCTAACTGAGCTAAACCCTTTGACCTTTCCATTCCCGGTGAAAGGTGAATCGCCATTGGAGAATTAGTGCAAAAACTGGGACCACTTGAAATGGAACAACGCAAGAATGCCATCCAGGTAGGATAAACTACAGTCACCAAGGGGCTTGACCCACTGCCACATCTGGCCAAGATACTGGCGGTATCTAAAACCCTGGAAATCAGCAGCCCAAAAGGCCACCTCCCTCCTAAGGGAAAAGGACCCCACGTGGTGATCCTAATCACCAACCATGCCCTGAAGTTGCAGGGTTCGCTCCGTGGGCACACCGACCTCGAGTGAGGGGGCTCTCCAACTCCAACATCCAGAGAGATAACCGGGGGCAGCAGGGCACCATGACGACTCGTGTGAACATCACTTGACCTGGAGTTTCTCTCATAAAACAACAATAGTGTGTCCCGAAGGAGTAGACTACTGCTTGCAGGACTTACTGCACCCGGAGGGGAGCTAATAATCTTGGCGGGGGAAACGTATATCACACTGTCACCATAGAAAAGCCTACAGACACCGTGATGATGGTGGCCAATAAGACCAGCTGGACTCCTGTTTACTTCAAAAGGCTGTTGACTCAGTGGCCATCATGGTCCTTGATCACCACTGACCCTGGACTGTCTGGGAGTTGAGCGGGCAGGGCTCTGACACCTGGTGCTGTTTTTACGTTAATTCAGGGGCCTAACTGAAGAAAGAGCAGACTACTGGTCAGAGCATCTAGGCTGGCAGAAACGGTCAGCCTAAGGTGGCCGAACAAATGTGGGGCGGGGTGAAACCGGCCCCCACAGCGTCTCTGCACATCTCTTTCCTGGACCCTTAAAGGTCATTAGAATCTATAACACTTCCAATGCTGGTGCTCAGGTGGACGAGCAGGGAGGCAGGGGTCCTGGGGCCAATCAACGTCACCTGGAGGCTGCTGGGGAGAAGTTCTGACCCTCGTCCCCTGGTATGAGGGCTCCCAACTCAGCACTCAGCAGTTACAGAAGAAGGGTCTGCACCCTCAGCACTCCAAGAATGAGGAACGGGACAAAAGGCAGAGGAGGGGTTTGTCCCCAGCAAAGCCCATGAAAAATCCCTGGGAGATAAAAATAGAATCTGGGCAATAAAGTCAAGTCTGACCTTTTTTATCCTTTGTGCTTTGTCTAATTTCACATGCTCCTAGGGTCCCGCATGCAGAGGTTCCACACCCGGCACTTCAGACCAGATTTCCTAGTGCAGAATGGCTGGGTCGACACCTCAGCTCCTGGGGCCCAGTGCAGACTCCAAGATATAGAGCCTGAGCTGCAGCCAACCCGGCCCTCAAGAGCTCCGCCCCCTCCCTCCCACTGACTCTGACAGGATCTCTACACAGCAGCCCAGCCCACAGCCCACGGGGTAGTGCATGCTCTCACCTCTCCATTCTCTGATCAAAATATAAAGTTTCCTTTGCTTGTGAACCAAACTCAGTCTCGATCTGTTGGCCCCAATGACACTGGGCAGGGGGACACTTGTTGGGGTCCACTCTGGAGGATCAGTAACAGAAATTGAGACTATTGTAACTTCAATGAACAGATGTGTGAGCCAAACTCTAGTTAACATAGAACAGTTTATAAGGCTCGGGTAAAATAAGATGTTTCTAACACTTCCATTTGATATTTCCATCACTTTATTATAAGCAAGTTCAGTGAAAAGGGTTGTCTTATTTGTCAGGTCAATATTAGAGAAATGAAGTGATTTCTTTCCAAGGATGTACATCTAATAATCTTGGTTAAAGCTTCAATCTTGTTTTAAATGCTTTTCCATTGAAAATGATACCTCTCTTTCAGCTCCCCCATTTCTGAGAAGTATAAAATCTTATAATTTATTATTACCAAAGGGGAAAGGTGGGAGGAGGGATAAATTAACAGTTTGGAATTAACACATACACATTGCTATGTATAAAATAGATCATCAACAAGGAACTACTGTATAGCACAGGGAACTACACTCAATATTTTGCAATAACCTATAAGGGGAAATAATCGGAAAAAGAATAGATATTTTTATTGACATCATCTATCAATGACAGTTAAAGTGTAACCTAAGGGAAGCTGGTGGTGAGTGCTTCTGACCCTGAAGACTTCAATCATCTAAAGTTTGGACTCTGCCTACTTCCCAAGGCCCTTAATGAACATATGTGTAGCCGTAGCTTAAAAAATTCCCCAGTTTGGGGTTCGGGGAGACACTGATTTTGAAAAAGCCCTGGTGTTCTCCTTACATGAATGGGACTCTTTCTACTGCTAAAACATGTCTGTCACACCCAGAGGATGGTATACCGTCTGATCGGGAAGAGTTTGGAAAAGGCATCTCATCTCCTCATCTCCTGGTGCTCGGGTTCACCCCTCCAGCGTCTTTACTAACAGTCTCCCCACTTGGAGATGTCAGCACTGTCAACATCCTGTTGCGTACAGTTTGGAATTTGTCCAGAGGATGAAGCGGAAGGATGAGGAACAATGAGAGACAAGTCCTAGGTGTTCAGACAGGCACATGTCACTCTAATTTCCAATCAGGAAGACGAATTGACCAAAGGCTAGGGTTGCCCATGGAAACAGTATAGGGCTTGAGGAAATCCCACTGCTTTGTGGCCAGTTCCCATAAACACAAGTTGAACAATGGAACTCAGGGGCAGTAAAATTCACGAAACTGCAGAGTTGAAAATATCTATCACTGAAAAATGTCTTGAGGAAAGTCAGAGAAAAGGATTGGTAAGCAAGGGAGAATGGCAGGAAAGGGATTTGAGGAGGTAGAAAGGACTCGCCATTAAGCACAAGAAAAGGGGCTGAACATTGCCAACATTGCAGTTGGCCAAAAAGGCTGTATGCGTTTTTTTCTGTATATATTCAAGAAAAGGGCATACACATTTTTAGCCAACCAAACAGGTGGGCACTGGAAATCAATACTACAAAAGATATCACTTCGCATCAGTCAGAAGAGCCATCCTCATAAAGTGTAAACACCAGAAATGCAGGACAGGGCAAGGAGAAGAGGGAGCCCTGTGAGGCTTATAGTGGAAATGTATATTGCCAACGGCCATTCTGGAGAAGTGTATTGTGTTTACTAAAGCATCTAAAAAATGAGCTACAGAGCATAGGGCACTTGCACTCATGGGCGTATATCTTGGGAAAAACAAAAATCGAGAGGACACAGGCACCCCAATGTTTACTGCCTCTCTGTTTAAAAGATCCTCGACTAGGATATAACTTAAATGTCTCTGAAGGGAACAAATGGATAGAGATGTGGTACTTATGTAGAGTGGAATATTACTCAGCCTGGAAATCAATGAAATATGGCCAGTTGTAACAACTCCGGAGGAGTTACGTATGATCATTCTAAGTGACATAATTCAAAAAGAAAAAGACACATATCATAAGATATCACTTAAAGGTGGAACCCAAAATGGCTACACATGAAATAAATTACAAAACAAAAACATAGTCAAATATGTAGAAAACACGCGTAAGGCTGCTAAACGGGAAAGGTGGGGAGGGGTGAGGCATCATCCAGGAGGTTGAAATTAGCAAAGATACCATTCCAAATACCAAACTGATAATCAACAAGGCCTACACAGTAGCTAAAAGAACTGCACTCAGCACACTCAAGTCACCGGAAAAGAATATCTATGACTGGTAAGAATCTGAAAAAGAATTTATTGATGTCTCTCTGTACGTGAATCAAGTGGATGTACAGCAGCAAGAAACAGAGCTTTGAAAATCAGCTGTAACCAATATAGTAATAAATTGAAAAAAATAAACGACAGAGAGACAGAGAAAACCTCTTACAACTTTTCCTCAGGGACGGTGATGCAACATGGATTGAACACATGTAGACACACAGCAGGATGAGACATAAGGCTGGAAACTGTTCGCGCTAAGAGAAATGTGAGGTTGGGTGAGGAAATGCACACCCTTTAAAGTAATACGACCTGGTACCCATTCAATGGGTCCCAAATCTGCAGGTTCAAGGAATCTTCCTACAGCTAAAACATGCATGGAAAACCCAGAGGACTGTACACCGTGTTCTCGGGAGATGTGTCAAAAATGCACCTCATTTATCCTCTCCTGGTGCTCCTGTTCATCATTCCAGCCACGTTACTTAGAATCTCCCCACTTAGAGAATCAGCACATTTAAACTTCTGTTTCACACATTTTGCAAATTGTGAGGAGGATGAACGGGAAGAGGGGGAACCAATGAGAGAATAGTTGTAGGGGTTTGGACGGGCACATGTCACTCTAATTTCCCATTAAGAATAAGAATTAAAAAAAGGCTCAGCCCGCCTCGCCGGAGCCAAAATAGGGCCTGAAGCAATTCTGCGGCTTTGAGGCCAGCTCACAAAAGAGCAACTTAAAAAATGGAGCTCAGGGTCACTGCAATTCACAAACCTGCAGAGTTATAAATGAAAACTAACGTCCAAAAATATGTTGAGGTAAGGCAAAGAAGAGGATCTGAATACAAGACAGAATTGCAAGAAACAGATTTCAAGAGATAGATTGGACTCATCTTTAAAGCACATGAAAAGCGGCAGAATTTCGACAACGATGCAGTTGGCCCCAAAGGGAGTATGCGTTTTTTCCTGAATATATTCAGGAAAAAACGCATACGCCCTTTTTGGCCAACCAAGCAAGCTTGCAAAGGAAATCTGCACTACAATGAAGTCTCACTGGCCCCCGGTCAAAAGGGCCATCTGAAAAAAGTGTAAAATCCAGAAAGGCAGGACAGGCCATGGAGAACTGGGAGCCTTCTTATGCTGATGGGCGGGATGTAAATTGCCAACATCCACTCTGGAGAAGTGTATGGTGTTTCCTGAAACATCTAAAAAACAGAGCAACAGAGCCTAGGGCACTTCCACTTATGGTCCTATAGCTTAGGGAAATTAAAATCAAAAAGACACAGCCACCCCAAAGTTTGGGACGGCTCTGTTTACAAGAACCTCGTTTACGGTACAAGTTCAATATCGCAGAAAGCGAAAAATGGATAAAGAAGTTGTGGTACTTACGTACAATGCAATATCACTCAGCGACGAAATCTATGTCATCAGGCCAGTAGCAGCATAATGAGTGGATTCAGGTACGATGATTCTAAGTGAAATAAGTCACACAGAAAAAGAAATATCAAAAGATATCACTAATACACGGAATGTAAACTTGGCTACACAGGATCTGAATTACAAAACAGAACAGGGTCTCAAATGTAGAAAACCAACTTATTCTTGCTTAAGGGGAAAGGTGAGTTGGGGTGCTGCATAAAACCAGAGATTGAAATTAGCACAGATACCTTTCCATAAGCCAAATATGTAATAGACAAGAGCTACTCCTTGCTCAACGAAGTGGACTCAACACCCCATATTAAACGCCTAAGAATATACCTGACTAGTAAGAATCTTAAAAGCTATGGATTTATATGTCTCTGAAAGAGAATCCAGCGTGTGTACAGTAGCATAAACGCAGCAGTGATAGGATTGGTGAGGTTCGGTGAGCAAATGCAGACCCTTTGAAGTCATATTGCATGGTACCCATTCCATGGGTCTCAACTCTCCAGGTTTAAGGGATTCTTCCTTCAGCTAAAACATGCATGTGGAACCCAGAGTATGATCCACCGTGTGATCGGGAAACGTGTTCAAATGTGTCTCAGTTTTCATGCCCTGGTACTCGGGTGCAACATTCCAGACGCTTTACTAACACTCTCCCCACTTGGAGAGTCAGTGCCTTTAACCTCCTGTTTGGCCCAGTTTGCAATTTCTGTGGAAAATGAACAGGAATAGGGAGAACCAATGAGAGACTAGCTGGAGGTGTCTGGACGGGCAAATTTAACTCTCATTTCCCACCAGGAAGAGGAATTAACCAAAGGCTCAGCATGCCATGCCAGAACCACACTAAGGCCTGAAGCAATCCTGCGGTGTGGCGGCCAGCTCACAAGAAAGCGAGTTGAAGAAAGGAGCTCATGGGCCCTGTAATTCACAAACCTGCAGAGTTATAAATTACAGCTATCGTCCAAAAATATATTGAAGTAAGGTTGCCAACAGGACTTGAAAGCGGGGCAGAATTGCAGGAAACCGATTTCAGGAGGTAGACTGGAATTGCATGTAAAGCATAGGAAAAGAGGCAGAACGTCCACAATGATGCACTTGGCCAAAAAGGGCGTATGCGTTTTTTCCTGAATATATTCAGGAAAAAACGCATACGCCCTTTTTGGCCAACCAAGCAAGCTTGCAAAGGAAATCTGCACTACAATGAAGTCTCACTGCCCCCCGGTAAAAAGGACCATCTGAAAAAAGTGTATAATCCAGAAAGACAGGACAGGCCATGGAGAACTGGGAGCCTTGTTATGCTGATGGGTGCGATGTAAATTGCCAAAAGCCACTCTGGAGAAGTGTACGGTGATTCCTGAAACAACTAAAAAAAAAAAGCAACAGAGCCTAGGGCACTTCCACTTATAGTCCTATAGCTTAGGGAAATTAAAATCAAAAAGACACAGCCACCCCAAAGTTTGGGACGGCTCTGTTTACAAGAACCCCATTTACGGTACAAGTTCAATGTCGCAGAAAGCGAGAAATGGATAAAGAAGTTGAGGTACTTACGTACAATGCAATATCATTCAGCAATGAAATCTATGTCATCAGGCCCTTAGCAGCATAATGAGTGGATTCAGGTACGATGATTCTAAGTGAAATAAGTTACAGAGAAAAAGAAACATCATAAGTTATCACTAATACATGGAATATAAACTTGGCTACACAGGAACTGAATTACAAAACAGAACAGGGTCTCAAATGTAGAAAACCAACTTATGCTTGTTTAAGGGGAATGGTGAGTTGGGGTGCTGCATAAAACCAGAGATTGAAATTAGCACAGATACCGTTCCATAAGCCAAATATGTAATAGACAAAAGCTAGTCCTTGCTCAACGAAGTGGACTCAACACCCCATATTAAACGCCTAAGAATATACCTGACTAGTAAGAATCTTAAAACCTATGGATTTATATGTCTCCGAAAGAGAATCATGCGTGTGTACAGAGGCATAAACGCAGCAGTGACTGGATTGGTGAAGATCGGTGAGCAAATGCAGACCCTTTGAAGTCATATTGCATGGTACCCATTCCATGGGTCTCAACTCTCCAGGATTAAGGGATTCTTCCTTCAGCTAAAACATGCATGTGGAACCCAGAGTATGATCCACCGTGTGATCGGGAAACGTGTTCAAATGTGTCTCAGTTTTCGTCCCCTGGTACTCGGGTGCAACATTCCAGACGCTTTACTAACACGCTCCCCACTTGGAGAGTCAGTGCCTTTAACCTCCTTTTTGGCCCAGTTTGCAATTTCTGCGGAAAATGAACAGGAATAGGGAGAACCAATGAGAGACTAGCTGGAGGTGTCTGGACGGGCAAATTTAACTCTCATTTCCCACCAGGAAGAGGAATTAACCAAAGGCTCAGCGTGCCATGCCAGAACCACACTAGGGCCTGAAGTAATCCTGCAGTGTTGCGGCCAGCTCACAAGAAAGCGAGTTGAAGAAAGGAGCTCAGGGGCCCTGTAATTCACAAACCTGCAGAGTTATAAATGACAGCTATCGTCCAAAAATATATTGAAGTAAGGCTGCCAAGAGGACTTGAAAGCGGGGCAGAATTGCAGGAAACCGATTTCAGGAGGTAGACTGGAATTGCATGTAAAGCATAGGAAAAGAGGCAGAACGTCCACAATGATGCACTTGGCCAAAAAGGGCGTATGCGTTTTTTCCTGAATATATTCAGGAAAAAACGCATACGCCCTTTTTGGCCAACCAAGCAAGCTTGCAAAGGAAATCTGCACTACAATGAAGTCTCACTGGCCCCCGGTCAAAAGGGCCATCTGAAAAAAGTGTAAAATCCAGAAAGGCAGGACAGGCCATGGAGAACTGGGAGCCTTCTTATGCTGATGGGCGGGAAGTAAATTGCAAACAGCCACTCTGGAGAAGTGTATGGTGTTTCCTGAAACATCTAAAAAACAGAGCAACAGAGCCTAGGACATTTCCACTTATGGTCCTATAGCTTAGGGAAATTAAAATCAAAAAGACACAGCCACCCGAAAGTTTCGAATGGCCCTGTTTACAAGAACCTCGTTTACGGTACAAGTTCAATATCGCAGAAAGCGAAAAATGGATAAAGAAGTTGTGGTACTTACATACAATGCAATATCACTCAGCGACGAAATCTATGTCATCAGGCCAGTAGCAGCATAATGAGTGGATTCAGGTACGATGATTCTAAGTGAAATAAGTCACACAGAAAAAGAAATATCAAAAGATATCACTAATACACGGAATGTAAACTTGGCTACACAGGATCTGAATTACAAAACAGAACAGGGTCTCAAATATAGAAAACCAACTTATTCTTGCTTAAGGGGAAGGTGAGTTGGGGTGCTGCATAAAACCAGAGATTGAAATTAGCACAGATACCTTTCCATAAGCCAAATATGTAATAGACAAGAGCTACTGCTTGCTCAACGAAGTGGACTCAACACCCCATATTAAACGACTAAGAATATACCTGACTAGTAAGAATCTTAAAAGCTATGGATTTATATGTCTCCGAAAGAGAATCCAGCGTGTGTACAGTAGCATAAACGCAGCAGTGATAGGATTGGTGAGGTTCGGTGAGCAAATGCAGACCCTTTGAAGTCATATTGCATGGTACCCATTCCATGGGTCTCAACTCTCCAGGTTTAAGGGATTCTTCCTTCAGCTAAAACATGCATGTGGAACCCAGAGTATGATCCACCGTGTGATCGGGAAACGTGTTCAAATGTGTCTCAGTTTTCATGCCCTGGTACTCGGGTGCAACATTCCAGACGCTTTACTAACACTCTCCCCACTTGGAGAGTCAGTGCCTTTAACCTCCTGTTTGGCCCAGTTTGCAATTTCTGCGGAAAATGAACAGGAATAGGGAGAACCAATAAGAGACTAGCTGGAGGTGTCTGGACGGGCAAATTTAACTCTCATTTCCCACCAGGAAGAGGAATTAACCAAAGGCTGAGCGGGCCATGCCGGAACCACACTAGGGCCTGAAGCAATCCTGCGGTGTTACGGCCAGCTCACAAGAAAGCGAGTTGAAGAAAGGAGCTCAGGGGCACTGTAATTCACAAACCTGCAGAGTTATAAATGACAGCTATTGTCCAAAAATATATTGAAGTAAGGCTGCCAAGAGGACTTGAAAGCGGAGTAGAATTGCAGGAAACCGATTTCAGGAGGAAGACTGGAATTGCATGTAAAACATAGGAAAAGAGGCAGAACGTCCACAATGATGCACTTGGCCAAAAAGGGCGTATGCGTTTTTTCCTGAATATATTCAGGAAAAAACGCATACACACTTTTTGGCCAACCAAGCAAGCTTGCAAAGGAAATCTGCACTACAATGAAGTCTCACTGCCCCCCGGTCAAAAGGGTCATCTGAAAAAAGTGTAAAATCCAGAAAGGTAGGACAGGTCATGGAGAACTGGGAGCCTTCTTATGCTGATGGGCGGGATGTAAATTGGAAACAGCCACTCTGGAGAAGTGTATGGTGTTTCCTGAAACATCTAAAAAACAAAGCAACAGAGCCTAGGGAACTTCCACTTATGGTCCTATAGCTTAGGGAAATTAAAATGAAAAAGACACAGCCACCCCAAAGTTTGGGACGGCTCTGTTTACAAGAACCTCGTTTACGGTACAAGTTCAATATCGCAGAAAGCGAAAAATGGATAAAGAAGTTGTGGTACTTACGTACAATGCAATATCACTCAGCAATGAAATCTATGTCATCAGGCCAGTAGCAGTATAATGAGTGTATTCAGGTACGATGATACTAAGTGAAATAAGTCACACAGAAAAAGAAACATCATAAGGTATCACTAATACACGGAATGTAAACTTGGCTACACAGGAACTGAATTACAAAACAGAATAGGGTGTCAAATGTAGAAAACCAACTTATGCTTGCTTAAGGGGAAAGGTGAGTTGGGGCGCTGCATAAAAACAGAGATTGAAATTAGCACAGATACCTTTCCATAAGCCAAATATGTAATAGACAAGAGCTACTGCTTGCTCAACGAAGTGGACTCAAAACACCATATTAAATGCCTAAGAATATACCTGACTAGTAAGAATCTTAAAACCTATGGATTTATATGTCTCCAAAAGAGAATCCAGCGTGTGTACAGCGACATAAAAGCAGCAGTGATAGGATTGGTGAGGTTCGGTGAGCAAATGCAGACCCTTTGAAGTCATATTGCATGGTACCCATTCCATGGTTCTCAACTCTCCAGGTTTAAGGGATTCTTCCTTCAGCTAAAACATGCATGTGGAACCCAGAGTATGATCCACCGTGTGATCGGGAAACGTGTTCAAATGTGTCTCAGTTTTCATCCCCTGGTACTCGGGTGCAACATTCCAGACGCTTTACTAACACTCTCCCCACTTGGAGAGTCAGTGCCTTTAACATCCTGTTTGTCCCAGTTTGCAATTTCTGCGGAAAAGGAACAGGAATAGGGAGAACCAATGAGAGACTAGCTGGAGGTGTCTGGACGGGCAAATTTAACTCTCATTTCCCACCAGGAAGAGGAATTAACCAAAGGCTCAGCGTGCCATGCCGGAACCACACTAGGGCCTGAATCAATCCTGCGGTGTCGCGGCAAGCTCACAAGAAAGCGAGTTGAAGAAAGGAGCTCAGGGGCCCTGTAATTCACAAAGCTGCAGAGTTATAAATGACAGCTATCGTCCAAAAATATATTGAAGTAAGGCTGCCAAGAGGACTTGAAAGCGGGGCAGAATTGCAGGAAACCGATTTCAGGAAGTAGACTGGAATTGCATGTAAAGCATAGGAAAAGAGGCAGAACGTCCACAATGATGCACTTGGCCAAAAAGGGCGCATGCGTTTTTTCCTGAATATATTCAGGAAAAAACGCATACGCCCTTTTTGGCCAACCAAGCAAGCTTGCAAAGGAAATCTGCACTACAATGAAGTCTAACTGCCCCCCGGTCAAAAGGGCCATCTGAAAAAAGTGTAAAATCCAGAAAGGCAGGACAGGCCATGGAGAACTGGGAGACTTGTTATGCTGATGGGCGGGATGTAAATTGCAAACAGCCACTCTGGAGAAGTGTATGGTGTTTCCTGAAACATCTAAAAAACAAAGCAACAGAGCCTAGGGCACTTCCACTTATGGTCCTATAGCTTAGGGAAATTAAAATCAAAAAGACACAGCAACCCCAAAGTTTGGGATGGCTCTGTTTACAAGAACCTCATTTACGGTAGAAGTTCAATATCGCAGAAAGCGAAAAATGGATAAATAAGTTGTGGTATTACGTACAATACAACATCACTCAGCAATGAAATCTATGTCATCAGGCCCTTAGCAGCATAATGAGTGGATTCACGTACGATGATTCTAAGTGAAATAAGTCACAGAGAAAAAGAAACATCATAAGTTATCACTAATACATGGAATGTAAACTTGGCTACACAGGAACTGAATTACAAAACAGAACAGGGTCTCAAATGTAGAAAACCAACTTATGCTTGCTTAAGGGGAATGGTGAGTTGGGGTGCTGCATAAAACCAGAGATTGAAATTAGCACAGATACCGTTCTATAAGCCAAATATGTAATAGACAAGAGCTACTGCTTGCTCAACGAAGTGGACTCAACACCCCATATTAAACGCCTAAGAATATACCTGACTAGTAAGAATCTTAAAACCTATGGATTTATATGTCTCCGAAAGAGAATCAAGCATGTGTACAGCGGCATAAACGCAGTAGTGATAGGATTGGTGAGGTTCGGTGAGCAAATGCAGACCCTTTGAAGTCATATTGCTTGGTACCCATTCCATGGTTCTCAACTCTCCAGGTTTAAGGGATTCTTCCTTCAGCTAAAACATGCATGTGGAACCCAGAGTATGATCCACGGTCGGATCGGGAAACGTGTTCAAATGTGTCTCAGTTTTCGTCCCCTGGTACTCGGGTGCAACATTCCAGAGGCTTTACTAACACTCTCCCCACTTGGAGAGTCAGTGCCTTTAACCTCCTGTTTGGCCCAGTTTGCAATTTCTGCGGAAAATGAACAGGAATAGGGAGAACCAATAAGAGACTAGCTGGAGGTGTCTGGACGGGCAAATTTAACTCTCATTTCCCACCAGGAAGAGGAATTAACCAAAGGCTGAGCGTGCCATGCCGGAACCACACTAGGGCCTGAAGCAATCCTGCGGTGTTACGGCCAGCTCACAAGAAAGCGAGTTGAAGAAAGGAGCTCAGGGGCACTGTAATTCACAAACCTGCAGAGTTATAAATGACAGCTATTGTCCAAAAATATATTGAAGTAAGGCTGCCAAGAGGACTTGAAAGCGGAGTAGAATTGCAGGAAACCGATTTCAGGAGGAAGACTGGAATTGCATGTAAAACATAGGAAAAGAGGCAGAACGTCCACAATGATGCACTTGGCCAAAAAGTGCGTATGCGTTTTTTCCTGAATATATTCAGGAAAAAACGCATACACACTTTTTGGCCAACCAAGCAAGCTTGCAAAGGAAATCTGCACTACAATGAAGTCTCACTGCCCCCCGGTCAAAAGGGTCATCTGAAAAAAGTGTAAAATCCAGAAAGGTAGGACAGGTCATGGAGAACTGGGAGCCTTCTTATGCTGATGGGCGGGATGTAAATTGGAAACAGCCACTCTGGAGAAGTGTATGGTGTTTCCTGAAACATCTAAAAAACAAAGCAACAGAGCCTAGGGAAATTCCACTTATGGTCCTATAGCTTAGGGAAATTAAAATGAAAAAGACACAGCCACCCCAAAGTTTGGGACGGCTCTGTTTACAAGAACCTCGTTTACGGTACAAGTTCAATATCGCAGAAAGCGAAAAATGGATAAAGAAGTTGTGGTACTTACGTACAATGCAATATCACTCAGCAATGAAATCTATGTCATCAGGCCAGTAGCAGTATAATGAGTGTATTCAGGTACGATGATACTAAGTGAAATAAGTCACACAGAAATAGAAACATCATAAGGTATCACTAATACACGGAATGTAAACTTGGCTACAAAGGAACTGAATTACAAAACAGAATAGGGTGTCAAATGTAGAAAACCAACTTATGCTTGCTTAAGGGGAAAGGTGAGTTGGGGTGCTGCATAAAAACAGAGATTGAAATTAGCACAGATACCTTTCCATAAGCCAAATATGTAATAGACAAGAGCTACTGCTTGCTCAACGAAGTGGACTCAAAACCCCATATTAAATGCCTAAGAATATACCTGACTAGTAAGTATCTTAAAACCTATGGATTTATATGTCTCCAAAAGAGAATCCAGCGTGTGTACAGCGACATAAAAGCAGCAGTGATAGGATTGGTGAGGTTCGGTGAGCAAATGCAGACCCTTTGAAGTCATATTGCATGGTACCCATTCCATGGTTCTCAACTCTCCAGGTTTAAGGGATTCTTCCTTCAGCTAAAACATGCATGTGGAACCCAGAGTATGATCCACCGTGTGATCGGGAAACGTGTTCAAATGTGTCTCAGTTTTCATCCCCTGGTACTCGGGTGCAACATTCCAGACGCTTTACTAACACTCTCCCCACTTGGAGAGTCAGTGCCTTTAACATCCTGTTTGTCCCAGTTTGCAATTTCTGCGGAAAAGGAACAGGAATAGGGAGAACCAATGAGAGACTAGCTGGAGGTGTCTGGACGGGCAAATTTAACTCTCATTTCCCACCAGGAAGAGGAATTAACCAAAGGCTCAGCGTGCCATGCGGGAACCACACTAGGGCCTGAATCAATCCTGCGGTGTCGCGGCAAGCTCACAAGAAAGCGAGTTGAAGAAAGGAGCTCAGGGGCCCTGTAATTCACAAACCTGCAGAGTTATAAATGACAGCTATCGTCCAAAAATATATTGAAGTAAGGCTGCCAAGAGGACTTGAAAGCGGGGCAGAATTGCAGGAAACCGATTTCAGGAAGTAGACTGGAATTGCATGTAAAGCATAGGAAAAGAGGCAGAACGTCCACAATGATGCACTTGGCCAAAAAGGGCGTATGCGTTTTTTCCTGAATATATTCAGGAAAAAACGCATACGCCCTTTTTGGCCAACCAAGCAAGCTTGCAAAGGAAATCTGCACTACAATGAAGTCTAACTGCCCCCCGGTCAAAAGGGCCATCTGAAAAAAGTGTAAAATCCAGAAAGGCAGGACAGGCCATGGAGAACTGGGAGACTTGTTATGCTGATGGGCGGGATGTAAATTGCAAACAGCCACTCTGGAGAAGTGTATGGTGTTTCCTGAAACATCTAAAAAACAAAGCAACAGAGCCTAGGGCACTTCCACTTATGGTCCTATAGCTTAGGGAAATTAAAATCAAAAAGACACAGCCACCCCAAAGTTTGGGATGGCTCTGTTTACAAGAACCTCATTTACGGTAGAAGTTCAATATCGCACAAAGCGAAAAATGGATAAAAAAGTTGTGGTATTACGTACAATACAACATCACTCAGCAATGAAATCTATGTCATCAGGCCAGTAGCAGCATAATGAGTGGATTCAGGTACGATGATTCTAAGTGAAATAAGTCACACGGAAAAAGAAACATCATAAGGTATCACTAATACACGGAATGTAAACATGGCTACACAGGAACTGAATTACAAAACAGAATAGGGTCTCAAATGTAGAAAACCAACTTATGCTTGCTTAAGGGGAAAGGTGAGTTGGGGTGCTGCATAAATCCAGAGATTGAAATTAGCACAGATAACTTTCCATAAGCCAAATATGTAATAGACAAGAGCTACTGCTTGCTCAACGAAGTGGACTCAACACCCCATATTAAACGCCTAAGAATATACCTGACTAGTAAGAATCTTAAAACCTATGGATTTACATGTCTCCGAAAGAGAATCCAGCGTGTGTACAGTGACATAAAAGCAGCAGTGATAGGATTGGTGAGGTTCGGTGAGCAAATGCAGACCCTTTGAAGTCATATTGCATGGTACCCATTCCATGGGTCTCAACTCTCCAGGTTTAAGGGATTCTTCCTTCAGCTAAAACATGCATGTGGAACCCAGAGTATGATCCACCGTGTGATCGGGAAACGTGTTCAAATGTGTCTCAGTTTTCGTCCCCTGATACTCGGGTGCAACATTCCAGACGCTTTACTAACACTCTCCCCACTTGGAGAGTCAGTGCCTTTAACCTCCTGTTTGGCCCAGTTTGCAATTTCTGCGGAAAATGAACAGGAATAGGGAGAACCAATGAGAGACTAGCTGGAGGTGTCTGGACGGGCAAATTTAACTCTCATTTCCCAGCAGGAAGTGGAATTAACCAAAGGCTCAGCGTGCCATGCCGGAACCACACTAGGACCTGAAGCAATCCTTCGGTGTTGCGGCCAGCACACAAGAAAGCGAGTTGAAGAAAGGGGAACTGTAATTCACAAACCTGAAGAGTTATAAATGACAGCTATCGTCCAAAAATATATTGAAGTAAGGCAGCCAAGAGGACTTGAAAGTTGGGAAGAATTGCAGGAAACCGATTTCAGGAGGTAGACTGGAATTGCATGTAAAGCATAGGAAAAGAGGCAGAAGGTCCACAATGATGCACTTGGCCCAAAAGGGTGTATGCGTTTTTTCCTGAATATATTCAGGAAAAAAAGCTTACGCACTTTTTGGCCAACCAAGCAAGCTTGCAAAGGAAATCTGCACTACAATGAAGTCTCACTGCCCCACGGTCAAAAGGACCATCTGAAAAAAGTGTATAATCCAGAAAGGCAGGACAGGCCATGGAGAACTGGGAGCCTTGTTATGCTGATGTGTGGGATGTAAATTGCAAACAGCCACTCTGGAGAAGTGTATGGTGTTTCCTGAAACATCTAAAAAACAAAGCAACAGAGCCTAGGGCACTTCCACTTATGGTCCTATAGCTTAGGGAAATTAAAATCAAAAAGACACAGCCACCCCAAAGTTTGGGAGGCTCTGTTTACAAGAACCTTGTTTACGGTACAAGTTCAATATCACAGAAAGCTAAAAATGGATAAAGAAGTTGTGGTACTTACATACAATGCAATATCACTCAGCAATGAAATCTATGTCATCAGGCCAGTAGCAGCATAATGAGTGGATTCAGGTACGATGATTCTAAGTGAAATAAGTCACACAGAAAAAGAAACATCATAAGATATCACTAATACACGAAATGTAAACTTGGCTACACAGGAACTGAATTACAAAACAGAACAGGGTCTCAAATTTAGAAAACCAACTTATGCTTGCTTAAGGGGAAAGGTGAGTTGGGGTGCTGCATAAAACCAGAGATTGAAATTAGCACAGATACCGTTCCATAAGCCAAATGTGTAATCGACAAGAGCTACTGCTTGCTCAACGACGTGGACTCAACACCCTATATTAAACACCTAAGAATATTCCTGACTAGTAAGAATCTTAAAACCTATGGATTTATATGTCTCTGAAAGAGAATCAAGAGTGTGTACAGAGGCATAAACGCAGCAGTGATCGGATTGGTGAGGTTCAGTGAGCAAATGCAGACCCTTTGAATTCATATTGCATGGTACCCATTCCATGGGTCTCAACTCTCCAGGTTTAAGGGATTCTTCCTTCAGCTAAAACATGCATGTGGAACCCAGAGTATGATCCACCGTGTGATCGGGAAACGTGTTCAAATGTGTCTCAGTTTTCGTCCCCTGGTACTCGGGTGCAACATTCCAGACCCTTTACTAACACGCTCCCCACTTGGAGAGTCAGTGCCTTTAACCTCCTGTTTGGCCCAGTTTGCAATTTCTGCGGAAAATGAACAGGAATAGGGAGAACCAATGAGAGACTAGCTGGAGGTGTCTGGACGGGCAAATTTAACTCTCATTTCCCACCAGGAAGAGGAATTAACCAAAGGCTCAGCGTGCCATGCGGGAACCACACTAGGGCCTGAAGCAATCTTGCGGTGTTGCGGCCAGCTCACAAGAAAGCGAGTTGAAGAAAGGAGCTCAGGGGCACTGTAAATCACAAACCTGCAGAGTTCTAAATGACAGCTATCGTCCAAAAATATATTGAAGTAAGGCTGCCAAGAGGACTTGAAAGCGGGGCAGAATTGCAGGAAACCGATTTCAGGAGGTAGACTGGAATTGCATGTAAAGCATAGGAAAAGAGGCAGAACGTCCACAATGATGCACTTGGCCAAAAAGAGCGTATGTGTTTTTTCCTTAATATATTCAGGAAAAAATGCATACGCCCTTTTTGGCCAACCAAGCAAGCTTGCAAAGGAAATCTGCACTACAATGAAGTCTCACTGCCCCCCGTTCAAAAGGGCCATCTGAAAAAAGTGTAAAATCCAGAAAGGCAGGACAGGCCATGGAGAACTGGGAGCCTTGTTATGCTGATGGGCGGGATGTAAATTGCAAACAGCCACTCTGGAGAAGTGTATGGTGTTTCCTGGAACATCTAAAAAACAAAGCAACAGAGCCTAGGGCACTTCCACTTATGGTCCTATAGCTTAGGGAAATTAAAATCAAAAAGACACAGCCACCCCAAAATTTGGGACGGCTGTGTTTACAAGAACCTCGTTTACAGTACAAGTTCAATATCGCAGAAAGCGGAAAATGGATAAAGAAGTTGTGGTACTTACGTACAATGCAATATCACTCAGCAATGAAATCTATGTCATCAGGCCAGTAGCAGCATAATGAGTGGATTCAGGTACGATGATTCCAAGTGAAATAAGTCACACGGAAAAAGAAACATCATAAGGTATCACTAATACACGGAAGGTAAACTTGGCTACACAGGAACTGAATTACAAAACAGAATAGGGTGTCAAATGTAGAAAACCAACTTATGCTTGCTTAAGGGGAAAGGTGAGTTGGGGTGCTGCATAAAACCAGAGATTGAAATTAGCACAGATACCTTTCCATAAGCCAAATATGTAATAGACAAGAGCTACTGCTTGCTCAACGAAGTGGACTCAACACCCCATATTAAACGCCTAAGAATATACCTGACAAGTAAGAATCTTAAAACCTATAGATTTATATGTCTCCGAAAGAGAATCCAGCGTGTGTAGAGTGACATAAAAGCAGCAGTGATAGGATTGGTGAGGATCGGTGAGCAAATGCAGACCCTTTGAAGTCATATTGCATGGTACCCATTCCATGGTTCTCAACTTTCCAGGTTTAAGGGATTCTTCCTTCAGCTAAAACATGCATGTGGAACCCAGAGTATGATCCACCGTGTGATCGGGAAACGTGTTCAAATGTGTCTGAGTTTTCGTCCCCTGATACTCGGGTGCAACATTCCAGACGCTTTACTAACACTCTCCCCACTTGGAGAGTCAGTGCCTTTAAACTCCTGTTTGGCCCAGTTTGCAATTTCTGCGGAAAAGGAACAGGAATAGGGAGAACCAATGAGAGACTAGCTGGAGGTGTCTGGACGGGCAAATTTAACTCTCATTTCCCAGCAGGAAGTGGAATTAACCAAAGGCTCAGCGTGCCATGCCAGAACCACACTAGGGCCTGAAGCAATCTTGCGGTGTTGCGGCCAGCTCACAAGAAAGCGAGTTGAAGAAAGGAGCTCAGGGGCGCTGTAATTCACATACCTGCAGAGTTCTAAATGACAGCTATCGTCCAAAAATATATTGAAGTAAGGCTGCCAAGAGGACTTGAAAGCGGGGCAGAATTGCAGGAAACCGATTTCAGGAGGTAGACTGGAATTGCATGTAAAGCATAGGAAAAGAGGCAGAACGTCCACAATGATGCACTTGGCCAAAAAGAGCGTATGTGTTTTTTCCTGAATATATTCAGGAAAAAATGCATACACACTTTTTGGCCAACCAAGCAAGCTTGCAAAGGAAATCTGCACTACAATGAAGTCTCACTGTCCCCCGGTCAAAAGGACCATCTGAAAAAAGTGTAAAATCCAGAAAGGCAGGATAGGCCATGGAGAACTGGGAGCCTTCTTATGCTGATGGGCGGAATGTAAATTGCCCAGAGCCAGTCTGGAGAAGTGTATGGTGTTTCCTGAAACATCTAAAAAACAAAGCAACAGAGCCTAGGGCACTTCCACTTATGGTCCTATAGATTAGGGAAATTAAAATCAAAAAGACACAGCCCCCCCAAAGTTTGGGACGGCTGTGTTTACAAGAACCTCGTTTACGGTACAAGTTCAATATCGCAGAAAGCGAAAAATGGATAAAGAAGTTGTGGTACTTACGTACAATGCAATATCACTCAGCAATGAAATCTATGTCTTCAGGCCAGTAGCAGCATAATGAGTGGATTCAGGTACGATGATTCTAAGTGAAATAAGTCACACAGAAAAAGAAACATCATAAGGTATCACTAATACACGGAATGTAAACTTGGCTACACAGGAACTGAATTACAAAACAGAATAGGGTCTCAAATGTAGAAAACCAACTTATGCTTGCTTAAAGGGAAAGGTGAGTTGGGGTGCTGCATAAAACCAGAGATTGAAATTAGCACAGATACCTTTCCATAAGACAAATATGTAACAGACAAGAGCTACTGCTTGCTCAACGAAGTGGACTCAACACCCCATATTAAACGCCTAAGAATATACCTGACTAGTAAGAATCTTAAAACCTATGGATTTATATGTCTCCAAAAGAGAATCCAGCGTGTACACAGCGACATAAAAGCAGCAGTGATAGGATTGGTGAGGTTCGGTGAGCAAATGCAGACCCTTTGAAGTCATATTGCATGGTACCCATTCCATGGGTCTCAACTCTCCAGGTTTAAGGGATTCTTCCTTGAGCTAAAACATGCATGTGGAACCCAGAGTATGATCCACCGTGTGATCGGGAAACGTGTTCAAATGTGTTTCAGTTTTCGTCCCCTGATACTCGGGTGCAACATTCCAGACGCTTTACTAACACTCTCCCCACTTGGAGACTCATTGCCTTTAACCTCCTGTTTGGCCCAGTTTGCAATTTCTGCGGAAAAGGAACAGGAATAGGGAGAACCAATGAGAGACTAGCTGGAGGTGTCTGGACGGGCAAATTTAACTCTCATTTCCCAGCAGGAAGTGGAATTAACCAAAGGCTCAGCATGCCATGCCGGAACCACACTAGGGCCTGAAGCAATCCTTCGGTGTTGCGGCCAGCTCACAAGGAAGCGAGTTGAAGAAAGGGGCACTGTAATTCACAAACCTGCAGAGTTATAAATGACAGCAATTGTCCAAAAATATACTGAAGTAAGGCTGCTAAGAGGACTTGAAAGCGGGGCAGAATTGCAGGAAACCGATTTCAGGAGGTAGACTGGAATTGCATGTAAAGCATAGGAAAAGAGGCAGAACGTCCACAATGATGCACTTGGCCAAAAAGGGCGCATGCGTTTTTTCCTGAATATATTCAGGAAAAAACGCATGCGCCCTTTTTGGCCAACCAAGCAAGCTTGCAAAGGAAATCTGCACTACAATGAAGTCTAACTGCCCCCCGGTCAAAAGGGCCATCTGAAAAATGTGTAAAATCCAGAAAGGCAGGACAGGCCATGGAGAACTGGGAGACTTGTTATGCTGATGGGCGGGATGTAAATTGCAAACAGCCACTCTGGAGAAGTGTATGGTGTTTCCTGAAACATCTAAAAAACAAAGCAACAGAGCCTAGGGCACTTCCACTTATGGTCCTATAGCTTAGGGAAATTAAAATCAAAAAGACACAGCAACCCCAAAGTTTGGGATGGCTCTGTTTACAAGAACCTCATTTACGGTAGAAGTTCAATATCGCAAAAAGCGAAAAATGGATAAATAAGTTGTGGTATTACGTACAATACAACATCACTCAGCAATGAAATCTATGTCATCAGGCCCTTAGCAGCATAATGAGTGGATTCACGTACGATAATTCTAAGTGAAATAAGTCACAGAGAAAAAGAAACATCATAAGTTATCACTAATACATGGAATGTAAACTTGGCTACACAGGAACTGAATTACAAAACAGAACAGGGTCTCAAATGTAGAAAACCAACTTATGCTTGCTTAAGGGGAATGGTGAGTTGGGGTGCTGCATAAAACCAGAGATTGAAATTAGCACAGATACCGTTCTATAAGCCAAATATGTAATAGACAAGAGCTACTGCTTGCTCAACGAAGTGGACTCAACACCCCATATTAAACGCCTAAGAATATACCTGACTAGTAAGAATCTTAAAACCTATGGATTTATATGTCTCCGAAAGAGAATCAAGCATGTGTACAGCGGCATAAACGCAGTAGTGATAGGATTGGTGAGGTTCGGTGAGCAAATGCAGACCGTTTGAAGTCATATTGCTTGGTACCCATTCCATGGTTCTCAACTCTCCAGGTTTAAGGGATTCTTCCTTCAGCTAAAACATGCATGTGGAACCCAGAGTATGATCCACGGTCGGATCGGGAAACGTGTTCAAATGTGTCTCAGTTTTCGTCCCCTGGTACTCGGGTGCAACATTCCAGAGGCTTTACTAACACTCTCCCCACTTGGAGAGTCAGTGCCTTTAACCTCCTGTTTGGCCCAGTTTGCAATTTCTGCGGAAAATGAACAGGAATAGGGAGAACCAATAAGAGACTAGCTGGAGGTTTCTGGACGGGCAAATTTAACTCTCATTTCCCACCAGGAAGAGGAATTAACCAAAGGCTGAGCGTGCCATGCCGGAACCACACTAGGGCCTGAAGCAATCCTGCGGTGTTACGGCCAGCTCACAAGAAAGCGAGTTGAAGAAAGGAGCTCAGGGGCACTGTAATTCACAAACCTGCAGAGTTATAAATGACAGCTATTGTCCAAAAATATATTGAAGTAAGGCTGCCAAGAGGACTTGAAAGCGGAGTAGAATTGCAGGAAACCGATTTCAGGAGGAAGACTGGAATTGCATGTAAAACATAGGAAAAGAGGCAGAACGTCCACAATGATGCACTTGGCCAAAAAGTGCGTATGCGTTTTTTCCTGAATATATTCAGGAAAAAACGCATACACACTTTTTGGCCAACCAAGCAAGCTTGCAAAGGAAATCTGCACTACAATGAAGTCTCACTGCCCCCCGGTCAAAAGGGTCATCTGAAAAAAGTGTAAAATCCAGAAAGGTAGGACAGGTCATGGAGAACTGGGAGCCTTCTTATGCTGATGGGCGGGATGTAAATTGGAAACAGCCACTCTGGAGAAGTGTATGGTGTTTCCTGAAACATCTAAAAAACAAAGCAACAGAGCCTAGGGAACTTCCACTTATGGTCCTATAGCTTAGGGAAATTAAAATGAAAAAGACACAGCCACCCCAAAGTTTGGGACGGCTGTGTTTACAAGAACCTCGTTTACGGTACAAGTTCAATATCGCAGAAAGCGAAAAATGGATAAAGAAGTTGTGGTACTTACGTACAATGCAATATCACTCAGCAATGAAATCTATGTCATCAGGCCAGTAGCAGTATAATGAGTGTATTCAGGTACGATGATACTAAGTGAAATAAGTCACACAGAAAAAGAAACATCATAAGGTATCACTAATACACGGAATGTAAACTTGGCTACAAAGGAACTGAATTACAAAACAGAATAGGGTGTCAAATGTAGAAAACCAACTTATGCTTGCTTAAGGGGAAAGGTGAGTTGGGGTGCTGCATAAAAACAGAGATTGAAATTAGCACAGATACCTTTCCATAAGCCAAATATGTAATAGACAAGAGCTACTGCTTGCTCAACGAAGTGGACTCAAAACCCCATATTAAATGCCTAAGAATATACCTGACTAGTAAGTATCTTAAAACCTATGGATTTATATGTCTCCAAAAGAGAATCCAGCGTGTGTACAGCGACATAAAAGCAGCAGTGATAGGATTGGTGAGGTTCGGTGAGCAAATGCAGACCCTTTGAAGTCATATTGCATGGTACCCATTCCATGGTTCTCAACTCTCCAGGTTTAAGGGATTCTTCCTTCAGCTAAAACATGCATGTGGAACCCAGAGTATGATCCACCGTGTGATCGGGAAACGTGTTCAAATGTGTCTCAGTTTTCATCCCCTGGTACTCGGGTGCAACATTCCAGACGCTTTACTAACACTCTCCCCACTTGGAGAGTCAGTGCCTTTAACATCCTGTTTGTCCCAGTTTGCAATTTCTGCGGAAAAGGAACAGGAATAGGGAGAACCAATGAGAGACTAGCTGGAGGTGTCTGGACGGGCAAATTTAACTCTCATTTCCCACCAGGAAGAGGAATTAACCAAAGGCTCAGCGTGCCATGCGGGAACCACACTAGGGCCTGAATCAATCCTGCGGTGTCGCGGCAAGCTCACAAGAAAGCGAGTTGAAGAAAGGAGCTCAGGGGCCCTGTAATTCACAAACCTGCAGAGTTATAAATGACAGCTATCGTCCAAAAATATATTGAAGTAAGGCTGCCAAGAGGACTTGAAAGCGGGACAGAATTGCAGGAAACCGATTTCAGGAAGTAGACTGGAATTGCATGTAAAGCATAGGAAAAGAGGCAGAACGTCCACAATGATGCACTTGGCCAAAAAGGGCGTATGCGTTTTTTCCTGAATATATTCAGGAAAAAACGCATACGCCCTTTTTGGCCAACCAAGCAAGCTTGCAAAGGAAATCTGCACTACAATGAAGTCTAACTGCCCCCCGGTCAAAAGGGCCATCTGAAAAATGTGTAAAATCCAGAAAGGCAGGACAGGCCATGGAGAACTGGGAGACTTGTTATGCTGATGGGCGGGATGAAAATTGCAAACAGCCACTCTGGAGAAGTGTATGGTGTTTCCTGAAACATCTAAAAAACAAAGCAACAGAGCCTAGGGCACTTCCACTTATGGTCCTATAGCTTAGGGAAATTAAAATCAAAAAGCCACAGCAACCCCAAAGTTTGGGATGGCTCTGTTTACAAGAACCTCATTTACGGTAGAAGTTCAATATCGCAGAAAGCGAAAAATGGATAAAGAAGTTGTGGTATTACGTACAATACAACATCACTCAGCAATGAAATCTATGTCATCAGGCCAGTAGCAGCATAATGAGTGGATTCAGGTACGATGATTCTAAGTGAAATAAGTCACACGGAAAAAGAAACATCATAAGGTATCACTAATACAAGGAATGTAAACATGGCTACACAGGAACTGAATTACAAAACAGAATAGGGTCTCAAATGTAGAAAACCAACTTATGCTTGCTTAAGGGGAAAGGTGAGTTGGGGTGCTGCATAAATCCAGAGATTGAAATTAGCACAGATAACTTTCCATAAGCCAAATATGTAATAGACAAGAGCTACTGCTTGCTCAACGAAGTGGACTCAACACCCCATATTAAACGCCTAAGAATATACCTGACTAGTAAGAATCTTAAAACCTATGGATTTACATGTCTCCGAAAGAGAATCCAGCGTGTGTACAGTGACATAAAAGCAGCAGTGATAGGATTGGTGAGGTTCGGTGAGCAAATGCAGACCCTTTGAAGTCATATTGCATGGTACCCATTCCATGGGTCTCAACTCTCCAGGTTTAAGGGATTCTTCCTTCAGCTAAAACATGCATGTGGAACCCAGAGTATGATCCACCGTGTGATCGGGAAACGTGTTCAAATGTGTCTCAGTTTTCGTCCCCTGATACTCGGGTGCAACATTCCAGACGCTTTACTAACACTCTCCCCACTTGGAGAGTCAGTGCCTTTAACCTCCTGTTTGGCCCAGTTTGCAATTTCTGCGGAAAATGAACAGGAATAGGGAGAACCAATGAGAGACTAGCTGGAGGTGTCTGGACGGGCAAATTTAACTCTCATTTCCCAGCAGGAAGTGGAATTAACCAAAGGCTCAGCGTGCCATGCCGGAACCACACTAGGACCTGAAGCAATCCTTCGGTGTTGCGGCCAGCACACAAGAAAGCGAGTTGAAGAAAGGGGAACTGTAATTCACAAACCTGAAGAGTTATAAATGACAGCTATCGTCCAAAAATATATTGAAGTAAGGCAGCCAAGAGGACTTGAAAGTTGGGAAGAATTGCAGGAAACCGATTTCAGGAGGTAGACTGGAATTGCATGTAAAGCATAGGAAAAGAGGCAGAAGGTCCACAATGATGCACTTGGCCCAAAAGAGTGTATGCGTTTTTTCCTGAATATATTCAGGAAAAAACGCTTACGCCCTTTTTGGCCAACCAAGCAAGCTTGCAAAGGAAATCTGCACTACAATGAAGTCTCACTGCCCCCCGGTCAAAAGGACCATCTGAAAAAAGTGTATAATCCAGAAAGGCAGGACAGGCCATGGAGAACTGGGAGCCTTGTTATGCTGATGTGTGGGATGTAAATTGCAAACAGCCACTCTGGAGAAGTGTATGGTGTTTCCTGAAACATCTAAAAAACAAAGCAACAGAGCCTAGGGCACTTCCACTTATGGTCCTATAGCTTAGGGAAATTAAAATCAAAAAGACACAGCCACCCCAAAGTTTGGGAGGCTCTGTTTACAAGAACCTTGTTTACGGTACAAGTTCAATATCACAGAAAGCGAAAAATGGATAAAGAAGTTGTGGTACTTACATACAATGCAATATCACTCAGCAATGAAATCTATGTCATCAGGCCAGTAGCAGCATAATGAGTGGATTCAGGTACGATGATTCTAAGTGAAATAAGTCACACAGAAAAAGAAACATCATAAGATATCACTAATACACGAAATGTAAACTTGGCTACACAGGAACTGAATTACAAAACAGAACAGGGTCTCAAATTTAGAAAACCAACTTATGCTTGCTTAAGGGGAAAGGTGAGTTGGGGTGCTGCATAAAACCAGAGATTGAAATTAGCACAGATACCGTTCCATAAGCCAAATGTGTAATCGACAAGAGCTACTGCTTGCTCAACGACGTGGACTCAACACCCTATATTAAACACCTAAGAATATACCTGACTAGTAAGAATCTTAAAACCTATGGATTTATATGTCTCTGAAAGAGAATCAAGAGTGTGTACAGAGGCATAAACGCAGCAGTGATCGGATTGGTGAGGTTCGGTGAGCAAATGCAGACCCTTTGAAGTCATATTGCATGGTACCCATTCCATGGGTCTCAACTCTCCAGGTTTAAGGGATTCTTCCTTCAGCTAAAACATGCATGTGGAACCCAGAGTATGATCCACCGTGTGATCGGGAAACGTGTTCAAATGTGTCTCAGTTTTCGTCCCCTGGTACTCGGGTGCAACATTCCAGACCCTTTACTAACACACTCCCCACTTGGAGAGTCAGTGCCTTTAATCTCCTGTTTGGCCCAGTTTGCAATTTCTGCGGAAAATGAACAGGAATAGGGAGAACCAATGAGAGACTAGCTGGAGGTGTCTGGACGGGCAAATTTAACTCTCATTTCCCACCAGGAAGAGGAATTAACCAAAGGCTCAGCGTGCCATGCGGGAACCACACTAGGGCCTGAAGCAATCTTGCGGTGTTGCGGCCAGCTCACAAGAAAGCGAGTTGAAGAAAGGAGCTCAGGGGCACTGTAAATCACAAACCTGCAGAGTTCTAAATGACAGCTATCGTCCAAAAATATATTGAAGTAAGGCTGCCAAGAGGACTTGAAAGCGGGGCAGAATTGCAGGAAACCGATTTCAGGAGGTAGACTGGAATTGCATGTAAAGCATAGGAAAAGAGGCAGAACGTCCACAATGATGCACTTGGCCAAAAAGAGCGTATGTGTTTTTTCCTTAATATATTCAGGAAAAAATGCATACGCCCTTTTTGGCCAACCAAGCAAGCTTGCAAAGGAAATCTGCACTACAATGAAGTCTCACTGCCCCCCGTTCAAAAGGGCCATCTGAAAAAAGTGTAAAATCCAGAAAGGCAGGACAGGCCATGGAGAACTGGGAGCCTTCTTATGCTGATGGGCGGGATGTAAATTGCAAACAGCCACTCTGGAGAAGTGTATGGTGTTTCCTGGAACATCTAAAAAACAAAGCAACAGAGCCTAGGGCACTTCCACTTATGGTCCTATAGCTTAGGGAAATTAAAATCAAAAAGACACAGCCACCCCAAAATTTGGGACGGCTGTGTTTACAAGAACCTCGTTTACAGTACAAGTTCAATATCGCAGAAAGCGGAAAATGGATAAAGAAGTTGTGGTACTTACGTACAATGCAATATCACTCAGCAATGAAATCTATGTCATCAGGCCAGTAGCAGCATAATGAGTGGATTCAGGTACGATGATTCCAAGTGAAATAAGTCACACGGAAAAAGAAACATCATAAGGTATCACTAATACACGGAAGGTAAACTTGGCTACACAGGAACTGAATTACAAAACAGAATAGGGTGTCAAATGTAGAAAACCAACTTATGCTTGCTTAAGGGGAAAGGTGAGTTGGGGTGCTGCATAAAACCAGAGATTGAAATTAGCACAGATACCTTTCCATAAGCCAAATATGTAATAGACAAGAGCTACTGCTTGCTCAACGAAGTGGACTCAACACCCCATATTAAACGCCTAAGAATATACCTGACAAGTAAGAATCTTAAAACCTATAGATTTATATGTCTCCGAAAGAGAATCCAGCGTGTGTAGAGTGACATAAAAGCAGCAGTGATAGGATTGGTGAGGATCGGTGAGCAAATGCAGACCCTTTGAAGTCATATTGCATGGTACCCATTCCATGGTTCTCAACTTTCCAGGTTTAAGGGATTCTTCCTTCAGCTAAAACATGCATGTGGAACCCAGAGTATGATCCACCGTGTGATCGGGAAACGTGTTCAAATGTGTCTGAGTTTTCGTCCCCTGATACTCGGGTGCAACATTCCAGACGCTTTACTGACACTCTCCCCACTTGGAGAGTCAGTGCCTTTAAACTCCTGTTTGGCCCAGTTTGCAATTTCTGCGGAAAAGGAACAGGAATAGGGAGAACCAATGAGAGACTAGCTGGAGGTGTCTGGACGGGCAAATTTAACTCTCATTTCCCAGCAGGAAGTGGAATTAACCAAAGGCTCAGCGTGCCATGCCAGAACCACACTAGGGCCTGAAGCAATCTTGCGGTGTTGCGGCCAGCTCACAAGAAAGCAAGTTGAAGAAAGGAGCTCAGGGGCGCTGTAATTCACATACCTGCAGAGTTCTAAATGACAGCTATCGTCCAAAAATATATTGAAGTAAGGTTGCCAAGAGGACTTGAAAGCGGGGCAGAATTGCAGGAAACCGATTTCAGGAGGTAGACTGGAATTGCATGTAAAGCATAGGAAAAGAGGCAGAACGTCCACAATGATGCACTTGGCCAAAAACAGCGTATGTGTTTTTTCCTGAATATATTCAGGAAAAAATGCATACGCACTTTTTGGCCAACCAAGCAAGCTTGCAAAGGAAATCTGCACTACAATGAAGTCTCACTGTCCCCCGGTCAAAAGGACCATCTGAAAAAAGTGTAAAATCCAGAAAGGCAGGATAGGCCATGGAGAACTGGGAGCCTTCTTATGCTGATGGGCGGAATGTAAATTGCCCAGAGCCAGTCTGGAGAAGTGTATGGTGTTTCCTGAAACATCTAAAAAACAAAGCAACAGAGCCTAGGGCACTTCCACTTATGGTCCTATAGATTAGGGAAATTAAAATCAAAAAGACACAGCCCCCCCAAAGTTTGGGACGGCTGTGTTTACAAGAACCTCGTTTACGGTACAAGTTCAATATCGCAGAAAGCGAAAAATGGATAAAGAAGTTGTGGTACTTACGTACAATGCAATATCACTCAGCAATGAAATCTATGTCTTCAGGCCAGTAGCAGCATAATGAGTGGATTCAGGTACGATGATTCTAAGTGAAATAAGTCACACAGAAAAAGAAACATCATAAGGTATCACTAATACACGGAATGTAAACTTGGCTAAACAGGAACTGAATTACAAAACAGAATAGGGTCTCAAATGTAGAAAACCAACTTATGCTTGCTTAAAGGGAAAGGTGAGTTGGGGTGCTGCATAAAACCAGAGATTGAAATTAGCACAGATACCTTTCCATAAGACAAATATGTAACAGACAAGAGCTACTGCTTGCTCAACGAAGTGGACTCAACACCCCATATTAAACGCCTAAGAATATACCTGACTAGTAAGAATCTTAAAACCTATGGATTTATATGTCTCCAAAAGAGAATCCAGCGTGTACACAGCGACATAAAAGCAGCAGTGATAGGATTGGTGAGGTTCGGTGAGCAAATGCAGACCCTTTGAAGTCATATTGCATGGTACCCATTCCATGGGTCTCAACTCTCCAGGTTTAAGGGATTCTTCCTTGAGCTAAAACATGCATGTGGAACCCAGAGTATGATCCACCGTGTGATCGGGAAACGTGTTCAAATGTGTTTCAGTTTTCGTCCCCTGATACTCGGGTGCAACATTCCAGACGCTTTACTAACACTCTCCCCACTTGGAGACTCATTGCCTTTAACCTCCTGTTTGGCCCAGTTTGCAATTTCTGCGGAAAAGGAACAGGAATAGGGAGAACCAATGAGAGACTAGCTGGAGGTGTCTGGATGGGCAAATTTAACTCTCATTTCCCAGCAGGAAGTGGAATTAACCAAAGGCTCAGCATGCCATGCCGGAACCACACTAGGGCCTGAAGCAATCCTTCGGTGTTGCGGCCAGCTCACAAGGAAGCGAGTTGAAGAAAGGGGCACTGTAATTCACAAACCTGCAGAGTTATAAATGACAGCAATTGTCCAAAAATATACTGAAGTAAGGCTGCTAAGAGGACTTGAAAGCGGGGCAGAATTGCAGGAAACCGATTTCAGGAGGTAGACTGGAATTGCATGTAAAGCATAGGAAAAGAGGCAGAACGTCCACAATGATGCACTTGGCCAAAAAGGGCGTATGCGTTTTTTCCTTAATATATTCAGGAAAAAACGCATACGCCCTTTTTGGCCAACCAAGCAAGGTTGCAAAGGAAATCTGCACTACAATGAAGTCTCACTGCCCCCCGGTCAAAAGGGCCATCTGAAAAAAGTGTAAAATCCAGAAAGGCAGGAGAGGCCATGGAGAACTGGGAGCCTTGTTATGCTGATGGGCGGGATGTAAATTGCAAACAGCCACTCTGGAGAAGTGTATGGTGTTTCCTGAAACATCTAAAAAACAAAGCAACAGAACCTAGGGCACATCCACTTATGGTCCTATAGCTTAGGGAAATTAAAATCAAAAAGACACAGCCACCCCAAAGTTTGGGACGGCTCTGTTTATAAGAACCTCGTTTACGGTACAAGTTCAATATCGCAGAAAGCGAAAAATGGATAAAGTAGTTGTGGTACTTATGTACAATGCAATATCACTCAGCAATGAAATCTATGTCTTCAGGCCCGTAGCAGCATAATGAGTGGATTCAGGTACGATGATTCTAAGTGAAATAAGTCACACAGAAAAAGAAACATCATAAGATATCACTAATACGCGGAATGTAAACTTGGCTACACAGGAACTGAATTACAAAACAGAATAGGGCCTCAAATGTAGAAAACCAACTTATGCTTGCTTAAGGGGAAAGGTGAGTTGGGGTGCTGCATAAAACCAGAGATTGAAATTAACACAGATACCTTTACATAAGCGAAATATATAATACACAAGAACTACTCCTTGCTCAATGAAGTGGACTCAACACCCCATATTAAATGCCTAAGAATATACCTGACTAGTAAGAATCTTAAAACCTATGGATTTATATGTCTCCGAAAGAGAATCAAGCGTGTGTACAGCGGCATAAACGCAGCAGTGATAGGATTGGTGAGGTTCGGTGAGCAAGTGCAGACCCTTTGAAGTCATATGGCATGGTACCCATTCCATGGGTCTCAACTCTCCAGGTTTAAGGGATTCTTCCTTCAGCTAAAACATGCATGTGGAACCCAGAGTATGATCCAACGTGTGATCGGGAAACGTGTTCAAATGTGTCTCAGTTTTCGTGCCCTGGTACTCGGGTGCAACATTCCAGACGCTTTACTAACACTCTCCCCACTTGGAGAGTCAGTGTCTTTAACCTCCTGTTTGGCCCAGTTTGCAATTTCTGCGGAAAATGAACAGGAATAGGGAGAACCAATGAGAGACTAGCTCGACGTGTCTGGACGGGCAAATTTAACTCTCATTTCCCACCAGGAAGAGGAATTAACCAAAGGCTCAGCGTGCCATGCCGGAACCACACTAGGGCCTGAAGCAATCCTGCGGTGTTGCGGCAGCTCACAAGAAAGCGAGTTGAAGAAAGGAGCTCAGGGTCCCTGTAATTCACAAACCTGCAGAGTTCTAAATGACAGCTATCGTCCAAAAATATATTGAAGTAAGGCTGCCAAGAGGACTTGAAAGCGGGGCAGAATTGCAGGAAACCGATTTCAGGAGGTAGACTGGAATTGCATGTAAAGCATAGGAAAAGAGGCAGAACGTCCACAATGATGCACTTGGCCAAAAAGGGCGTATGTGTTTTTTCCTGAATATATTCAGGAAAAAACGCATACGCACTTTTTTGCCAACCAAGCAAGCTTGCAAAGGAAATCTGCACTACAATGAAGTCTCACTGCCCCCCGGTCAAAAGGGCCATCTGAGAAAAGTGTAAAATCCAGAAAGGCAGGACAGGCCATGGAGAACTGGGAGCCTTGTTATGCTGATGGGCGGCATGTAAATTGCAAACAGCCACTCTGGAGAAGTGTATGGTGTTTCCTGGAACATCTAAAAAACAAAGCAACAGAGCCTAGGGCACTTCCACTTATGGTCCTATAGCTTAGGGAAATTAAAATCAAAAAGACACAGCCACCCTAAAGTTTGGGACGGCTCTGTTTACAAGAACCTCGTTTACAGTACAAGTTCAAAATCGCAGAAAGCGAAAAATGGATAAAGAAGTTGTGGTACTTACGTACAATGCAATATCACTCAGCAATGAAATCTATGTCATCAGGCCAGTAGCAGCATAATGAGTGGATTCAGGTACGATGATTCGAAGTGAAATAAGTCACACGGAAAAAGAAACATCATAAGGTATCACTAATACACGGAAGGTAAACTTGGCTACACAGGAATTGAATTACAAAACAGAATAGGGTGTCAAATGTAGAAAACCAACTTATGCTTGCTTAAGGGGAAAGGTGAGTTGGGGTGCTGCATAAAACCAGAGATTGAAATTAGCACAGATACCTTTCCATAAGCCAAATATGTAATAGACAAGAGCTACTGCTTGCTCAACGAAGTGGACTCAACACCCCATATTAAACGCCTAAGAATATACCTGACAAGTAAGAATCTTAAAACCTATGGATTTATATGTCTCCGAAAGAGAATCCAGCGTGTGTAGAGTGACATAAAAGCAGCAGTGATAGGAATGGTGAGGATCGGTGAGCAAATGCAGACCCTTTGAAGTCATATTGCATGGTACCCATTCCATGGGTCTCAACTCTCCAGGTTTAAGGGATTCTTCCTTCAGCTAAAACATGCATGTGGAACCCAGAGTATGATCCACCGTGTGATCGGGAAACGTGTTCAAATGTGTCTGAG
Organism: Grampus griseus; assembly: GCF_964374135.1. Lineage (NCBI taxonomy): Eukaryota > Metazoa > Chordata > Mammalia > Artiodactyla > Delphinidae > Grampus > Grampus griseus. The sequence goes on along the minus strand of NW_028133120.1, from coordinate 178,105 downwards.
TTTTCGTCCCCTGATACTCGGGTGCAACATTCCAGACGCTTTACTAACACTCTCCCCACTTGGAGAGTCAGTGCCTTTAAACTCCTGTTTGGCCCAGTTTGCAATATCTGCGGAAAAGGAACAGGAATAGGGAGAATAAATGAGAGACTAGCTGGAGGTGTCTGGACGGGCAAATTTAACTCTCATTTCCCAGTAGGAAGTGGAATTAACCAAAGGCTCAGCGTGCCATGCCGCAACCACACTAGGGCCTGAAGCAATCCTTCGGTGTTGCGGCCAGCTCACAAGAAAGCGAGTTGAAGAAAGGGGAACTGTAATTCACAAAACTGAAGAGTTATAAATGACAGCTATCGTCCAAAAATGTATCGAAGTAAGGCAGCCAAGAGGACTTGAAAGTTGGGAAGATTTGCAGGATACCGATTTCAGGAGGTAGACTGGAATTGCATGTAAAGCATAGGAAAAGAGGCAGAACGTCCACAATGATGAACTTGGTCAAAAAGGGCGTATGCGTTTTTTCCTGAATATATTCAGGAAAAAACGCTTACGCCCTTTTTGGCCAACCAAGCAAGCTTGCAAAGGAAATCTGCACTACAATGAAACTCACTGCCCCCCGGTCAAAAGGGCCATCTGAAAAAAGTGTATAATCCAGAAAGGCAGGACAGGCCATGGAGAACTGGGAGCCTTGTTATGCTGATGTGTGGGATATAAATTGCAAACAGCCACTCTGGAGAAGTGTATGGTGTTTCCTGAAACATCTAAAAAACAAAGCAAAAGAGCCTAGGGCACTTCCACTTATGGTCCTATAGCTTAGGGAAATTAAAATCAAAAAGACACAGCCACCCCAAAGTTTGGGAGGCTCTGTTTACAGGAGCCTCGTTTACGGTACAAGTTCAATATCACAGAAAGCGAAAAATGGATAAAGAAGTTATGGTACGTACATACAATGCAATATCACTCAGCAATGAAATCTATGTCATCAGGCCCGTAGCAGCATAATGAGTGGATTCAGGTACGATGATTCTAAGTGAAATAAGTCACATAGAAAAAGAAACATCATAAGATATCACTAATACACGAAATGTAAACTTGGCTACACAGGAACTGAATTACAAAACAGAACAGGGTCTCAAATGTAGAAAACCAACTTATGCTTGCTCTGGGGAAAGGTGAGTTGGGGTGCTGCATAAAACCAGAGATTGAAATTAGCACAGATACCGTTCCATAAGCCAAATGTGTAATCGACAAGAGCTACTGCTTGCTCAACGACGTGGACTCAACACCCCATATTAAACACCTAAGAATATACCTGACTAGTAAGAATCTTAAAACCTATGGATTTATATGTCTCTGAAAGAGAATCAAGAGTGTGTACAGAGGCATAAACGCAGCACTTATCGGATTGGTGAGGTTCGGTGAGCAAATGCAGACCCTTTGAAGTCATATTGCATGGTACCCATTCCATGGGTCTCAACTCTCCAGGTTTAAGGTATTCTTCCTTCAGCTAAAACATGCATGTGGAATCTAGAGTATGATCCACTGTGTGATCGGGAAACGTGTTCAAATGTGTCTCAGTTTTCGTCCCCTGGTACTCGTGTGCAACATTCCAGACCCTTTACTAACACGCTCCCCACTTGGAGAGTCAGTGCCTTTAACCTCCTGTTTGGCCCAGTTTGCAATTTCTGCGGAAAATGAACAGGAATAGGGAGAACAAATGAGAGACTAGCTGGAGGTGTCTGGACGGGCAAATTTAACTCTCATTTCCCACCAGGAAGAGGAATTAACCAAAGGCTCAGCGTGCCATGCCGGAACCACACTAGGGCCTGAAGCAATCCTGCGGTGTCGCGGCCACCTCACAAGAAAGCGAGTTGAAGAAAGGAGCTCAGGGGCCCTGTAATTCACAAACCTGCAGAGTTATAAATGACAGCTATCGTCCAAAAATATATTGAAGTAAGGCTGCCAAGAGGACTTGAAAGCGGGGCAGAATTGCAGGAAACCGATTTCAGGAAGTAGACTGGAATTGCATGTAAAGCATAGGAAAAGAGGCAGAACGTCCACAATGATGCACTTGGCCAAAAAGGGCGTATGCGTTTTTTCCTGAATATATTCAGGAAAAAACGCATACGCCCTTTTTGGCCAACCAAGCAAGCTTGCAAAGGAAATCTGCACTACAATGAAGTCTAACTGCCCCCCGGTCAAAAGGGCCATCTGAAAAAAGTGTAAAATCCAGAAAGGCAGGACAGGCCATGGAGAACTGGGAGACTTGTTATGCTGATGGGCGGGATGTAAATTGCAAACAGCCACTCTGGAGAAGTGTATGGTGTTTCCTGAAACATCTAAAAAACAAAGCAACAGAGCCTAGGGCACTTCCACTTATGGTCCTATAGCTTAGGGAAATTAAAATCAAAAAGACACAGCAACCCCAAAGTTTGGGATGGCTCTGTTTACAAGAACCTCATTTACGGTAGAAGTTCAATATCGCAGAAAGCGAAAAATGGATAAAAAAGTTGTGGTATTACGTACAATACAACATCACTCAGCAATGAAATCTATGTCATCAGGCCAGTAGCAGCATAATGAGTGGATTCAGGTACGATGATTCTAAGTGAAATAAGTCACACGGAAAAAGAAACATCATAAGGTATCACTAATACACGGAATGTAAACATGGCTACACAGGAACTGAATTACAAAACAGAATAGGGTCTCAAATGTAGAAAACCAACTTATGCTTGCTTAAGGGGAAAGGTGAGTTGGGGTGCTGCATAAATCCAGAGATTGAAATTAGCACAGATAACTTTCCATAAGCCAAATATGTAATAGACAAGAGCTACTGCTTGCTCAACGAAGTGGACGCTACACCCCATATTAAACGCCTAAGAATATACCTGACTAGTAAGAATCTTAAAACCTATGGATTTATATGTCTCCGAAAGAGAATCCAGCGTGTGTACAGTGACATAAAAGCAGCAGTGATAGGATTGGTGAGGTTCGGTGAGCAAATGCAGACCCTTTGAAGTCATATTGCATGGTACCCATTCCATGGGTCTCAACTCTCCAGGTTTAAGGGATTCTTCCTTCAGCTAAAACATGCATGTGGAACCCAGAGTATGATCCACCGTGTGATCGGGAAACGTGTTCAAATGTGTCTGAGTTTTCGTCCCCTGATACTCGGGTGCAACATTCCAGACGCTTTACTAACACTCTCCCCACTTGGAGAGTCAGTGCCTTTAACCTCCTGTTTGGCCCAGTTTGCAATTTCTGCGGAAAATGAACAGGAATAGGGAGAACCAATGAGAGACTAGCTGGAGGTGTCTGGACGGGCAAATTTAACTCTCATTTCCCAGCAGGAAGTGGAATTAACCGAAGGCTCAGCGTGCCATGCCGGAACCACACTAGGACCTGAAGCAATCCTTCGATGTTGCGTCCAGCTCACAAGAAAGCGAGTTGAAGAAAGGGGAACTGTAATTCACAAACCTGAAGAGTTATAAATGACAGCTATCGTCCAAAAATATATTGAAGTAAGGCAGCCAAGCGGACTTGAAAGTTGGGAAGAATTGCAGGAAACCGATTTCAGGAGGTAGACTGGAATTGCATGTAAAGCATAGGAAAAGAGGCAGAACGTCCACAATGATGCACTTGGCCCAAAAGGGTGTATGCGTTTTTTCCTGAATATATTCAGGAAAAAACGCTTACGCCCTTTTTGGCCAACCAAGCAAGCTTGCAAAGGAAATCTGCACTACAATGAAACTCACTGCCCCCGGTCAAAAGAGCCATCTGAAAAAAGTGTATAATCCAGAAAGGCAGGACAGGCCATGGAGAACTGGGAGCCTTGTTATGCTGATGTGTGGGATGTAAATTGCAAACAGCCATTCTGGAGAAGTGTATGGTGTTTCCTGAAACATCTAAAAAACAAAGCAACAGAGGAAGGCGGAAGATGGCGGAAGAGTAAGACGCGGAGATCACCTTCCTCCCCACAGATACACCAGAAATACATCTACACGTGGAACAACTCCTACAGAACACCTACTGAAGGCTGGCAGAAGATCTCAGACCTCCCAAAAGGCAAGAAACTCCCCACGTACCTGGGTAGGGCAAAATAAAAAACAGAGACAAAAGAATAGGGACGGCACCTGCACCAGTGGGAGGGAGCTGTGAAGGAGGAAAAGTTTCCACACTCTAGGAAGCCCCTTCGCGGGCGGAGACTGCGGGAGGCGGAGGGGGGAGCTTCGAAGCTGCGGAGTGCACAGCAACGGGTGCGGAGGGCAAAGCGGGGAGATTCCCGCACAGAGGATCGGTGCCGACCGGCACTCACCAGCCCGAGAGGCTTGTCTGCTCACCCGCCGGGGCGGGCGGGGCTGAGAGCTGAGGCCGGAGCGCAGGGAGAGGACTGGGGTTGGCGGCTTGAACATAGCCTGAAGGGGTTAGTGCACCACAGCTAGCCGGGAGGGAGTCCGGGGAAAAGCCTGCACCAGCAGAAGAGGCAGGAGACTTTTCCTTCCCTCTTTGTTTCCTGGGGCGTGAGGAGAGGGGTTTAAGAACGCTGCTTAAAGGAACTCCAGAGACGGGCGCGAGCCGCGGCTAAAAGCGCGAACCCCAGAGACGGGCGCGAGCCGCGGCTGAAAGCGCGGACCCCAGAGACGGGCGCGAGCCGCGGCTGAAAGCGCGGAATCCAGAGACGGGCGCGAGCCGCGGATGAAAGCGCGGAATCCAGAGACGGGCGCGAGCCGCGGCTGAAAGCGCGGAATCCAGAGACGGGCGCGAGCTGCGGCTGAGGGCGCGGACTCCAGAGACGGGCGCAAGCCGCGGCTAAAAGCGCGGACCCCAGAGGCGGGCGGGAGACGTTAAGGCTGCTGCTGCCGCCACCAAGGGGCCTGTGTGCGAGCACAGGTCACTCTCCACACCCCTCTTCCGGGGAGCCTGTGCAGCCCGCCACTGCCGGGTTCCCGGGATCCAGGGACAACTTCCCCGGGAGAGCGCACAGCGCACCTCAGGCTGGTGCAAAGTCACGCCGGCCTTTGCCACCGCAGGCCCGCCCCGCACTCTGTGCCCCTCCGTCCCCGCCGGCCTGAGTGCGCCAGAGCCCCCAATCAGCGGCTCTTTTAACCCCATCCTGTCTGAGCAAAAAACAGACGCCCTCCAGCGATCTACACGCAGTGGCAGAGCCAAATCCAAAGCTTAGCCCTGGGAGCTGTGAGAACAAAGAAGAGAAAGGGAAATCCCTCCCAGCAGCCTCAGAAGCAGCGGATTAAAGCTCCACAATCAACTTGATGTACCCTGCATCTGTGGAATACCTGAATAGACAACCAATCATCCCCAATTAAGGAAGTGGACTTTAGGAGCAAGATCTATGATTTTTTCCCCTTTCCTCTTTTTGTGAATGTGTATGTGTATGCTTCTGTGTGAGATCTTGTCTGTATAGTCTTGCTTCCACCATTTGTCCTAGGGTTCTATCCGTCCATGTTTTTTTTTTAAATTTTTTTTCTTAATAATTAATTTTAATAACCTTATTATACTTTACCTTCGTTCTTTCTTTCTTTCTTTCTATCCTTCCTTCCCTCCTTTAGACAACGAATCATCCCAAATTGAGGAGGTGGTCTCTGACAGCAAGATTTAGGATTTTTCCCCATTTACCTCTTTTAGTGAGGGTGTATGTGTATGCTTCTGTGTAAGATTTTGTCTGTATAGCTTTGCTTCCAACATTTGTCCTAGGTTCTTTCCGTCCCTTTTTTTTTTTTTTCTAAATAAGAAGTTTTTAATTCAATAACTTTATTATACTGTATTTTATTTTTACTGTATCTTCTTTCTTTCTGTCTTTTTTCCTTCTTTCCCTCCTTCCTTCCTTCCTCCCTCCCTCCCTCCCTCCTTTCTTTCCTTCTTGCCTTCTTTCCTTCTTTGCTTCTTTCTTTCTTCCTTCCTTCCTACCCTCCTTTCCTTCTTTCTTTCCTCATACTTCTACTAATTCCCTCTACTTTTTCTCCCTTTTATCCTGAGCCTGTGGATGAAAAGCTTTTGGTGCTCCAGCCAGGAGGCAGGGCTCTGCCTCTGAGGTAGGACAGCCAACTTCAGGACACTGATCAACAAGAGACCTCCCAGCTCCACATAATATCAAACGGCGAAAATCTCCCAGAGACCTCCATCTTAACACCAGCACCCAGCTTCACTCAACGACCAGCAAGCCACAGTGCTGGAAAACCTATGCCAAACAACTAGCAAAACAGGAACACAACCCCACCCATTAGCAGAGAGGCTGCCTAAAATCATAATAAGGCCACAGACACCCCCAAACACACCACCAAACGTGAACCTGCCCACTAGAGAGACAAGATCCAGCCTCATCCACCACAACACAGGCACTAGCCCCCTCCACCAGGAAGCCTACACAACCCACTGAACCAACCTTAGCCACTAGAGACAGACATCAAAAACAGGAGGAACCACAAACCTGCAGCCTGCAAAAAGGAGACCCCAAACACAGTAAGATAAGCAAAATGAGAAGACAGAAAAACACACAGCAGATAAAGGAGCAAGATAAAAATGCACCAGACCTAACAAATGAAGAGGAAATAGGCAGTCTACCTGAAAGAGAATTCAGAATAATGATAGTAAGGTTGATCCGAAATCTTGGAGATAGAATGGACAATAGATTGGACAAAATGCAAGAATCAGTTAACAAGGACCTAGAAGAACTAAAGATGAAACAAGCAACGATGAACAACACAATAAATGAAATTAAAAGTACTCTAGATGGAATCAATAGCAGAATAACTGAGGCAGAAGAACGGATAAGTGACCTGGAAGATAAAATAGTGGAAATAACTACTGCAGAGCAGAATAAAGAAAAAAGAATGAAAAGAACTGAGGACAGTCTCAGAGACCTCTGGGACAACATTAAACGCACCAACATTCGAATTATAGGGGTTCCAGAAGAAGAAGAGAAAAAGAAAGGGACTGAGAAAATATTTGAAGAGATTATAGTTGAAAACTTCCCTAATATGGGAAAGGAAATAGTTAATCAAGTCCAGGAAGCACAGAGAGTCCCATACAAGATAAATACAAGGAGAAATACGCCAAGACACATATTAATCAAACTGTCAAAAATTAAATACAAAGAAAGCATATTAAAAGCAGCAAGGGAAAAACAACAAATAACACATAAGGGAATCCCCATAAGGTTAACAGCTGATCTCTCAGCAGAAACCCTACAAGCCAGAAGGGAGTGGCAGGACATACTGAAAGTGATGAAGGAGAAAAACCTGCAGCCAAGACTACTCTACCCAGCAAGGATCTCATTCAGATTTGATGGAGAAATTAAAACCTTTACAGACAAGCAAAAGCTGAGAGAGTTCAGCACCACCAAACCAGCTTTACAACAAATGCTAAAGGATCTTCTCTAGGCAAGAAACACAAGAGAAGGAAAAGACCTATAATAACGAACCCAAAACAATTTAGAAAATGGGAATAGGAACATACATATCGATAATTACCTTAAATGTAAATGGACTAAATGCTCCCACCAAAAGACACAGATTAGCTGAATGGATACAAAAACAAGACCCTTATATATGCTGTCTACAAGAGACCCACTTCAGACCTAGAGACACATACAGACTGAAAGTAAGGGGATGGAAAAAGATATTCCATGCAAATGGAAGCCAAAAGAAAGCTGGAGTAGCAATTCTCATATCAGACAAAATAGACTTTAAAATAAGGACTATTAAAAGAGACAAAGAAGGACACTACATAATGATCAAGGGATCGATCCAAGAAGAAGATATAACAATTGTAAATATTTATGCACCCAACATAGGAGCACCTCAATACATAAGGCAAATACTAACAGCCATAAAAGGGGAAATCGACAGTAACACATTCATAGTAGGGGACTTAAACACCCCACTTTCACCCATGGACAGATCATCCAAAATGAAAATAAATAAGGAAACACAAGCTTTAAATGATACATTAAACAAGATGGACTTAATTGATATTTATAGGACACTCCATCCAAAAACAACAGGATACACATTTTTCTCAAGTGCTCATGGAACATTCTCCAGGATAGATCATATCTTAGGTCACAAATCAAGCCTTGGGAAATTTAAGAAAATTGAAATTGTATCAAGTATCTTTTCTGACCACAACGCCATGAGACTAGATATCAATTACAGGAAAAGATCTGTAAAAAATACAAACACATGGAGGCTAAACAATACACTACTTAATAATGAAGAGATCACTGAAGAAATCAAAGAGGAAATCAAAAAATACCTAGAAACAAATGACAATGGAGACACAACGACCCAAAACCTGTGGGATGCAGCAAAAGCAGTTCTAAGGGGGAAGTTTATAGCAATACAAGCCCACCTTAAGAAGCAGGAAACATCTCGAATAAACAACCTAACCTTGCACCTCAAGCAATTAGAGAAAGAAGAACAAAAAAACCCCAAAGCTAGCAGAAGGAAAGAAATCATAAAAATCAGATCAGAAATAAATGAAAAAGAAATGAAGGAAACAATAGCAAAGATCAATAAAACTAAAAGCTGGTTCTTTGAGAAGATAAACAAAATAGATAAACCACTAGCCAGACTCATCAAGAAAAAAAGGGAGAAGACTCAAATCAATAGAATTAGAAATGAAAAAGGAGAGGTAACAACTGACACTGCAGAGATAAAAGAGATCATGAGAGATTACTACAAGCAACTCTATGCCAATAAAATGGACAATCTGGAAGAAATGGACAAATTCTTAGAAATGCACAACCTGCCAAGACTGAATCAGGAAGAAATAGAAAATATGAACAGACCAATCACAAGCACTGAAATTGAAACTGTGATTAAAAATCTTCCAACAAAGAAAAGCCCAGGACCAGATGGCTTCACAGGCGAATTCTATCAAACATTTAGAGAAGAGCTAACACCTATCCTTCTCAAACTCTTCCAAAATATAGCAGAGGGAGGACCACTCCCTAACTCCTTCTACGAGGCCACCATCACCTTGATACCAAAACCAGACAAGGATGTCACAAAGAAAGAAAACTACAGGCCAATATCACTGATGAACATAGATGCAAAAATCCTCAACAAAATACTAGCAAACAGAATCCAACAGCACATTAAAAGGATCATACACCATGATCAAGTGGGGTTTATTCCAGGAATGCAAGGATTCTTCAATATACGCAAATCTATCAATGTGATAAACCATATTAACAAATTGAAGGAGAAAAACCATATGATCATCTCAATAGATGCAGAGAAAGCTTTTGACAAAATTCAACACCCATTTATGATAAAAACCCTGCAGAAAGTAGGCATAGAGGGAACTTTCCTCAACATAATAAAGGCCATATATGACAAGCCCACAGCAAACATCATCCTCAATGGTGAAAAACTGAAAGCATTTCCACTAAGATCAGGAACAAGACAAGGTTGCCCACTCTCACCACTATTATTCAACATTGTTTTGGAAGTTTTAGCCACAGCAATCAGAGAAGAAAAGGAAATAAAAGGAATCCAAATTGGAAAAGAAGAAGTAAAGCTGTCACTGTTTGCAGATGACATGATCCTATACATAGAGAACCCTAAAGATGCTACCAGAAAACTACTAGAGCTAATCAATGAATTTGGTAAAGTGGCAGGATACAAAATTAATGCACAGAAATCTCTGGCATTCCTATATACTAATGATGAAAAATCTGAAAGTGAAATCAAGAAAACACTCCCATTTACCATTGCAACAAAAAGAATAAAATATCTAGGAATAAACCTACCTAAGGAGACAAAAGACCTGTATGCAGAAAATTATAAGACACTGATGAAAGAAATTAAAGATGATATAAATAGATGGAGAGATATACCATGTTCTTGGATTGGAAGAATCAACATTGTGAAAATGACTCTACTACCCAAAGCAATCTATAGATTCAATGCAATCCCTATCAAACTACCACTGGCATTTTTCACAGAACTAGAACAAAAACTTTCACAATTTGTATGGAAACACAAAAGACCCCGAATAGCCAAAGCAATCTTGAGAACGAAAGAAGGAACTGGAGGAATCAGGCTCCCTGACTTCAGACTATACTACAAAGCTACAGTCATCAAGACAGTATGGTACTGGCACAAAAACAGAAAGATAGATCAATGGAACAGGATAGAAAGCCCAGAGATAAACCCATGCACATATGGACACCTTATCTTTGATAAAGGTGGCAGTAATGTACAATGGAGAAAGGACACCCTCTTCAATAAGTGGTGCTGGGAAAACTGGACAGGTACATGTAAAAGTATGAGATTAGATCACTCCCTAACACCATACACAAAAATAAGCTCAAAATGGATTAAAGACCTAAATGTAAGGCCAGAAACTATCAAACTCTTAGAGGAAAACATAGGCAGAACACTCTATGACATAAATCAAAGCAAGATCCTTTCTGACCCACCTCCTAGAGTAATGGAAATAAAAACAAAAATAAACAAATGGGACCTAATGAAACTTCAAAGCTTTTGCACAGCAAAGGAAACCGTAAACAAGACCAAAAGACAACCCTCAGAATGGGAGAAAATATTTGCAAATGAAGCAACCGACAAAGGATTAATCTCCAAAATTTACAAGCAGCTCATGCAGCTCAATAACAAGAAAAGAAACAACCCAATCCAAAAATGGGCAGAAGACCTAAATAGACATTTCTCCAAAGAAGATATACAGACTGCCAACAAACACATGAAAGAATGCTCAACATCACTAATCATTAGAGAAATGCAAATCAAAACTACAATGAGATATCATCTCACACCAGTCAGAATGGCCATCATCAAAAAATCTAGAAACAATAAATGCTGGAGAGGGTGTGGAGAAAAGGGAACACTCTTGCACTGCTGGTGGGAATGTGAATTGGTACAGCCACTATGGAGAACAGTATGGAGGTTCCTTAAAAAACTACAAATAGAACTACCATATGACCCAGCAATCCCACTACTGGGCATATACCCTGAGAAAACCAAAATTCAAAAAGAGTCATGTACCAAAATGTTCATTGCAGCTCTATTTACAATAGCCCGGAGATGGAAACAACCTAAGTGCCCGTCATCGGATGAATGGATAAAGAAGATGTGGCACATATATACAATGGAATATTACTCAGCCATAAAAAGAAACGAAATTGAGCTATTTGTAATGAGGTGGATAGACCTAGAGTCTGTCATACAGAGTGAAGTAAGTCAGAAAGAAAAAGACAAATACCGTATGCTAACACATATATATGGAATTTAAGAAAAAAATGTCATGAAGAACCTAGGGGTAAAGCAGGAATAAAGATGCAGACCTCCTAGAGAACGGACTTGAGGTTATGGGGAGGGGGAAGGGTGAGCTGTGACAGGGCGAGAGAGAGTCATGGGCATATACACACTAACAAACGCAGTAAGGTAGATAGCTAGTGGGAAGCAGCCGCATGGCACAGGGATATTGGCTCGGTGCTTTGTGACAGCCTGGAGGGGTGGGATGGGGAGGGTGGGAGGGAGGGAGACGCAACAGGGAAGACATATGGGAACATATGTTTATGTATGACTGATTCACTTTGTTATAAAGCAGAAACTAACACACCATTGTAAAGCAATTATACCCCAATAAAGATGTTAAAAAAAAAAAAAAAAAAAAACAAAGCAACAGAGCCTAGGGCACTTCCACTTATGGTCCTATAGCTTAGGGAAATTAAAATCAAAAAGACACAGCCACCCCAAAGTTTGGGAGGCTCTGTTTACAAGAACCTTGTTTACGGTACAAGTTCAATATCACAGAAAGCGAAAAATGCATAAAGAAGTTGTGGTACTTACATACAATGCAATATCACTCAGCAATGAAATCTATGTCATCAGGCCCGTAGCAGCATAATGAGTGGATTCAGGTACGATGATTCTAAGTGAAATAAGTCACACAGAAAAAGAAACATCATAAGATATCACTAATACACGAAATGTAAACTTGGCTACACAGGAACTGAATTACAAAACAGAACAGGGTCTCAAATTTAGAAAACCAACTTATGCTTGCTTAAGGGGAAAGGTGAGTTGGGGTGCTGCATAAAACCAGAGATTGAAATTAGCACAGATACCGTTCCATAAGCCAAATGTGTAATCGACAAGAGCTACTGCTTGCTCAACGACGTGGACTCAACACCCTATATTAAACACCTAAGAATATACCTGACTAGTAAGAATCTTAAAACCTATGGATTTATATGTCTCTGAAAGAGAATCAAGAGTGTGTACAGAGGCATAAACGCAGCAGTGATCGGATTGGTGAGGTTCGGTGAGCAAATGCAGACCCTTTGAAGTCATATTGCATGGTACCCATTCCATGGGTCTCAACTCTCCAGGTTTAAGCTATTCTTCCTTCAGCTAAAACATGCATGTGGAACCCAGAGTATGATCCACCGTGTGATCGGGAAACGTGTTCAAATGTGTCTCAGTTTTCGTCCCCTGGTACTCGGGTGCAACATTCCAGACGCTTTACTAACACTCTCCCCACTTGGAGAGTCATTGCCTGTAACCTCCTGTTTGGCCCAGTTTGCAATTTCTGCGGAAAATGAACAGGAATAGGGAGAACCAATGAGAGACTAGCTGGAGGTGTCTGGACGGGCAAATTTAACTCTCATTTCCCACCAGGAAGAGGAATTAACCAAAGGCTCAGCGTGCCATGCCGGAACCGCATTAGGGCCTGAAGCAATCCTGTGGTGTTGCGGCCAGCTCACAAGAAAGTGAGTTGAAGAAAGGAGCTCAGGGGCACTGTAATTCACAAACTTGCAGAGTTATAAATGACAGCTATCGTCCAAAAATATATTGAAGTAAGGCTGCCAAGAGGACTTGAAAGCGGGGCAGAATTGCAGGAAACCGATTTCAGGAGGTAGACTGGAATTGCATGTAAAGCATAGGAAAAGAGGCAGAACCTCCACAATGATGCACTTGGCCAAAAAGGGCCTATGCATTTTTTCCTGAATATATTCAGGAAAAAACGCATACGCCCTTTTTGGCCACCCAAGCAAGATTGCAAAGGAAATCTGCACTACAATGAAATCTCACTGCCCCCGGGTCAAAAGGGTCATCTGAAAAAAGTGTAGAATCCAGAAAGGCAGGACAGGCCATGGAGAACTGGGAGCCTTCTTATGCTGATGCGTGCGATGTAAATTGCCAACAGCCACTCTGGAGAAGTGTATGGTGTTTCCTGAAACATCTAAAAAACAAAGCAACAGAGCCTAGGGCACTTCCACTTATGGTCCTATAACTTAGGGAAATTAAAATCAAAAAGACACAGCCACCCCAAAGTTTGGGACGGCTCTGTTTACAAGAACCTCGTTTACGGTACAAGTTCAATATCGCAGAAAGCGAAAAATGGATAAATAAGTTGTGGTACTTAGGTACAATGCAATATCACTCAGCAATGAAATCTATGTCATCAGGCCAGTAGCAGCATAATGAGTGGATTCAGGTACGATGATTCTAAGTGAAATAAGTCACACAGAAAAAGAAACATCATAAGATATCACTAATACACGGAATGTAAACTTGGCTACACAAGAGCTGAATTACAAAACAGAATAGGGCCTCAAATGTAGAAAACCAACTTATGCTTGCTTAAGGGGAAAGGTGAGTTGGGGTGCTGCATAAAACCAGAGATTGAAATTAACACAGATACCTTTCCATAAGCCAAATATGTAATAGACAAGAGCTACTCCTTGCTCAACGAAGTGGACTCAACACCCCATATTAAATGCCTAAGAATATACCTGACTAGTAAGAATTTTAAAACCTATGGATTTATATGTCTCCGAAAGAGAATCAAGCGTGTGTACAGCGACATAAAAGCAGCAGTGATAGGATTGGTGAGGTTCGGTGAGCAAATGCAGACCCTTTGAAGTCATATTGCATGGTACCCATTCCATGGTTCTCAACTCTCCAGGTTTAAGGGATTCTTCCTTCAGCTAAAACATGCATGAGGAACCCAGAGTATGATCCACCGTGTGATCGGGAAACGTGTTCAAATGTGTCTCAGTTTTCGTCCCCTGGTACTCGGGTGCAACATTCCAGACGCTTTACTAACACTCTCCCCACTTGGAGAGTCAGTGCCTTTAACCTCCTGTTTGGCCCAGTTTGCAATTTCTGCGGAAACTGAACAGGAATAGGGAGAACAAATGACAGACTAGCTGGAGGTGTCTGCACGGGCAAATTTAACTCTCATTTCCCACCAGGAAGAGGAATTAACCAAAGGCTCAGCGTGCCATGCGGGAACCACACTAGGGCCTGAAGCAATCTTGCGGTGTTGCGGCCAGCTCACAAGAAAGCGAGTTGAAGAAAGGAGCTCAGGGGCACTGTAAATCACAAACCTGCAGAGTTCTAAATGACAGCTATCGTCCAAAAATATATTGAAGTAAGGCTGCCAATAGGACTTGAAAGCGGGGCAGAATTGCCGGAAACCGATTTCAGGAGGTAGACTGGAATTGCATGTAAAGCATAGGAAAAGAGGCAGAACGTCCACAATGATGCACTTGGCCAAAAAGAGCGTATGTGTTTTTTCCTTAATATATTCAGGAAAAAATGCATACGCACTTTTTTGCCAACCAAGCAAGCTTGCAAAGGAAATCTGCACTACAATGAAGTCTCACTGTCCCCCGGTCAAAAGGACCATCTGAATAAAGTGTAAAATCCAGAAAGGCAGGACAGGCCATGGAGAACTGGGAGCCTTCTTATGCTGATGGGCGGAATGTAAATTGCCCAGTGCCAGTCTGGAGAAGTGTATGGTGTTTCCTGAAACATCTAAAAAACAAAGCAACAGAGCCTAGGGCACTTCCACTTATGGTCCTATAGATTAGGGAAATTAAAATCAAAAAGACACAGCCACCCCAATGTTTGGGACGGCTGTGTTTACAAGAACCTCGTTTACGGTACAAGTTCAATATCGCAGAAAGCGAAAAATGGATAAAGAAGTTGTGGTACTTACGTACAATGCAATATCACTCAGCAATGAAATCTATGTCTTCAGGCCAGTAGCAGCATAATGAGTGGATTCAGGTACGATGATTCTAAGTGAAATAAGTCACACAGAAAAAGAAACATCATAAGGTATCACTAATACATGGAATGTAAACTTGGCTACACAGGAACTGAATTACAAAACAGAATAAGGTCTCAAATGTAGAAAACCAACTTATGCTTGCTTAAGGGGAAAGCTGAGTTGGGGTGCTGCATAAAACCAGAGATTGAAATTAGCACAGATACCTTTCCATAAGACAAATATGTAACAGACAAGAACTACTGCTTGCTCAACGAAGTGGATTCAACACCCCATATTAAACGCCTAAGAATATACCTGACTAGTAAGAATCTTAAAACCTATGGATTTATATGTCTCCAAAAGAGAATCCAGCGTGTGTACAGCGACATAAAAGCAGCAGTGATAGGATTGGTGAGGTTCGGTGAGCAAATGCAGACCCTTTGAAGTCATATTGCATGGTACCCATTCCATGGGTCTCAACTCTCCAGGTTTAAGGGATTCTTCCTTCAGCTAAAACATGCATGTGGAACCCAGAGTATGATCCACCGTGTGATCGGGAAACGTGTTCAAATGTGTCTGAGTTTTCGTCCCCTGATACTCGGGTGCAACATTCCAGACGCTTTACTAACACGCTCCCCACTTGGAGAGTCAGTGCCTTTAACCTCCTGTTTGGCCCAGTTTCCAATTTCTGCGGAAAAGGAACAGGAATAGGGAGAACCAATGAGAGACTAGCTGGAGGTGTCTGGACGGGCAAATTTAACTCTCATTTCCCAGCAGGAAGTGGAATTACCCAAAGGCTCAGCGTGCCATGCCGGAACCACACTAGGGCCTGAAGCAATCTTGCGGTGTTGCGGCCAGCTCACAAGAAAGCGAGTTGAAGAAAGGAGCTCAGGGGCACTGTAATTCACAAACCTGCAGAGTTCTAAATGACAGCTATCGTCCAAAAATATATTGAAGTAAGGCTGCCAAGAGGACTTGAAAGCGGGGCAGAATTGCAGGAAACCGATTTCAGGAGGTAGACTGGAATTGCATGTAAAGGATAGAAAAAGAGGCAGAACGTCCACAATGATGCACTTGGCCAAAAAGGGCGTATGCGTTTTTTCCTGAATGTATTCAGGAAAAAACGCATACGCACTTTTTTGCCAACCAAGCAAGCTTGCAAAGGAAATCTGCACTACAATGAAGTCTCACTGCCCCCCGGTCAAAAGGGCCATCTGAGAAAAGTGTAAAATCCAGAAAGGCAGGACAGGCCATGGAGAACTGGGAGCCTTGTTATGCTGATGGGCGGGATGTAAATTGCAAACAGCCACTCTGGAGAAGTGTATGGTGTTTCCTGGAACATCTAAAAAACAAAGCAACAGAGCCTAGGGCACTTCCACTTATGGTCCTATAGCTTAGGGAAATTAAAATCAAAAAGACACAGCCACCCTAAAGTTTGGGACGGCTCTGTTTACAAGAACCTCGTTTACAGTACAAGTTCAATATCGCAGAAAGCGAAAAATGGATAAAGAAGTTGTGGTACTTACGTACAATGCAATATCACTCAGCAATGAAATCTATGTCATCAGGCCAGTAGCAGCATAATGAGTGGATTCAGGTACGATGATTCTAAGTGAAATAAGTCACACGGAAAAAGAAACATCATAAGGTATCACTAATACACGGAAGGTAAACTTGGCTACACAGGAACTGAATTACAAAACAGAATAGGGTGTCAAATGTAGAAAACCAACTTATGCTTGCTTAAGGGGAAAGGTGAGTTGGGGTGCTGCATAAAACCAGAGATTGAAATTAGCACAGATACCTTTCCATAAGCCAAATATGTAATAGACAAGAGCTACTGCTTGCTCAACGAAGTGGACTCAACACCCCATATTAAACGCCTAAGAATATACCTGACAAGTAAGAATCTTAAAACCTATAGATTTATATGTTTCCGAAAGAGAATCCAGCGTGTGTAGAGTGACATAAAAGCAGCAGTGATAGGATTGGTGAGGATCGGTGAGCAAATGCAGACCCTTTGAAGTCATATTGCATGGTACCCATTCCATGGTTCTCAACTATCCAGGTTTAAGGGATTCTTCCTTCAGCTAAAACATGCATGTGGAACCCAGAGTATGATCCACCGTGTGATCGGGAAACGTGTTCAAATGTGTCTGAGTTTTCGTCCCCTGATACTCGGGTGCAACATTCCAGACGCTTTACTAACACTCTCCCCACTTGGAGAGTCAGTGCCTTTAACCTCCTGTTTGGCCCAGTTTGCAATTTCTGCGGAAAAGGAACAGGAATAGGGAGAACCAATGAGAGACTAGCTGGAGGTGTCTGGACGGGCAAATTTAACTCTCATTTCCCAGCAGGAAGTGGAATTAACCAAAGGCTCAGCGTGCCATGCCGGAACCACACTAGGGCCTGAAGCAATCTTGCGGTGTTGCGGCCAGCTCACAAGAAAGCGATTTGAAGAAAGGAGCTCAGGGGCACTGTAATTCACAAACCTGCAGAGTTCTAAATGACAGCTATCGTCCAAAAATATATTGAAGTAAGGCTGCCAAGAGGACTTGAAAGCGGGGCAGAATTGCAGGAAACCGATTTCAGGAGGTAGACTGGAATTGCATGTAAAGCATAGGAAAAGAGGCAGAACGTCCACAATGATGCACTTGGCCAAAAAGAGCGTATGTGTTTTTTCCTTAATATATTCAGGAAAAAATGCATACGCACGTTTTGGCCAACCAAGCAAGCTTGCAAAGGAAATCTGCACTACAATGAACTCTCACTGTCCCCCGGGCAAAAGGACCATCTGAATAAAGTGTAAAATCCAGAAAGGCAGGACAGGCCATGGAGAACTGGGAGCCTTCTTATGCTGATGGGCGGAATGTAAATTGCCCAGAGCCAGTCTGGAGAAGTGTATGCTGTTTCCTGAAACATCTAAAAAACAAAGCAACAGAGCCTAGGGCACTTCCACTTATGGTCCTATAGATTAGGGAAATTAAAATCAAAAAGACACAGCCACCCCAATGTTTGGGACGGCTGTGTTTACAAGAACCTCGTTTACGGTACAAGTTCAATATCGCAGAAAGCCAAAAATGGATAAAGAAGTTGTGGTACTTACGTAAAATGCAATATCACTCAGCAATGA
The DNA here is from genome assembly GCF_964374135.1 of Grampus griseus. Taxonomy (NCBI): domain Eukaryota; kingdom Metazoa; phylum Chordata; class Mammalia; order Artiodactyla; family Delphinidae; genus Grampus; species Grampus griseus. Next base: position 159,930 of record NW_028133120.1, on the reverse strand, counting down.
AATCTATGTCTTCAGGCCAGTAGCAGCATAATGAGTGGATTCAGGTACGATGATTCTAAGTGAAATAAGTCACACAGAAAAAGAAACATCATAAGGTATCACTAATACACGGAATGTAAACTTGGCTACACAGGAACTGAATTACAAAACAGAATAAGGTCTCAAATGTAGAAAACCAACTTATGCTTGCTTAAGGGGAAAGGTGAGTTGCGGTGCTTCATAAAACCAGAGATTGAAATTAGCACAGATACCTTTCCTAAGACAAATATGTAACAGACAAGAGCTACTGCTTGCTCAACGAAGTGGATTCAACACCCCATATTAAACGCCTAAGAATATACCTGACTAGTAAGAATCTTAAAACCTATGGATTTATATGTCTCCAAAAGAGAATCCAGCGTGTGTACAGCGACATAAAAGCAGCAGTGATAGGATTGGTGAGGTTTGGTGAGCAAATGCAGACCCTTTGAAGTCATATTGCATGGTACCCATTCCATGGTTCTCAACTATCCAGGTTTAAGGGATTCTTCCTTCAGCTAAAACATGCATGTGGAACCCAGAGTATGATCCACCGTGTGATCGGGAAACGTGTTCAAATGTGTCTGAGTTTTCGTCCCCTGATACTCGGGTGCAACATTCCAGACGCTTTACTAACACTCTCCCCACTTGGAGAGTCAGTGCCTTTAACCTCCTGTTTGGCCCAGTTTCCAATTTCTGCGGAAAATGAACAGGAATAGGGAGAACCAATGAGAGACTAGCTGGAGGTGTCTGGACGGGCAAATTTAACTCTCATTTCCCAGCAGGAAGTGGAATTACCCAAAGGCTCAGCGTGCCATGCCGGAACCACACTAGGGCCTGAAGCAATCTTGCGGTGTTGCGGCCAGCTCACAAGAAAGCGAGTTGAAGAAAGGAGCTCAGGGGCACTGTAATTCACAAACCTGCAGAGTTCTAAATGACAGCTATCGTCCAAAAATATATTGAAGTAAGGCTGCCAAGAGGACTTGAAAGCGGGGCAGAATTGCAGGAAACCGATTTCAGGAGGTAGACTGGAATTGCATGTAAAGGATAGAAAAAGAGGCAGAACGTCCACAATGATGCACTTGGCCAAAAAGGGCGTATGCGTTTTTTCCTGAATATATTCAGGAAAAAACGCATACGCACTTTTTTGCCAACCAAGCAAGCTTGCAAAGGAAATCTGCACTACAATGAAGTCTCACTGCCCCCCGGTCAAAAGGGCCATCTGAGAAAAGTGTAAAATCCAGAAAGGCAGGACAGGCCATGGAGAACTGGGAGCCTTGTTATGCTGATTGGCGGGATGTAAATTGCAAACAGCCACTCTGGAGAAGTGTATGGTGTTTCCTGGAACATCTAAAAAACAAAGCAACAGAGCCTAGGGCACTTCCACTTATGGTCCTATAGCTTAGGGAAATTAAAATCAAAAAGACACAGCCACCCTAAAGTTTGGGACGGCTCTGTTTACAAGAACCTCGTTTACAGTACAAGTTCAATATCGCAGAAAGCGAAAAATGGATAAAGAAGTTGTGGTACTTACGTACAATGCAATATCACTCAGCAATGAAATCTATGTCATCAGGCCAGTAGCAGCATAATGAGTGGATTCAGGTACGATGATTCTAAGTGAAATAAGTCACACGGAAAAAGAAACATCATAAGGTATCACTAATACACGGAAGGTAAACTTGGCTACACAGGAACTGAATTACAAAACAGAATAGGGTGTCAAATGTAGAAAACCAACTTATGCTTGCTTAAGGGGAAAGGTGAGTTGGGGTGCTGCATAAAACCAGAGATTGAAATTAGCACAGATACCTTTCCATAAGCCAAATATGTAATAGACAAGAGCTACTGCTTGCTCAACGAAGTGGACTCAACACCCCATATTAAACGCCTAAGAATATACCTGACAAGTAAGAATCTTAAAACCTATAGATTTATATGTTTCCGAAAGAGAATCCAGCGTGTGTAGAGTGACATAAAAGCAGCAGTGATAGGATTGGTGAGGTTCGGTGAGCAAATGCAGACCCTTTGAAGTCATATTGCATGGTACCCATTCCATGGTTCTCAACTATCCAGGTTTAAGGGATTCTTCCTTCAGCTAAAACATGCATGTGGAACCCAGAGTATGATCCACCGTGTGATCGGGAAACGTGTTCAAATGTGTCTGAGTTTTCGTCCCCTGATACTCGGGTGCAACATTCCAGACGCTTTACTAACACTCTCCCCACTTGGAGAGTCAGTGCCTTTAACCTCCTGTTTGGCCCAGTTTGCAATTTCTGCGGAAAAGGAACAGGAATAGGGAGAACCAATGAGAGACTAGCTGGAGGTGTCTGGACGGGCAAATTTAACTCTCATTTCCCAGCAGGAAGTGGAATTAACCAAAGGCTCAGCGTGCCATGCCGGAACCACACTAGGGCCTGAAGCAATCTTGCGGTGTTGCGGCCAGCTCACAAGAAAGCGATTTGAAGAAAGGAGCTCAGGGGCACTGTAATTCACAAACCTGCAGAGTTCTAAATGACAGCTATCGTCCAAAAATATATTGAAGTAAGGCTGCCAAGAGGACTTGAAAGCGGGGCAGAATTGCAGGAAACCGATTTCAGGAGGTAGACTGGAATTGCATGTAAAGCATAGGAAAAGAGGCAGAACGTCCACAATGATGCACTTGGCCAAAAAGAGCGTATGTGTTTTTTCCTTAATATATTCAGGAAAAAATGCATACGCACGTTTTGGCCAACCAAGCAAGCTTGCAAAGGAAATCTGCACTACAATGAACTCTCACTGTCCCCCGGGCAAAAGGACCAACTGAATAAAGTGTAAAATCCAGAAAGGCAGGACAGGCCATGGAGAACTGGGAGCCTTCTTATGCTGATGGGCGGAATGTAAATTGCCCAGAGCCAGTCTGGAGAAGTGTATGCTGTTTCCTGAAACATCTAAAAAACAAAGCAACAGAGCCTAGGGCACTTCCACTTATGGTCCTATAGATTAGGGAAATTAAAATCAAAAAGACACAGCCACCCCAATGTTTGGGACGGCTGTGTTTACAAGAACCTCGTTTACGGTACAAGTTCAATATCGCAGAAAGCCAAAAATGGATAAAGAAGTTGTGGTACTTACGTAAAATGCAATATCACTCAGCAATGAAATCTATGTCTTCAGGCCAGTAGCAGCATAATGAGTGGATTCAGGTACGATGATTCTAAGTGAAATAAGTCACACAGAAAAAGAAACATCATAAGGTATCACTAATACACGGAATGTAAACTTGGCTACACAGGAACTGAATTACAAAACAGAATAAGGTCTCAAATGTAGAAAACCAACTTATGCTTGCTTAAGGGGAAAGGTGAGTTGCGGTGCTTCATAAAACCAGAGATTGAAATTAGCACAGATACCTTTCCTAAGACAAATATGTAACAGACAAGAGCTACTGCTTGCTCAACGAAGTGGATTCAACACCCCATATTAAACGCCTAAGAATATACCTGACTAGTAAGAATCTTAAAACCTATGGATTTATATGTCTCCAAAAGAGAATCCAGCGTGTGTACAGCGACATAAAAGCAGCAGTGATAGGATTGGTGAGGTTTGGTGAGCAAATGCAGACCCTTTGAAGTCATATTGCATGGTACCCATTCCATGGTTCTCAACTATCCAGGTTTAAGGGATTCTTCCTTCAGCTAAAACATGCATGTGGAACCCAGAGTATGATCCACCGTGTGATCGGGAAACGTGTTCAAATGTGTCTGAGTTTTCGTCCCCTGATACTCGGGTGCAACATTCCAGACGCTTTACTAACACTCTCCCCACTTGGAGAGTCAGTGCCTTTAACCTCCTGTTTGGCCCAGTTTGCAATTTCTGCGGAAAAGGAACAGGAATAGGGAGAACCAATGAGAGACTAGCTGGAGGTGTCTGGACGGGCAAATTTAACTCTCATTTCCCAGCAGGAAGTGGAATTAACCAAAGGCTCAGTGTGCCATGCCGGAACCACACTAGGGCCTGAAGCAATCTTGCGGTGTTGCGGCCAGCTCACAAGAAAGCGATTTGAAGAAAGGAGCTCAGGGGCACTGTAATTCACAAACCTGCAGAGTTCTAAATGACAGCTATCGTCCAAAAATATATTGAAGTAAGGATGCCAAGAGGACTTGAAAGCGGGGCAGAATTGCAGGAAACCGATTTCAGGAGGTAGACTGGAATTGCATGTAAAGCATAGGAAAAGAGGCAGAACGTCCACAATGATGCACTTGGCCAAAAAGAGCGTATGTGTTTTTTCCTTAATATATTCAGGAAAAAATGCATACGCACTTTTTGGCCAACCAAGCAAGCTTGCAAAGGAAATCTGCACTACAATGAACTCTCACTGTCCCCCGGTCAAAAGGACCATCTGAATAAAGTGTAAAATCCAGAAAGGCAGGACAGGCCATGGAGAACTGGGAGCCTTCTTATGCTGATGGGTGGAATGTAAATTGCCCAGAGCCAGTCTGGAGAAGTGTATGGTGTTTCCTGAAACATCTAAAAAACAAAGCAACAGAGCCTAGGGCACTTCCACTTATGGTCCTATAGATTAGGGAAATTAAAATCAAAAAGACACAGCCACCCCAATGTTTGGGACGGCTGTGTTTACAAGAACCTCGTTTACGGTACAAGTTCAATATCGCAGAAAGCCAAAAATGGATAAAGAAGTTGTGGTACTTACGTACAATGCAATATCACTCAGCAATGAAATCTATGTCTTCAGGCCAGTAGCAGCATAATGAGTGGATTCAGGTACGATGATTCTAAGTGAAATAAGTCACACAGAAAAAGAAACATCATAAGGTATCACTAATACACGGAATGTAAACTTGGCTACACAGGAACTGAATTACAAAACAGAATAAGGTCTCAAATGTAGAAAACCAACTTATGCTTGCTTAAGGGGAAAGGTGAGTTGCGGTGCTTCATAAAACCAGAGATTGAAATTAGCACAGATACCTTTCCATAAGACAAATATGTAACAGACAAGAGCTACTGCTTGCTCAACGAAGTGGATTCAACACCCCATATTAAACGCCTAAGAATATACCTGACTAGTAAGAATCTTAAAACCTATGGATTTATATGTCTCCAAAAGAGAATCCAGCGTGTGTACAGCGACATAAAAGCAGCACTGATAGGATTGGTGAGGTTCGGTGAGCAAATGCAGACCCTTTGAAGTCATATTGCATGGTACCCATTCCATGGGTCTCAAATCTCCAGGTTTAAGGGATTCTTCCTTCAGCTAAAACATGCATGTGGAACCCAGAGTATAATCCACCGTGTGATCGGGAAACGTGTTCAAATGTGTCTGAGTTTTCGTCCCCTGATACTCGGGTGCAACATTCCAGACGCTTTACTAACACTCTCCCCACTTGGAGAGTCAGTGCCTTTAACCTCCTGTTTGGCCCAGTTTGCAATTTCTGCGGAAAAGGAACAGGAATAGGGAGAACCAATGAGAGACTAGCTGGAGGTGTCTGGACGGGCAAATTTAACTCTCATTTCCCAGCAGGAAGTGGAATTACCCAAAGGCTCAGCGTGCCATGCCGGAACCACACTAGGGCCTGAAGCAATCTTGCGGTGTTGCGGCCAGCTCACAAGAAAGCGAGTTGAAGAAAGGAGCTCAGGGGCACTGTAATTCACAAACCTGCAGAGTTCTAAATGACAGCTATCGTCCAAAAATATATTGAAGTAAGGCTGCCAAGAGGACTTGAAAGCGGGGCAGAATTGCAGGAAACCGATTTCAGGAGGTAGACTGGAATTGCATGTAAAGGATAGAAAAAGAGGCAGAACGTCCACAATGATGCACTTGGCCAAAAAGGGCATATGCGTTTTTTCCTGAATATATTCAGGAAAAAACGCATACGCACTTTTTTGCCAACCAAGCAAGCTTGCAAAGGAAGTCTGCACTACAATGAAGTCTCACTGCCCCCCGGTCAAAACGGCCATCTGAGAAAAGTGTAAAATCCAGAAAGGCAGGACAGGCCATGGAGAACTGGGAGCCTTGTTATGCTGATGGGCGGGATGTAAATTGCAAACAGCCACTCTGGAGAAGTGTATGGTGTTTCCTGGAACATCTAAAAAACAAAGCAACAGAGCCTAGGGCACTTCCACTTATGGTCCTATAGCTTAGGGAAATTAAAATCAAAAAGACACAGCCACCCTAAAGTTTGGGACGGCTCTGTTTACAACAACCTCGTTTACACTACAAGTTCAATATCGCAGAAAGCGAAAAATGGATAAAGAAGTTGTGGTACTTACGTACAATGCAATATCACTCAGCAATGAAATCTATGTCATCAGGCCAGTAGCAGCATAATGAGTGGATTCAGGTACGATGATTCTAAGTGAAATAAGTCACACAGAAAAAGAAACATCATAAGATATCACTAATACACGGAATGTGAACTTGGCTACACAAGAACTGAATTACAAAACAGAATAGGGCCTCAAATGTAGAAAACCAACTTATGCTTGCTTAAGGGGAAAGGTGAGTTGGGGTGCTGCATAAAACCAGAGATTGAAATTAACACAGATACCTTTCCATAAGCCAAATATGTAATAGACAAGAGCTACTCCTTGCTCAACGAAGTGGACTCAACACCCCATATTAAATGCCTAAGAATATACCTGACTAGTAAGAATCTTAAAACCTATGGATTTATATGTCTCCGAAAGAGAATCAAGCGTGTGTACAGCGACATAAAAGCAGCAGTGATAGGATTGGTGAGGTTCGGTGAGCAAATGCAGACCCTTTGAAGTCATATTGCATGGTACCCATTCCATGGTTCTCAACTCTCCAGGTTTAAGGGATTCTTCCTTCAGCTAAAACATGCATGAGGAACCCAGAGTATGATCCACCGTGTGATCGGGAAACGTGTTCAAATGTGTCTCAGTTTTCGTCCCCTGGTACTCGGGTGCAACATTCCAGACGCTTTACTAACACTCTCCCCACTTGGAGAGTCAGTGCCTTTAACCTCCTGTTTGGCCCAGTTTGCAATTTCTGCGGAAAATGAACAGGAATAGGGAGAACCAATGAGAGACTAGCTGGAGGTGTCTGGACGGGCAAATTTAACTCTCATTTCCCACCAGGAAGAGGAATTAACCAAAGGCTCAGCGTGCCATGCGGGAACCACACTAGGGCCTGAAGCAATCTTTCGGTGTTGCGGCCAGCTCACAAGAAAGCGAGTTGAAGAAAGGAGCTCAGGGGCACTGTAAATCACAAACCTGCAGAGTTCTAAATGACAGCTATCGTCCAAAAATATATTGAAGTAAGGCTGCCAAGAGGACTTGAAAGCGGGGAAGAATTGCAGGAAACCGATTTCAGGAGGTAGACTGGAATTGCATGTAAAGCATAGGAAAAGAGGCAGAACGTCCACAATGATGCACTTGGCCAAAAACAGCGTATGTGTTTTTTCCTTAATATATTCAGGAAAAAATGCATACGCCCTTTTTGGCCAACCAAGCAAGCTTGCAAAGGAAATCTGCACTACAATGAAGTCTCACTGCCCCCCGGTCAAAAGGGCCATCTGAATAAAGTGTAAAATCCAGAAAGGCAGGACAGGCCATGGAGAACTGGGAGCCTTGTTATGCTGATGGGTGGGATGTAAATTGCAAACAGCCACTCTGGAGAAGTGTATGGTGTTTCCTGAAACATCTAAAAAACAAAGCAACAGAGCCTAGGGCACTTCCACTTATGGTCCTATAGCTTAGGGAAATTAAAATCAAAAAGACACAGCCACCCCAAAGTTTGGGAGGCTCTGTTTACAGGAACCTCGTTTACGGTACAAGTTCAATATCACAGAAAGCGAAAAATGGATAAAGAAGTTGTGGTACTTACATACAATGCAATATCACTCAGCAATGAAATCTATGTCATCAGGCCCGTAGCAGCATAATGAGTGGATTCAGGTACGATGATTCTAAGTGAAATAAGTCACATAGAAAAAGAAACATCATAAGATATCACTAATACACGAAATGTAAACTTGGCTACACAGGAACTGAATTACAAAACAGAACAGGGTCTCAAATGTAGAAAACCAACTTATGCTTGCTTAAGGGGAAAGGTGAGTTGGGGTGCTGCATAAAACCAGAGATTGAAATTAGCACAGATACCGTTCCATAAGCCAAATGTGTAATCGACAAGAGCTACTGCTTGCTCAACGACGTGGACTCAACACCCCATATTAAACACCTAAGAATATACCTGACTAGTAAGAATCTTAAAACCTATGGATTTATATGTCTCTGAAAGAGAATCAAGAGTGTGTCCAGAGGCATAAACGCAGCACTTATCGGATTGGTGAGGTTCGGTGAGCAAATGCAGACGCTTTGAAGTCATATTGCATGGTACCCATTCCATGGGTCTCAACTCTCCAGGTTTAAGGTATTCTTCCTTCAGCTAAAACATGCATGTGGAACCTAGAGTATGATCCACTGTGTGATAGGGAAACGTGTTCAAATGTGTCTCAGTTTTCGTCCCCTGGTACTTGTGTGCAACATTCCAGACCCTTTACTAACACGCTCCCCACTTGGAGAGTCAGTGCCTTTAACCTCCTGTTTGGCCCAGTTTGCAATTTCTGCGGAAAATGAACAGGAATAGGGAGAACAAATGAGAGACTAGCTGGAGGTGTCTGGACGGGCAAATTTAACTCTCATTTCCCACCAGGAAGAGGAATTAACCAAAGGCTCAGCGTGCCATGCCGGAACCACACTAGGGCCTGAAGCAATCCTGCGGTGTCGCGGCCAGCTCACAAGAAAGCGAGTTGAAGAAAGGAGCTCAGGGGCCCTGTAATTCACAAACCTGCAGAGTTATAAATGACAGCTATCGTCCAAAAGTATATTGAAGTAAGGCTGCCAACAGGACTTGAAAGCGGGGCAGAATTGCAGGAAACCGATTTCAGGAAGTAGACTGGAATTGCATGTAAAGCATAGGAAAAGAGGCAGAACGTCCACAATGATGCACTTGGCCAAAAAGGGCGTATGCGTTTTTTCCTGAATATATTCAGGAAAAAACGCATACGCCCTTTTTGGCCAACCAAGCAAGCTTGCAAAGGAAATCTGCACTACAATGAAGTCTAACTGCCCCCCGGTCAAAAGGGCCATCTGAAAAATGTGTAAAATCCAGAAAGGCAGGACAGGCCATGGAGAACTGGGAGACTTGTTATGCTGATGGGCGGGATGAAAATTGCAAACAGCCACTCTGGAGAAGTGTATGGTGTTTCCTGAAACATCTAAAAAACAAAGCAACAGAGCCTAGGGCACTTCCACTTATGGTCCTATAGCTTAGGGAAATTAAAATCAAAAAGACACAGCAACCCCAAAGTTTGGGATGGCTCTGTTTACAAGAACCTCATTTACGGTAGAAGTTCAATATCGCAGAAAGCGAAAAATGGATAAAAAAGTTGTGGTATTACGTACAATACAACATCACTCAGCAATGAAATCTATGTCATCAGGCCAGTAGCAGCATAATGAGTGGATTCAGGTACGATGATTCTAAGTGAAATAAGTCACACGGAAAAAGAAACATCATAAGGTATCACTAATACACGGAATGTAAACATGGCTACACAGGAACTGAATTACAAAACAGAATATGGTCTCAAATGTAGAAAACCAACTTATGCTTGCTTAAGGGGAAAGGTGAGTTGGGGTGCTGCATAAATCCAGAGATTGAAATTAGCACAGATAACTTTCCATAAGCCAAATATGTAATAGACAAGAGCTACTGCTTGCTCAACGAAGTGGACTCAACACCCCATATTAAACGCCTAAGAATATACCTGACTAGTAAGAATCTTAAAACCTATGGATTTATATGTCTCCGAAAGAGAATCCAGCGTGTGGACAGTGACATAAAAGCAGCAGTGATAGGATTGGTGAGGTTCGGTGAGCAAATGCAGACCCTTTGAAGTCATATTGCATGGTACCCATTCCATGGGTCTCAACTCTCCAGGTTTAAGGGATTCTTCCTTCAGCTAAAACATGCATGTGGAACCCAGAGTATGATCCACCGTGTGATCGGGAAACGTGTTCAAATGTGTCTGAGTTTTCGTCCCCTGATACTCGGGTGCAACATTCCAGACGCTTTACTAACACTCTCCCCACTTGGAGAGTCAGTGCCTTTAACCTCCTGTTTGGCCCAGTTTGCAATTTCTGCGGAAAATGAACAGGAATAGGGAGAACCAATGAGAGACTAGCTGGAGGTGTCTGGACGGGCAAATTTAACTCTCATTTCCCAGCAGGAAGTGGAATTAACCAAAGGCTCAGCGTGCCATGCCGGAACCACACTAGGGCCTGAAGCAATCCTTCGGTGTTGCGGCCAGCTCACAAGAAAGCGAGTTGAAGAAAGGGGAACTGTAATTCACAAACCTGAACAGTTATAAATGACAGCTATCGTCCAAAAATATATTGAAGTAAGGCAGCCAAGCGGACTTGAAAGTTGGGAAGAATTGCAGGAAACCGATTTCAGGAGGTAGACTGGAATTGCATGTAAAGCATAGGAAAAGAGGCAGAACGTCCACAATGATGCACTTGGCCCAAAAGGGTGTATGCGTTTTTTCCTGAATATATTCAGGAAAAAACGCTTACGCCCTTTTTGGCCAACCAAGCAAGCTTGCAAAGGAAATCTGCACTACAATGAAACTCACTGCCCCCGGTCAAAAGAGCCATCTGAAAAAAGTGTAAAATCCAGAAAGGCAGGATAGGCCATGGAGAACTGGGAGCCTTCTTATGCTGATGGGCGGAATGTAAATTGCCCAGAGCCAGTCTGGAGAAGTGTATGGTGTTTCCTGAAACATCTAAAAAACAAAGCAACAGAGCCTAGGGCACTTCCACTTATGGTCCTATAGATTAGGGAAATTAAAGTCAAAAAGACACAGCCACCCCAAAGTTTGGGACGGCTCTGTTTATAAGAACCTCGTTTACGGTACAAGTTCAATATCGCAGAAAGCGAAAAATGGATAAAGAAGTTGTGGTACTTACGTACAATGCAATATCACTCAGCAATGAAATCTATGTCCTCAGGCCCGTAGCAGCATAATGAGTGGATTCAGGTACGATGATTCTAAGTGAAATAAGTCACACAGAAAAAGAAACATCATAAGATATCACTAATACGCGGAATGTAAACTTGGCTACACAGGAACTGAATTACAAAACAGAATAGGGCCTCAAATGTAGAAAACCAACTTATGCTTGCTTAAGGGGAAAGGTGAGTTGGGGTGCTGCATAAAACCAGAGATTGAAATTAACACAGATACCTTTACATAAGCGAAATATATAATACACAAGAACTACTCCTTGCTCAACGAAGTGGACTCAACACCCCATATTAAACGCCTAAGAATATACCTGACTAGTAAGAATCTTAAAACCTATGGATTTATATGTCTCCGAAAGAGAATCAAGCGTGTGTACAGCGGCATAAACGCAGTAGTGATAGGATTGGTGAGGTTCGGTGAGCAAGTGCAGACCCTTTGAAGTCATATGGCATGGTACCCATTCCATGGGTCTCAACTCTCCAGGTTTAAGGGATTCTTCCTTCAGCTAAAACATGCATGTGGAACCCAGAGTATGATCCAACGTGTGATCGGGAAACGTGTTCAAATGTGTCTCAGTTTTCGTGCCCTGGTACTCGGGTGCAACATTCCAGACGCTTTACTAACACTCTCCCCACTTGGAGAGTCAGTGTCTTTAACCTCCTGTTTGGCCCAGTTTGCAATTTCTGCGGAAAATGAACAGGAATAGGGAGAACCAATGAGAGACTAGCTCGACGTGTCTGGACGGGCAAATTTAACTCTCATTTCCCACCAGGAAGAGGAATTAACCAAAGGCTCAGCGTGCCATGCCGGAACCACACTAGGGCCTGAAGCAATCCTGCGGTGTTGCGGCAGCTCACAAGAAAGCGAGTTGAAGAAAGGAACTCAGGGGCCCTGTAATTCACAAACCTGCAGAGTTCTAAATGACAGCTATCGTCCAAAAATATATTGAAGTAAGGCTGCGAAGAGGACTTGAAAGCGGGGCAGAATTGCAGGAAACCGATTTCAGGAGGTAGACTGGAATTGCATGTAAAGCATAGGAAAAGAGGCAGAACGTCCACAATGATGCACTTGGCCAAAAAGGGCGTATGTGTTTTTTCCTGAATATATTCAGGAAAAAACGCATACGCACTTTTTTGCCAACCAAGCAAGCTTGCAAAGGAAATCTGCACTACAATGAAGTCTCACTGCCCCGCGGTCAAAAGGGCCATCTGAGAAAAGTGTAAAATCCAGAAAGGCAGGACAGGCCATGGAGAACTGGGAGCCTTGTTATGCTGATGGGCGGCATGTAAATTGCAAACAGCCACTCTGGAGAAGTGTATGGTGTTTCCTGGAACATCTAAAAAACAAAGCAACAGAGCCTAGGGCACTTCCACTTATGGTCCTATAGCTTAGGGAAATTAAAATCAAAAAGACACAGCCACCCTAAAGTTTGGGACGGCTCTGTTTACAAGAACCTCGTTTACAGTACAAGTTCAATATCGCAGAAAGCGAAAAATGGATAAAGAAGTTGTGGTACTTACGTACAATGCAATATCACTCAGCAATGAAATCTATGTCATCAGGCCAGTAGCAGCATAATGAGTGGATTCAGGTACGATGATTCGAAGTGAAATAAGTCACACGGAAAAAGAAACATCATAAGGTATCACTAATACACGGAAGGTAAATTGGCTACACAGGAATTGAATTACAAAACAGAATAGGGTGTCAAATGTAGAAAACCAACTTATGCTTGCTTAAGGGGAAAGGTGAGTTGGGGTGCTGCATAAAACCAGAGATTGAAATTAGCACAGATACCTTTCCATAAGCCAAATATGTAATAGACAAGAGCTACTGCTTGCTCAACGAAGTGGACTCAACACCCCATATTAAACGCCTAAGAATATACCTGACAAGTAAGAATCTTAAAACCTATGGATTTATATGTCTCCAAAAGAGAATCCAGCGTGTGTAGAGTGACATAAAAGCAGCAGTGATAGGAATGGTGAGGATCGGTGAGCAAATGCAGACCCTTTGAAGTTATATTGCATGGTACCCATTCCATGGGTCTCAACTCTCCAGGTTTAAGGGATTCTTCCTTCAGCTAAAACATGCATGTGGAACCCAGAGTATGATCCACCGTGTGATCGGGAAACGTGTTCAAATGTGTCTGAGTTTTCGGCCCCTGATACTCGGGTGCAACATTCCAGACGCTTTACTAACACTCTCCCCACTTGGAGAGTCAGTGCCTTTAACCTCCTGTTTGGCCCAGTTTGCAATATCTGCGGAAAAGGAACAGGAATAGGGAGAATAAATGAGAGACTAGCTGGAGGTGTCTGGACGGGCAAATTTAACTCTCATTTCCCAGCAGGAAGTGGAATTAACCAAAGGCTCAGCGTGCCATGCCGGAACCACACTAGGGCCTGAAGCAATCCTTCGGTGTTGCGGCCAGCTCACAAGAAAGCGAGTTGAAGAAAGGGGAACTGTAATTCACAAAACTGAAGAGTTATAAATGACAGCTATCATCCAAAAATATATCGAAGTAAGGCAGCCAAGAGGACTTGAAAGTTGGGAAGATTTGCAGGATACCGATTTCAGGAGGTAGACTGGAATTGCATGTAAAGCATAGGAAAAGAGGCAGAACGTCCACAATGATGAACTTGGTCAAAAAGGGCGTATGCGTTTTTTCCTGAATATATTCAGGAAAAAACGCTTACGCCCTTTTTGGCCAACCAAGCAAGCTTGCAAAGGAAATCTGCACTACAATGAAACTCACTGCCCCCCGGTCAAAAGGGCCATCTGAAAAAAGTGTATAATCCAGAAAGGCAGGACAGGCCATGGAGAACTGGGAGCCTTGTTATGCTGATGTGTGGGATATAAATTGCAAACAGCCACTCTGGAGAAGTGTATGGTGTTTCCTGAAACATCTAAAAAACAAAGCAACAGAGCCTAGGGCACTTCCACTTATGGTCCTATAGCTTAGGGAAATTAAAATCAAAAAGACACAGCCACCCCAAAGTTTGAGAGGCTCTGTTTACAGGAACCTCGTTTACGGTACAAGTTCAATATCACAGAAAGCGAAAAATGGATAAAGAAGTTGTGGTACTTACATACAATGCAATATCACTCAGAGATGAAATCTATGTCATCAGGCCCGTAGCAGCGTAATGAGTGGATTCAGGTACGATGATTCTAAGTGAAATAAGTCACACAGAAAAAGAAACATCATAAGATATCACTAATACACGAAATGTAAACTTGGCTACACAGGAACTGAATTACAAAACAGAACAGGGTCTCAAATGTAGAAAACCAACTTATGCTTGCTTAAGGGGAAAGGTGAGTTGGGGTGCTGCATAAAACCAGAGATTGAAATTAGCACAGATACCGTTCCATAAGCCAAATGTGTAATCGACAAGAGCTACTGCTTGCTCAACGACGTGGACTCAACACCCCATATTAAACACCTAAGAATATACCTGACTAGTAAGAATCTTAAAACCTATGGATTTATATGTCTCTGAAAGAGAATCAAGAGTGTGTACAGAGGCATAAACGCAGCACTTATCGGATTGGTGAGGTTCGGTGAGCAAATGCAGACCCTTTGAAGTCATATTGCATGGTACCCATTCCATGGGTCTCAACTCTCCAGGTTTAAGGTATTCTTCCTTCAGCTAAAACATGCATGTGGAACCTAGAGTATGATCCACTGTGTGATCGGGAAACGTGTTCAAATGTGTCTCAGTTTTCGTCCCCTGGTAGTCGTGTGCAACATTCCAGGCCCTTTACTAACACGCTCCCCACTTGGAGAGTCAGTGCCTTTAACCTCCTGTTTGGCCCAGTTTGCAATTTCTGCGGAAAATGAACAGGAATAGGGAGAACCAATGGGAGACTAGCTGGAGGTGTCTGGACGGGCAAATTTAACTCTCATATCCCAGCAGGAAGTAGAATTATCCAAAGGCTCAGCGTGCCATGCCGGAACCACACTAGGGCCTGAAGCAATCCTGCGGTGTTGCGGCCAGCTCATAAGAAAGCGAGTTGAAGAAAGGAGCTCAGGGGCACTGTAATTCACAAACCTGCAGAGTTCTAAATGACAGCTATCGTCCAAAAATATATTGAAGTAAGGCAGCCAAGAGGACTTGAGAGCGGGGCAGAATTGCAGGAAACCGGTTTCAGGAGGTAGACTGGAATTGCATGTAAAGCATAGGGAAAGAGGCAGAACATCCACAATGATGCCCTTGGTCAAAAAGGGCGTATGCGTTTTTTCCTGAATATATTCAAGAAAAAAAGCATACACACTTTTTGGCCCACCAAGCAAGCTTGCAAAGGAAATCTGCACTACAATGAAGTCTCACTGCCCCCCGGTCAAAAGGGCCATCTGAAAAAAGTGGAAAATCCAGAAAGGCAGGACAGGCCATGGAGAACTGGGAGCCTTGTTATGCTGATGGGCGGGATGTAAATTGCCAACATCCACTCTGGAGAAGTGTATGTGGTTTCTTGAAACATCTAAAAAACAAAGCAACAGAGCCTAGGGCACTTCCACTTATGGTCCTATAGCTTAGGGAAATTAAAATCAAAAAGACACAGCCACCCTAAAGTTTGCGACGGCTCTGTTTACAAGAAACTCGTTTACGGTACAAGTTCAATATCGCAGAAAGCGAAAAATGGATAAAGAAGTTGTGGTACTTACGTACAATGCAATATCACTCAGCAATGAAATCTATGTCATCAGGCCAGTACCAGCATAATGAGTGGATTCAGGTACGATGATTCTAAGTGAAATAAGTCACAGAGAAAAAGAAATATCATAAGGTATCACTAGTACATGGAATGTAAACTTGGCTACACAGGAACTGAATTACAAAACAGAACAAGGTCTCAAATGTAGAACACCAACTTATGCTTCCTTAAGGGGAAAGGTGAGTTGGGGTGCTGCATAAAACCAGAGATTGAAATTAAGACAAATACCTTTCCATAAGCCAAATATGTAATAGACAAGAGCTACTCCTTGCTCAACGAAGTGGACTCAGCACCCCATATTAAATGCCTAAGAATATACCTGACTAGTAAGAATCTTAAAACCTATGGATTTATATGTCTCCGAAAGAGAATCAAGCATGTGTACAGCGGCCTAAACGCAGCAGTGATAGGTTTGGTGAGGTTCGGTGAGCAAATGCAGACCCTTTGAATTCATAATGCATGGTACCCATTCCATAGGTCTCAACTCTCCAGGTTTAAGGGATTCTTCCTTCAGCTAAAACATGCATGTGGAACCCAGAGTATGATCCAACGTGTGATCAGGAAACGTGTTCAAATGTGTCTCAGTTTTCGTCCCCTGGTACTCGGTTGCAACATTCCAGACGCTTTACTAACACTCTCTCCACTTGGAGAGTCAGTGCCTTTAACCTCCTGTTTGGCCCAGTTTGCAATTTCTGCGGAAAATGAGCAGGAATAGGGAAAACCAGTGAGAGACTAGCTGGAGATGTCCGGACGGGCAAATTTAACTCTCATTTCCACCAGGAAGAGGAATTAACCAAAGGCTCAGCATGCCATGCCGGAACCACACTAGGGCCTGAAGCAATCCTGCGGTGTTGAGGCCAGCTCACAAGAAAGCAAGTTGAAGAAAGGAGCTCAGGGGCACTGTAATTCACAAACCTGCAGAGTTATAAATGACAGCTATCGTCCAAAAATATATTGAAGTAAGGCTGCCAAGAGGACTTGAAAGCGGGGCAGAATTGCAGGAAACCGATTTCAAGAGGTAGACTGGAATTGCATGTAAAGCATAGGAAAAGAGGCAGAACGTCCACAATGATGCACTTGGCCAAAAAGGGCGTATGCGTCTTTTCCTGAATATATTCAGGAAAAAACGCATACGCACTTTTTGGCCAACCAAGCAAGCTTGCAAAGGAAATCTGCACTACAATGAAGTCTCACTGCCCCCCGGTCAAAAGGGCCATCTGAAAAAAGTGTAAAATCCAGAAAGGCAGAACAGGCCATGGAGAACTGGGAGCCTTGTTATGCTGATGGGCGGGATGTAAATTGCAAACAGCCACTCTGGAGAAGTGTATGGTGTTTCCTGGAACATCTAAAAAACAAAGAAACAGAGCCTAGGGCACTTCCACTTATGGTCCTATAGATTAGAGAAATTAAAATCAAAAAGACACAGCCACCCTAAAGTTTGGGACGGCTCTGTTTACAAGAACCTTGTTTACAGTACAAGTTCAATATCGCAGAAAGCGAGAAATGGATAAAGAAGTTGAGGTACTTACGTACAATGCAATATCACTCAGCAATGAAATCTATGTCATCAGGTCAGTAGCAGCATAATGAGTGGATTCAGGTACGATGATTCTAAGTGAAATAAGTCACAGAAAAAATGAAACATTATAAGGTATCACTAATACACGGAATGTAAACTTGGTTACACAGGAACTGAATTACAAAACAGACTAGGGTCTCAAACGTAGAAAACCAACTTATGCTTGCTTAAGGGGAATGGTGAGTTGGGGTGCTGCATAAAACCAGAGATTGAAATTAGCACAGATACCTTTCCATAAGCCAAATATGTAGTAGACAAGAGATACTGCTTCCTCAACGAAGTGGACTCAACACCCCATATTAAACGCCTAAGAATATACCTGACTAATAAGAATCTTAAAACCTATGGATTTATATGTCTCTGAAAGAGAATCAAGCATGTGTACAGCGGCATAAATGCAGCAGTGATAGGATTGGTGAGGTTCGGTGAGCAAATGCAGACCCTTTGAAGTCATATTGCATAGTACCCATTCCATGGGTCTCAACTCTCCAGGTTTAAGGGATTCTTCCTTCAGCTAAAACATGCATGTGGAACCCAGAATATGATCCACTGTGTGATCGGGAAACGTGTTCAAATGTGTCTCAGTTTTCGTCCCCTGGTACTCGGGTGCAACATTCCAGACGCTTTACTAACACTCTCCCCACTTGGAGAGTCAGTGCCTTTAACCTCCTGTTTGGCCCAGTTTGCAATTTCTGCGGAAAAGGAACAGGAATAGGGAGAACCAATGAGAGACTAGCTGGAGGTGTCTGGACGGGCAAATTTAACTCTCATTTCCCAGCAGGAAGTGGAATTAACCAAATGCTCAGCGTGCCATGCCGGAACCACACTAGGGCCTGAAGCAATCCTTCGGTGTTGCGGCCAGCTCACAAGAAAGCGAGTTGAAGAAAGGGGAACTGTAATTCACAAACCTGAAGAGTTATAAATGACAGCTTTCGTCCAAAAATATATTGAAGTAAGGCAGCCAAGAGGACTTGAAAGTTGGGCAGAATTGCAGGAAACCGATTTCAGGAGGTAGACTGGAATTGCATGTAAAGCATAGGAAAAGAGGCAGAACGTCCACAATGATGCACTTGGCCAAAAAGGGCATATGCGTTTTTTCCTGAATATATTCAGGAAAAAACGCATACGCCCTTTTTGGCCAACCAAGCAAGCTTGCAAAGGAAATCTGCACTACAATGAAACTCACTGCCCCCCCATCAAAAGGGCCATCTGAAAAAAGTGTATAATCCAGAAAGGCAGGACAGGCCATGGAGAACTGGGAGCCTTGTTATGCTGATGTGTGGGATGTAAATTGCAAACAGCCACTCTGGAGAAGTGTATGGTGTTTCCTGAAACATCTAAAAAACAAAGCAACAGAGCCTAGGGCACTTCCACTTATGGTCCTATAGCTTACGGAAATTAAAATCAAAAAGACACAGCCACCCCAATGTTTGGGACGGCTCTGTTTACAAGAACCTCGTTTATGGTACAAGTTCAATATCGCAGAAAGCCAGAAATGGATAAAGAAGTTCAGGTACTTACCTACAATGCAATATCACTCAGCAATGAAATCTATGTCATGAGGACCTTAGCAGCATAATGAGTGGATTCAGGTACGATGATTCTAAGTGAAATAAGTCACAGAGAAAAAGAAACATCATAAGGTATCACTAATACACGGAATGTAAACTTGGCTACACAGGAACTGAATTACAATACAGAACAGGGTCTCAAATGTAGAAAACCAACTTATGCTTGCTTAAGGGGAATGGTGAGTTGGGGTGCTGCATAAAACCAGAGATTGAAATTAGCACAGATACCTTTCCATAAGCCAAATATGTAATAGACAAGAGCTACTCCTTGCTCAACGAAGTGAACTCAACACCCCATATTAAACGCCTAAGAATATACCTGACTAGTAAGAATCTTAAAACCTATGGATATATATGTCTCCGAAAGAGAATCAAGCATGTGTACAGCGGCATAAATGCAGCAGTGATCGGATTAGTGAGATTCGGACAGCAAATGCAGACCCTTTGAAGTCATATTGCATGGTACCCATTCCATGGGTCTCAACTCTCCAGGTTTAAGGGATTCTTCCTTCAACTAATACATGCATGTGGAACCCAGAGTATGATCCACCGTGTGATCGGGAAACGTGTTCAAATGTGTCTCAGTTTTCGTCCCCTGGTACTCGGGTGCAACATTCCAGAGGCTTTACTAACACTCTCCCCACTTGGAGAGTCAGTGCCTTTAACCTCCTGTTTGGCCCAGTTTGCAATTTCTGCGGAAAATGAACAGGAATAGGGAGAACCAATGAGAGACTAGCTGGAGGTGTCTGGACGGGCAAATTTAACTCTCATTTCCCACCAAGAAGAGGAATTAACCAAAGGCTCAGTGAGCCATGCCGAAACCACACTAGGGCCTGAAGCAATCCTGCGGTGTTGTGGCCAGCTCACAAGAAAGCGAGTTGAAGAAAGGAGCTCAGGGGTACTGTAATTCACAAACCTGCAGAGTTATAAATGACAGCTATCTTCCAAGAATATATTGAAGTAAGGCTGCCAAGAGGACTTGAAAGCGGGGCAGAATTGCAGGAAACCGATTTCAGGAGGTAGACTGGAATTGCATGTAAAGCATAGGAAAAGAGGCAGAACGTCCACAATGATGCACTTGGCCAAAAAGGGCGTATGCGTTTTTTCCTGAATATATTCAGGAAAAAACGCATACGCCCTTTTTGGCCAACCAAGCAAGCTTGCAAAGGAAATCTGCACTACAATGAAGTCTCACTGCCCCCCGGTCAAAAGGGCCATCTGAAAAAAGTGTAAAATCCAGAAAGGGAGGACAGGCCATGGAGAACTGGGAGCCTTCTTATGCTGATGGGCGGGATGTAAATTGCCAACAGCCACTCTGGAGAAATGTATGGTGTTTCCTGAAACATCTAAAAAACAAAACAACAGAGACTAGGGAACTTCCACTTATGGTCCTATAGCTTAGGGAAATTAAAATAAAAAAGACACAGCCACCCCAAAGTTTGGGACGGCTCTGTTTACAAGAACCTCGTTTACGGTACAAGTTCAATATCGCAGAAAGCGAGAAATGGATAAAGAAGTTGAGGTACTTACCTACAATGCAATATCACTCAGCAATGAAATCTATGTCATGAGGACCTTAGCAGCATAATGAGTGGATTCAGGTATGATGATTCTAAGTGAAATAAGTCACAGAGAAAAAGAAACATCATAAGGTATCACTAATACATGGAATGTAAACTTGGCTACACAGGAACTGAATTACAAAACAGAACAGGGTCTCAAATGTAGAAGAACAACTTATGCTTGCTTAAGGGGAATGTTGAGTTGGGGTGCTGCATAAAACCAGAGATTGAAATTAGCACAGATACCTTTCCATAAGCCAAATATGTAGTAGACAAGAGCTACTGCTTCCTCAACGAAGTGGACTCAACACCCCATATTAAACGCCTAAGAATATACCTGACTAATAAGAATCTTAAAACCTATGGATTTATATGTCTCCGAAAGAGAATCAAGCATGTGTACAGCGGCATAAATGCAGCAGTGATAGGATTGGTGAGGTTCGGTGAGCAAATGCAGACCCTTTGAAGTCATATTGCATAGTACCCATTCCATGGGTCTCAACTCTCCAGGTTTAAGGGATTCTTCCTTCAGCTAAAACATGCATGTGGAACCCAGAATATGATCCACTGTGTGATCGGGAAACGTGTTCAAATGTGTCTCAGTTTTCGTCCCCTGGTACTCGGGTGCAACATTCCAGACGCTTTACTAACACTCTCCCCACTTGGAGAGTCAGTGCCTTTAACCTCCTGTTTGGCCCAGTTTGCAATTTCTGCGGAAAAGGAACAGGAATAGGGAGAACCAATGAGAGACTAGCTGGAGGTGTCTGGACGGGCAAATTTAACTCTCATTTCCCAGCAGGAAGTGGAATTAACCAAATGCTCAGCGTGCCATGCCGGAACCACACTAGGGCCTGAAGCAATCCTTCAGTGTTGCGGCCAGCTCACAAGAAAGCGAGTTGAAGAAAGGGGAACTGTAATTCACAAACCTGAAGACTTATAAATGACAGCTATCGTCCAAAAATATATTGAAGTAAGGCAGCCAAGAGGACTTGAAACTTGGGCAGAATTGCAGGAAACTGATTTCAGGAGGTAGACTGGAATTGCATGTAAAGCATAGGAAAAGAGGCAGAACGTCCACAATGATGCACTTGGCCAAAAAGGGCGTATGCATTTTTTCCTGAATATATTCAGGAAAAAACGCATACGCCCTTTTTGGCCACCCAAGCAAGATTGCAAAGGAAATCTGCACTACAATGAAGTCTCACTGCCCCCGGGTCAAAAGGGCCATCTGAAAAAAGTGTAAAATCCAGAAAGGCATGACAGGCCATGGAGAACTGGGAGCCTTCTTATGCTGATGGGTGGGATGTAAATTGCCAACAGCCACTCTGGAGAAGTGTATGGTGTTTCCTGAAACATCTAAAAAACAAAGCAACAGAGCCTAGGGCACTTCCACTTATGGTCCTATAAATTAGGGAAATTAAAATCAAAAAGACACAGCCACCCCAAAGTTTGGGACGGCTCTGTTTACAAGAACCTCGTTTACGGTACAAGTTCAATATCGCAGAAAGCGAAAAATGGATAAATAAGTTGTGGTACTTACGTACAATGCAATAACACTCAGCAATGAAATCTATGTCATCAGGCCAGTAGCAGCATAATGAGTGGATTCAGGTACGATGATTCTAAGTGAAATAAGTCACACAGAAAAAGAAACATCATAAGATATCACTAATACACGGAATGTAAACTTGGCTACACAAGAACTGAATTACAAAACAGAATAGGGCCTCAAATGTAGAAAACCAACTTATGCTTGCTTAAGGGGAAAGGTGAGTTGGGGTGCTGCATAAAACCAGAGATTGAAATTAACACAGATACCTTTCCATAAGCCAAATATGTAATAGACAAGAGCTACTCCTTGCTCAACGAAGTGGATTCAACACCCCATATTAAATGCCTAAGAATATACCTGACTAGTAAGAATTTTAAAACCTATGGATTTATATGTCTCCGAAAGAGAATCAAGCGTGTGTACAGCGACATAAAAGCAGCAGTGATAGGATTGGTGAGGTTCGGTGAGCAAATGCAGACCCTTTGAAGTCATATTGCATGGTACCCATTCCATGGTTCTCAACTCTCCAGGTTTAAGGGATTCTTCCTTCAGCTAAAACATGCATGTGGAACCCAGAGTATGATCCACCGTGTGATCGGGAAACGTGTTCAAATGTGTCTTAGTTTTCGTCCCCTGGTACTCGGGTGCAACATTCCAGACGCTTTACTAACACTCTCCCCACTTGGAGAGTCAGTGCCTTTAACCTCCTGTTTGGCCCAGTTTGCAATTTCTGCGGAAAATGAACAGGAATAGGGAGAACCAATGAGAGACTAGCTGGAGGTGTCTGGATGGGCAAACTTAACTCTCATTTCCCACCAGGAAGAGGAATTAACCAAAGGCTCAGCGTGCCATGCGGGAACCACACTAGGGCCTGAAGCAATCTTGCGGTGTTGCGGCCAGCTCACAAGAAAGCGAGTTGAAGAAAGGAGCTCAGGGGCACTGTAAATCACAAACCTGCAGAGTTCTAAATGACAGCTATCGTCCAAAAATATATTGAAGTAAGGCTGCCAAGAGGACTTGAAAGCGGGGCAGAATTGTAAGAAACCGATTTCAGGAGGTAGACTGGAATTGCATGTAAAGCATAGGAAAAGAGGCAGAACGTCCACAATGATGCACTTGGCCATAAAGAGCGTATGTGTTTTTTCCTTAATATATTCAGGAAATAATGCATACGCACTTTTTGGCCAACCAAGCAAGCTTGCAAAGGAAATATGCACTACAATGAAGTCTCACTGTCCCCTGGTCAAAAGGACAATCTGAATAAAGTGTAAAATCCAGAAAGGCAGGACAGGCCATGGAGAACTGGGAGCCTTGTTATGCTGATGGGCGGCATGTAAATTGCCCAGAGCCAGTCTGGAGAAGTGTATGGTGTTTCCTGAAACATCTAAAAAACAAAGCAACAGAGCCTAGGGCACTTCCACTTATGGTCCTATAGATTAGGGAAATTGAAATCAAAAAGACACAGCCACCCCAATGTTTGGGACGGCTGTGTTTACAAGAACCTCGTTTACGGTACAAGTTCAATATCGCAGAAAGCGAAAAATGGATAAAGAAGTTGTGGTACTTACGTACAATGCAATATCACTCAGCAATGAAATCTATGTCTTCAGGCCAGTAGCAGCATAATGAGTGGATTCAGGTATGATGATTCTAAGTGAAATAAGTCACACAGAAAAAGAAACATCATAAGGTATCACTAATACACGGAATGTAAACTTGGCTACACAGGAACTGAATTACAAAACAGAATAAGGTCTCAAATGTAGAAAACCAACTTATGCTTGCTTAAGGGGAAAGGTGAGTTGGGGTGCTGCATAAAACCAGAGATTGAAATTAGCACAGATACCTTTCCAGAAGACAAATATGTAACAGACAAGAGCTACTGCTTGCTCAACGAAGTGGACTCAACACGCCATATTAAACGCCTAAGAATATACCTGACTAGTAAGAATCTTAAAACCTATGGATTTATATGTCTCCGAAAGAGAATCCAGCGTGTGTAGAGTGACATAAAAGCAGCAGTGATAGGAATGGTGAGGATCGGTGAGCAAATGCAGACCCTTTGAAGTCATATTGCATGGTACCCATTCCATGGGTCTCAACTCTCCAGGTTTAAGGGATTCTTCCTTCAGCTAAAACATGCATGTGGAACCCAGAGTATGATCCACCGTGTGATCGGGAAACGTGTTCAAATGTGTCTGAGTTTTCGTCCCCTGATACTCGGGTGCAACATTCCAGACGCTTTACTAACACTCTCCCCACTTGGAGAGTCAGTGCCTTTAACCTCCTGTTTGGCCCAGTTTGCAATATCTGCGGAAAATGAACAGGAATAGGGACAATCAATGAGAGACTAGCTGGAGGTGTCTGGACGGGCAAATTTAACTCTCATTTCCCAGCAGGAAGTGGAGTTAACCAAAGGCTCAGCGTGCCATGCCGGAACCACACTAGGGCCTGAAGCAATCCTTCGGTGTTGCGGCCAGCTCACAAGAAAGCGAGTTGAAGAAATGGGAACTGTAATTCACAAAACTGAATAGTTATAAATGACAGCTATCGTCCAAAAATATATCGAAGTAAGGCAGCCAAGAGGACTTGAAAGTTGGGAAGAATTGCAGGAAACCGATTTCAGGAGGTAGACTGGAATTGCATGTAAAGCATAGGAAAAGAGGCAGAACGTCCACAATGATGCACTTGGCCAAAAAGGGCGTATGCGTTTTTTCCTGAATATATTCAGGAAAAAACGCTTACGCCCTTTTTGGCCAACCAAGCAAGCTTGCAAAGGAAATCTGCACTACAATGAACTCTCACTGCCCCCCGGTCAAAAGGGCCATCTGAAAAAAGTGTAAAATCCAGAAAGGGAGGACAGGCCATGGAGAACTGGTAGCCTTCTTATGCTGATGGGCGGGATGTAAATTGCCAACAGCCACTCTGGAGAAGTGTATGGTGTTTCCTGAAACATCTAAAAAACAAAACAACAGAGCCTAGGGCACTTCCACTTATGGTCCTATAGCTTAGGGAAATTAAAATCAAAAAGACACAGCCACCCCAAAGTTTGGGATGGCTCTGTTTACAAGAACCTCGTTTACGGTACAAGTTCAATATCGCAGAAAGCGAGAAATGGATAAAGAAGTTGAGGTACTTACCTACAATGCAATATCACTCAGCAATGAAATCTATGTCATGAGGAACTTAGCAGAATAATGAGTGGATTCAGGTACGATGATTCTGAGTGAAATAAGTCACAGAGAAAAAGAAACATCATAAGGTATCAATAATACATAGAATGTAAACTTGGCTACACAGGAACTGAATTACAAAACAGAACAGGGTCTCAAATGTAGAAAAACTACTTATGCTTGCTTAAAGGGAATGGTTAGTTGGGGTGCTGCATAAAACCAGAGATTGAAATTACCACAGATACCGTTCAATAAGCCAAATATGTAATAGACAAGAGCTACTCCTTGCTCAAAGAAGTGAACTCAACACCCCATATTAAACACCTAAGAATATACCTGACTAGTAAGAATCTTAAAACCTATGGATATATATGTCTCCGAAAGAGAATCAAGCGTGTGTACAGCAGCATAAACGCAGCAGTGATCGGATTGGTGAGATTCGGAGAGCAAATGCAGACCCTTTGAAGTCATATTGCATGGTACCCATTCCATGGGTCTCAACTCTCCAGGTTTAAGGGATTCTTCTTTCAGCTAAAACATGCATGTGGAACCCAGAGTATGATCCACCGTGTGATCGGGAAACGTGTTCAAATGTGTCTCAGTTTTCGTCCCCTGGTACTCGGGTGCAACATTCCAGACACTTTAATAACACTCTCCCCACTTGGAGAGTCAGTGCCTTTAACCTCCTGTTTGGCCCAGTTTGCAATTTCTGCGGAAAATGAACAGGAATAGGGAGAACCAATGAGAGACTAGCTGGAGGTGTCTGGACGGGCAAATTTAACTCTCATTTCCCACTAGGAAGAGGAATTAACCAAAGGCTCAGCGAGCCATGCCGAAACCACACTAGGGCCTGAAGCAATCCTGCGCTGTTGCGGCCAGCTCACAAGAAAGCGAGTTGAAGAAAGGAGCTCAGGGGCACTGTAATTCACAAAACTGCAGAGTTATAAATGACAGCTATCGTCCAAAAATATATTGAAGTAAGGCTGCCAAGAGGACTTGAAATCGGGGCAGAATTGCAGGAAACCGATTTCAGGAGGTAGACTGGAATTGCATGTAAAGCATAGGAAAAGAGGCAGAACGTCCACAATGATGCACTTGGCCAAAAAGGGCGTATGCGTTTTTTCTTGAATATATTCAGGAAAAAACGCATACGCCCTTTTTGGCCAACCAAGCAAGCTTGCAAAGGAAATCTGCACTACAATGAAGTCTCACTGCCCCCCAGTCAAAAGGGCCATCTGAAAAAAGTGTAAAATCCAGAAAGGCAGGACAGGCCATGGAGAACTGAGAGCCTTGTTATGCTGATGGGCAGAATGTAAATTGCAAACAGCCACTCTGGAGAAGTGTATGGTGTTTCCTGGAACATCTAAAAAACAAGGAAACAGAGCCTAGGGCACTTCCACTTATGGTCCTATAGCTTAGGGAAATTAAAATCAAAAAGACACAGCCACCGCAAAGTTTGGCACGGCTCTGTTTACAAGAACCTCGTTTACGGTACAAGTTCAATATCGCAGAAAGCGAAAAATGGATAAAGAAGTTGTGGTATTTACGTACAACGCAATATCACTCAGCAATGAAATCTATGTCATCAGGCCAGTAGCAGCATAATGAGTGGATTCAGGTACGATGATTCGAAGTGAAATAAGTCACACAGAAAAAGAAACATCATAAGGTATCACTAATACACGGAATGTAAACTTGGCTACACAGGAACTGAATTACAAAACAGAATAGGGTGTCAAATGTAGAAAACCAACTTATGCTTGCTTAAGGGGAAAGGTGAGTTGGGGTGCTGCATAAAACCAGAGATGGAAATTAACACAGATACCTTTCCATAAGCCAAATATGTAATAGACAAGAGCTACTGCTTGCTCAACGAAGTGGGCTCAACACCCCATATTAAACGCCTAAGTATATACCTGACTAGTAAGAATCTTAAAACCTATGGATTTATATGTCTCTGAAAGAGAATCAAGCGTGTGTACAGCGGCATAAACGCAGCAGTGATAGGATTGGTGAGGTTCGGTGAGCAAATGCAGACCCTTTGAATTCATATTGCATGGTACCCTTTCGATGGTTCTCAACTCTCCAGGTTTAAGGGATTCTTCCTTCAGCTAAAACATGCATGTGGAACCCAGAGTATGATCCACTGTGTGATGGGGAAACGTGTTCAAATGTGTCTCAGTTTTCGTCCCCTGGTACTCGGGTGCCACATTCCAGACGCTTTACTAACACTCTCCCCACTTGGAGAGTCAGTGCCTTTAACCTCCTGTTTGGCCCAGTTTGCAATTTCTGCGGAAAAGGAACAGGAATAGGGAGAACCAATGAGAGACTAGCTGGAGGTGTCTGGACGTGCGAATTTAACTCTCATTTCCCACCAAGAAGAGGAATTAACGAAAGGCTCAGCGAGCCATGCCGGAACCACACTAGGGCCTGAAGCAATCCTGCGGTGTTGCGGCCAGCTCACAAGAAAGCAAGATGAAGAAAGGAGCTCAGGGGCACCGTAATTCACACACCTGCAGAGTTATAAATGACAGCTATCGTCCAAAAATATATTGAAGTAAGGCTGCCAAGAGGACTTGAAAGCGGGGCAGAATTGCAGGAAACCGATTTCAGGAGGTAGACTGGAATTGCATGTAAAGCATAGGAAAAGAGGCAGAACGTCCACAATGATGCACTTGGCCAAAAAGGGCGTATGCGTTTTTTCCTGAATATATTCAGGAAAAAACGCATACGCCCTTTTTAGCCAACCAAGCAAGCTTGCAAAGGAAATCTGCACTACAATGAAGTCTCACTGCCCCCCGGTCAAAAGGGCCATCTGAAAAAAGTGTATAATCCAGAAAGGCAGGACAGGCCATGGAGAACTGCGAGCCTTGTTATGCTGATGGGCAGGATGTGAATTGCAAACAGCCACTCTGGAGAAGTGTATAGTGTTTCCTGAAACATCTAAAAAACAAAGCAACAGAGCCTAGGGCACTTCCACTTATGGTCCTATAGCTTAGGGAAATTAAAATAAAAAACACACAGCCACCCCAAAGTTTGGGAGGGCTCTGTTTACAAGAACCTCATTTACGGTACAAGTTCAAAATCGCAGAAAGCGAAAATTGGATGAAGAAGTTGTGGTACTTACGTACAACGCAATATCACTCAGCAATGAAATCTGTGTCATCAGGCCCGTAGCAGCATAATGAGTGGATGCAGGTACGATGATTCTAAGTGAAATAAGTCACAGAGAAAATTAAAAATCATAAGATATCACTAATACACGGAATATAAACTTGGCTACACAGGAACTGAATTACAAAACAGAACAGGGACTCAAATGTAGAAGACCAACTTATGCTTGCTTAAGGGGAAATGTGAGTTGGGGTGCTGCATGAAACCATAGATTGAAACTGGCACAGATACGGTTCCATAAGCCAAATATGTAATAGACAAGAGCTACTGCTTGCTCAACGAAGTGGACTCAGGACGCCATATTAAACGCCTAAGAACATACCTGACTAGTAAGAATCTTAAAACCTATGGATTTATATGTCTCCGAAAGAGAATCAAGCGTGTGTACAGCGGCATAAACGCAGCAGTGATAGGATTGGTGAGGTTCGGTGAGCAAATGCAGACCCTTTGAAGTCATATTGCATGGTACCCATTCCATGGGTCTCAACTCTCCAGGTTTAAGGGATTCTTCCTTCAGCTAAAACATGCATGTGGAACCCAGGGTATGATCCACCATGTGATCGGGAAACGTGTTCAAATGTGTCTCAGTTTTTGTCCCCTGGTACTCGGGTGCAACATTCCAGATGCTTTACTAACACTCTCCCTACTTGGAGAGTCAGGGCTTTTAACCTCCTGTCTGGTCCAGTTTGCAATTTCTGCGGAAAATGAACAGGAATAGGGAAAACCAATGAGAGACTAGCTGGAGGTGTCTGGACGGACAAATTTAACTCTCATTTCCCACCAGGAAGAGGAATTAACCAAAGGCTCAGTGAGCCATGCCGAAACCACACTAGGGCCTGAAGCAATCTTGCGGTGTTGCGGCCAGCTCACAAGAAAGCAAGTTGAAGAAAGAAGCTCAGGGGCACTGTAATTCACAAAACTGCAGAGTTATAAATGACAGCTATTATCCAAAATTATACTGAAGTAAGGCTGTGAAGAAAACTTGAATGCGGGGCAGAATTGCTGGAAACTGATTTCAGAAGGTTCACGGGAGTCACTCTTGAAGCATAGGAAAAGAGACAGAACTTGGAAAATAATGCACTTGGCAAAAAAGGGCATATGTGTTTTATCCAGAGCTCTCATAACCAAGGGGAGGAGATTCCCAGCAGGCTCCAACTGCCACCTGAGGGCTCACATTGCCAAGGCAACGTGAGCAAGCCAGGCAGGAGTTACCTCACAGCAGAGGTCCCACCTCACATAAGGGTGAGAATCCCAGCCAACATCAGACTCTCACCAGAGGGCCCACATCACCAAGGGGATGGGAACCAGGCAGGAGTGTCTTCACACCAGTGGGGCCACATCATTGAAAGGTGAGGTACTCAGCACATGTGTCCTCAAACCAGAGGACCCACATCACCAAGTGCCTCGGAGTGAGGCAGGCAGGAGTAGCCTCACAACACTGGGCCCATAGAATAAAAAAGTGAGGAATCCAGCAGTTGGAACCTCCCAGCAGGCGGCCCAGAACACCGAGGCTATGGGATCCAGGTCACAGTGAACTCACAGAAGAGGGCCCATGTCATGAAACTGAGCAACCCAGCCATTGGGACCTCAGAGCACGAGGCTCACATCCCCATGGGGATATAAATCTGGTAGGAGTGTCCTCGCACCACTGAGAACGTATCAGAAAATTTTGGGAGACCAGCAGTTAGGGTCTGACGCCAGAGGACCCTCATCACCAAGGGAAGGAGGCTCCCAGCAGGCTCCAACTGCCACCAGAGGGCTGACGTCGCCAAGGCGATGTGTGCCAACCAGGCACGAATGACCTCACAGCAGAGGGCCCACCTCAGAGAAGTGTGACGAACCCAGTCAGGATCAGACTCGCACCAGAGGGCCCACATCACCAAATGGATTGGAACCAGGCAGGAGTGTCCTCACATGAGTAGGGCCACATCATCTAAAGGTGAGGAACCCAGAACATGTGGCTTCAAACCATAGGACACCCATCACCAAGGGGCTGGGAGTGAGGCAGGCAGGAGGAGCCTCACAACAGAGGGCCCAAAAATAAGAAAGGTGAGGAATCCAGCAGTTGGAACCTCCCAGCAGGCGGCCCAGAGCACAGAGGCTAGGGGATCCAGGCCAGAGTGAACTAACACCAGACAGCCCACATCATGAAACTGTGAGCAACCCAGACATTGGGACCTCAGAGCAGAAGGCCCACATCCCCATGGTGATGGGAACATGACAGGAGTGTCCTGGCATCACTGGGCTCACATCAGAAAACGTGGGGTGCTCAGAAGTTAGGGCCTGACGCTAGAGGGCACTCATCAACGAGGGGAGGAGGCTCCCAGCAGGCTCCAGCTGCCACCAGAGGGCCAACGTCACCAAGGCGATGTGTGCCAGCCCGGCAGGAGTGACCTCACAGCAGAGGGCCCACCTCACAGAAGGGTGAGGAACACAGCCAGGATCAGACTCTCACCAGAGGGCCCACATCACCAAGGGGATGGGAACCAGGCAGGAGTGTCCCCACACCAGTGGGACAACATCATCGAAAGGTGAGGATCCCAGCACATGTAGCCTCAAACCAGAGGAACCACATCACCAAGGGGTTCGGAATGAGGCTGGCAGGACCGGCCTCACAACACAGGGTCCATAGAATATAAAAGTTGAGGAATCCAGCAGTTGGAACCTCCCAGCAAGCGGCCCAGAGCACCGAGGCTATGAGATCCAGGCCGCAGTGAACTCACAGCAGAGGGCCCACATCATGGACTTGTGAGCAGCCCAGCCGTTGGGACCACAGAACAGAAGGCCCACATCCCCATTGGGATGGGAACCTGGCAGGAGTGGCCTCGCACCACTTAGCACATATCAGAAAATGTTAGGAGCCCAGCAGTTAGGGCCTGACGCCAGGGGGCCCTCATAACTGAGGGGAGGAGACTCCCAACAGGTTCCAACTGCCAACAGAGGGCCCACGTCTACAAGGTGGCATGCGCCAGCCAGGCAGTAGTGACCTCACAGCAGAGGGCCTATTTCACAGAAGGGTGAGGAACCGAGGCAGGATGAGACTCTCGCCAGAGGACCCACAACACCAAGGGGATGGGAACCAGTCAGGGCTGTCCTCCCACCAGTGGGGCCACATCATCGAAAGGTGAGGAACCCAGCACATGCGGCCTCATATCAGAGGACATACATCACAAAGGGGATGGGAGTGAGGCAGGTAGGAGTAGCCTAAAAACAGAGGACCCAAAGAATAAAAAAGGTGAGGAATCCAGCATTTGGAACCTCCCAGCAGGCGGCCGAGAGCACAGAAGCTATGGGATGCAGGCAGGAGTGAACTAACAGCAGAGAGCCCACATCATGAAACTGTGAGCAACCCAGGCGTTGGGACCTCAGAGCAGAAGGCCCACATCCCCATGGGGATGGGAACCTGACAGGAGTGTCCTGGCATCACTGGGCTCACATCAGAAAACATGGGGAGCCCAGCAGTTAGGGCCTGATGCTAGAGGACCATCATCACCGAGGGGAGGAGGCTCCCAGCAGGTTCCATGTGCCAACAGAGGGCCCACGTCGCCAAGGTGATGTGTGCAAGTCAGGCAGGATTGACCTCACAGCAGAGGGCCTACCTCACAGAAGAGTGAGGAACCCAGCCAGGATAAGACTGTCACCAGAAGGCCCACATCACCAAGGGGATGGGAACCAGGCAGGAGTGTCCTCACACCAGTGGAGCCACATCATTGAAAGTTGTGGAACCCAGCACATGTGGCCTCAAACCAGAGGGCCCACATCTCGAAGGGGTTGTGAGTGAGGCAGGCAGGAGGAGCATCGCAACACAGGACCCATAGAATACAAAAGTTGAGGAATCGAGCAGTTGGAACCTCCCAGCAGGCGGCCCAGAGCACAGAGTCTATGGCATCCAGGCCAGAGTGAACTAACAGCAGAGAGCCCACATCATGAAACTGTGAACAACCCAGCCGTTGGGACTTCAGAGCAGAAGACCCACACCTCAATGGGGATGTGAACCTGGTTGGAGTGTCTTCGAACCACTGGGCGCACATCACAAAATGTGGGGAGCCCAGCCGTTAGGGCCTGACGCCAGAGGGCCCTCATCACCGAGGGGAGGAGGCTCCCAGCAGGCTCCAAGTGCCACCAGAGGGCTCATGTCCACAAGGCGAGCTGAGAGCAAGCCAGGCAGGAGTGACCTCACAGCAGACGGCCCACCTCACAGAAGGGTGAGGAACCCAGCCAGGATCAGACTCTCAACAGAGGGCCCACATCACCAAGGGGATGTGAACCAGGCAGGAGTCTCCTAAGACCATTGGTCCCACATCATTGAAAGGTGAGGAACCCAGCACATGTGGCCTCAAACCAGATGACACACATCACGAAGGGGCTGGGAGTGAGGCAGGCAGGAGGATCCTCACAACAGAGGACCTAAAAAATTAAAAAAGTGAGGAATCCAGCAGTTGGAACCTCCCAGCAGGCGGCCAAGAGCACAGAGGCTATGGGATCCAGGCCACAGTGAACTAACACCAGAGAGCCCACATCATGAAATTGTGATCAACCCAGCCGTTGGAACCTCAGAGCAGAAGGCCCACATCCCCATGGAGATGGGAACCTAAGAGGAGTGCCCGAGCATCACTGGGCTCACTAAGAAAAGTTGGGGAGCCCAGCAGTTAGGGCCTGACGTCAGAGGGCCCTCATCACAGAGGTGAGGAGGCTCCCAGCAGGGTCCAAGTGCCACCAGAGGGCTCATGTCAACAAGGCGAGGTGAGCAAGCCAGGCAGGAGTGACCTCACAGCAGACGGCCCACCTCACAGATGGGTGAGGAACCCAGCCAGGATCAGACTCTCAACAGAGGGCCCACATCACCAAGGGGATGTGAACCAGGCAGGAGTCTCCTAAGACCATTGGTCCCACATCATCGAAAGGTGAGGAACCCAGCACATGTGGCCTCAAACCAGACGACACACATCACGAAGGGGCTGGGAGTGAGGCAGGCAGGAGGATCCTCACAACAGAGGGCCTAAAAAATTAAAAAAGTGAGGAATCCAGCAGTTGGAACCTCCCAACAGGCAGCCAAGAGCACAGAGGCTATGGGATCCAGGCCACAGTGAACTAACACCAGAGAGCCCACATCATGAAAATGTGAACAACCCAGCCGTTGGGACCTCAGAGCAGAAGGCCCACATCCCCATGGAGATGGGATCCTAAGAGGAGTGCCCAAGCATCACTGGGCTCACTAAGAAAAGTTGGTGAGCCCAGCAGTTAGGGCTTGACGCAAGAGGGCCCTCATCACCGGGGGGAGGAGATTCCCAGCACGCTCCTACTGCCACCACACGGCTGACTTCACCAAGGCAATGTGTGCCAGCCATGCAGGAGTGACCTATCAGCAGAGGGTCTCCCTCACAGAAAGGTGAGGAACACAGCCAGGAACAGACTCTCACCAGGGGGTCCACATAACCACGTGGATGAGAACCAGGCAGGAGTGTCCTCACACTAGTGGGGCCACATCATCGAAAGGTGAGGAACCCAGCAAAGGTGGCCACAAACCAGAGGACCCACATCACCAAGGGGTTGAGAGTGAGGTAGGTGTCTGGACGGGCATATTTAACACTCATTTCCCACCAGGAAGAGGAATTAACCAAAGGCTCAGCGTGCCCTGCCAGAAGCAGATTAGGGCCTGAAGCAGTCTTGCGGGTTTGCGGCCAGCTCACAAGAAAGCGAGTTGAAGAAAGGAGCTCAGGGGCCCTGTAATTCACAAACCTGCAGAGTTATAAATGACAGATAACGTCCAAAAATATTTTGAAGTAAGGCTGCCAAGAGGACTTGAAAGCGGGGCAGAATTGCAGGAAACCGATTTCAGGAGGTAGACTGGATTTGCATTTAAAGCACAGGAAATGAGGCAGAACATCGACAATGATGCACTTGGCAAAAAAGGGCATATGAGTTTGTTCCTGAATATATTCAGGAAAAAGCACATACACACTTTTTGGCAAACCAAGCAAGCTTGCAATGGAAATCCGAACTACTATGAAGTGTCACTTCCCCCCGGTCTAAAGGGCCATCTGAAAAAAGTGTAAAATCCAGAAAGGCAAGACAGGCCATGGGGAAAAAGGAGCCTTGTTATGCTGATGGGCGGGATGTAAATTGCCAACAGCCACTCTGGAGAAGTGTATGGTGTTTCCTGATACATCTGAAAAACAAAGCAACAGAGTCTAGGGCATTTCCACTTATGGTCCTATAGCTTAGGGAAATTAAAATCAAAAAGACACAGCCACCCCAAAATTTGGGACGGCTCTGTTTACAAGAACCTCGTTTACGGTACAAGTTCAATATCACAGAGAGCAAAAACTGGATAAAGAAGTTGTGGTACTTATGCACAATGCAATATCACTCAGCAATGAAATCTGTGTCACCAGGCCGGTACCCGCATAATGAGTGGATTGAGGCACGATGATTCTAAGTGAAATAAGTAACACAGAAAAAGAAACATCATAAGGTATCACTAATGCACGGAATGTAAACTTGGCTACACATGAATTGAATTACAAAACAGAACAGGGTCTCAAGTTTAGAAAACCAACTTATGCTTGCTTAAGGGGAAAGGTGAGTTGGGGTGCTGCATAAAACCAGAGTTTGAAATTAGCACAGATACCGTTCCATAAGCCAAATATGTAATAGACAAGACCTACCCCTTGTTCATCGAAATGGACTCAACAATGAGGTATCACCTCACACCTGTTAGAATGGGCATCATCTGAAAATCTACAAACAACAAGTGCTGGAAAGGGTGTGGAGAAAAGGAAGCCTCTTCCACTATTGTTGGGAATATAAATTGGTACAGTCACTATGGAGAACAATATGGAGTTTCTTAAGAAACTAATAATAGAATTACCATATGATACAGCAATCCCAATACTGGACATATACCCAGACAAAACCATAAATCAAAAAGAGACATTCACCGTAATGTTCATTGCATCACTATTTACAATATCGAGGTAATGGAAGCAACCTAAATGCCCACAGACAGACGAATGCATAAAGATGTGGTACATATATAAAATGGAATATTACTAAGCCATGAAAGGAATGAAATTGGGTCATTTGTAGAGACGTCGATGGATCTAGAGACTGTCATACAGAGTGAAGTAAGTCAGAAAGAGAAAAACAAATCTTGTATATTCATGCATATATGTGGAACCTAGAAAAACTGTACAGATTAACCGTTTTGCAAGGTATAACTAGAGCAACAGATGTAGACAACAATCGTATGGACAACAAGGGGGGAAAGCTCTTGGGGGCGTGGTGGTGGGAGGAGTTGAGAGATTGGGATTGGCATGTAAACATTTATATGTATAAAATAGATAACCAATAAGAACCTGCTGTATAAAAATATAAAATAAAATTCAAAATTAAAAAGAAATAAAATTTAAAAAATAAAACAGAAAAAACAATTATTCCCTTCACATACATGTATTTATATGAATAAATTATTTCCATGCTTATATCTGTAAATACAAAAAAGAGGAATAAAATCTACCTTGAACCAAAAACGAAAAAGAGAAAAAAAAAAACAGAACCCACCAGTTACTCAGAGGAAAACCGTATCAGGGCACTTGCTCCAGTTGTAAACAATTCTGAAGTTGGTCAGTGGTGGGGAATCGTCTCCCGTTCAGCCAGCAGCCCCCACACAACAAGCGTCCTCATTGCAAAGCTGGGGCACCGTGCCGAGGCATCTGTGAGTAAACGTGAGCTGAGCCCCAGGCCAGTTGCTGCTGAACTGTTCCCACCCTTCCCAGGTAAAACACCTGAATATATACAAGGACTTGAAAGCCTAGAGGAAGGGCCATGGAGCCACACGAGTGACAGCATGCCAGCTGACTTGGTGCCTGCAGGCCAGCCAGGATGGTCCTGGCCCTGGGTGCTCTTCTGGAAGATTTCCATTTCCCTGCCTGAGATACCCGTCCTGTCCCTGCCCCCACTGCTTTTTTCCTTCCTCACCTCTGCCCAGGGAGCAATTCCAGCAGCAGGTATGGGTGACACATCCTCTTCTTTAGCAGGTGGCAGCCTGGCAACTGCTGCAGAAAGTCCAGCAGAGCCCCACTCACACTGGGCCACCCACAAAGCCGTGGCCTCTCACTCCCTCTCACCAGCCCAGCCCCGAGACTGCTGACAGGGCAGAGAAAATGGTGTTAGACACAGCTGCAGGGGCTCTTGCTGCCTGGAGTGGTATTTATATTGATCTCAACCCAGGCACACCTGGGGAGGGCTGGCCGGCATGGTAAGGCTGCCCAGGTCAGCCAATCATCACCCCTCAGGGGCTCACAGTTGCAGAAAATGGAACTTGCTGAACCGGCCAGGTCCAAGGAACAGGTGTGGGCTCCTGAGAGTCAGGATAGACAAGGGGCTGCAGCTTTGGTTTGTTTTCTAATCATTTTATCTGGCCCATGAGTGGGAGACAACTTCAAGAAAACCCTCTCCTAATGAGAGGAACCCAGGAGTCAGGGAGAGGAGGGGTGGGTGGTGGTTGGAGACAGAGGCCTGGTGCCCCGGGTGCAGTGGAAGTCTCTGGAAGACCAGGTGGAGGGAGGCCACACAGAGTGATGCCCAGGGTCACAGACCTGTCGGAGCTGCTGTTTGTTAGTTCAAGTCCTGCTCTGAGGTGCTCTGTGTCAGCTCTGAGCGACAGGTGAGCTGGGGGTGCTCTTCAATGAGGGCTATGTGCACGGTTCCTGTGTGCCCAGCCCTGCCACGGTACCTGCAAGGGTAGCTCTGTATCCTGGGAGGGGCCTGACCACGAGAGCCCCGTGGGCTGGGTTGGGGGTGGGGTACCTGCCCAGGAGAGCTCCATATCCTGGGATTGGCCTGACCACGAGAGCCCCATGGGCTGCTGGGGACCTGGTAAAGGATGTCAGGACAGTCAGTGAAGCCACCGAGGATATACCTCCAGTTGCTCCTAATTCCTACACCCTGCTGGTCATTCTACCAACCACCAGGACATGGTATTCTGTATTAGTCTTCAATGATGCCTTCTTTTGTATTCCATTAGTCCCAGAGTCACAAGAAATTTTGGCTTGTGAGTGGCAGGACTCAACATACAACTAAAACAATACTTCCGGGCCGTCTTGCCCCAAGGGTTCAAAAATTCCCACACCATCTTTGGGGAAAGCTTAGCTAAAGACCGAAAAGTTCTACCTCTGGAAAAGGAAACCCTCCTTCAATATGCAGACGACATTCTGATCGCCAGCCCTACTAAGGAGGCCTCTGAACTACCAAGCCAATAAAGGATAGAAGTTGTCCAAGAAAAAGCTCAAATATCACAGACTGCGGTGACCTGCCTGGGCTTCATTCTCACACAAGGTCAGAGAAGCCCATCCCAGGAAAGGGAAGAAACCATTTGCAGCCTTACCCCTTTCTAAAACGAGAAGACAGCTTAGGGGTTCCTGGGGAGGCCAGGGTTTGCTGCTTCTGGATCCCTAACTACAGTCTACTAGCTGGGCCTCTATATGAAACACTGAAAGAAAAAGATGATGATCCTTTTGAACAGAATCCAGAAGTGGCCTTTCAAGAATGGAAAGAGCAGTCAATTCAGACCCTTGCCCTGGAACTCCCTAATTGAGCTAAACGCTTTGACCTTTCCATTCCCGGTGAAAGGTGAATCGCCATTGGAGAATTACTGCAAAAACTGGGACCACTTGAAATGGAACAACGCAAGAATGCCATCCAGGTAGGATAAACTACAGTCACCAAGGGGCTTGGCCCACTGCCACATCTGGCCAAGATACTGGCGGTATCTAAAACCCTGGAAATCAGCAGCCCAAAAGGCCACCTCCCTCCTAAGGGAAAAGGACCCCACGTGGTGATCCTAATCACCAACCATGCCCTGAAGTTGCAGGGTTCGCTCCGTGGGCACACCGACCTCGAGTGAGGAGGCCCTCCAACTCCAACATCCAGAGAGATAACCGGGGGCAGCAGGGCACCATGACGACTCGTGTGAACATCACTTGACCTGGAGTTTCTCTCATAAAACAACAATAGTGTGTCCTGAAGGAGTAGACTACTGCTTGCAGGACTTACTGCACCCGGAGGGGAGCTAATAATCTTGGCGGGGGAACCGTATATCACACTGTCACCATAGAAAAGCCTACAGACACCGTGATGATGGTGGCCAATAAGACCAGCTGGACTCCTGTTTAATTCAAAAGGCTGTTGACTCAGTGGCCATCATGGTCCTTGATCACCACTGACCCTGGACTGTCTGGGAGTTGAGCGGGCAGGGCTCTGACACCTGGTGCTGTTTTTACGTTAATTCAGGGCCTAACTGAAGAAAGAGCAAACTACTGGTCAGAACATCTAGGCTGGCAGAAACGGTCAGCCTAAGGTGGCCGAACAAATGTGGGGCGGGGTGAAACCAGCCCCCACAGCGTCTCTGCACATCTCTTTCCTGGACCCTTAAAGGTCATTAGAATCTATAACACTTCCAATGCTGGTGCTCAGGCGGACGAGCAGGGAGGCAGGGGTCCTGGGGCCAATCAACGTCACCTGGAGGCTGCTGGGGAGAAGTTCTGACCCTCGTCCCCTGGTATGAGGGCTCCCAACTCAGCACTCAGCAGTTACAGAAGAAGGGTCTGCACCCTCAGCACTCCAAGAATGAGGAACGGGACAAAAGGCAGAGGAGGGGTTTGTCCCCAGCAAAGCCCATGAAAAATCCCTGGGAGATAAAAATAGAATCTGGGCAATAAAGTCAAGTCTGACCTTTTTTATCCTTTGTGCTTTGTCTAATGTCACGTGCTCCTAGGGTCCCGCATGCAGAGGTTCCACACCCGGCACTTCAGACCAGATTTCCTAGTGCAGAATGGCTGGGTCGACACCTCAGCTCCTGGGGCCCAGTGCAGACTCCAAGATATAGAGCCTGAGCTGCAGCCAACCCGGCCCTCGAGAGCTCCGCCCCCTCCCTCCCACTGACTCGGACAGGATCTCTACACAGCAGCCCAGCCCACAGCCCACGCGGTAGTGCATGCTCTCACCTCTCCATTCTCTGATCAAAATATAAAGTTTCCTTTGCTTGTGAACCAAACTCAGTCTCGATCTGTTGGCCCCAATGACACTGGGCAGGGGGACACTTGTTGGGGTCCACTCTGGAGGATCAGTAACAGAAATTGAGACTATTGTAACTTCAATGAACAGATGTGTGAGCCAAACTCTAGTTAACATAGAACAGTTTATAAGGCTCGGGTAAAATAAGATGTTTCTAACACTTCCATTTGATATTTCCATCACTTTATTATAAGCAAGTTCAGTGAAAAGGGTTGTCTTATTTGTCAGGTCAATATTAGAGAAATGAAGTGATTTCTT
This sequence comes from Grampus griseus, assembly GCF_964374135.1. Taxonomy (NCBI): domain Eukaryota; kingdom Metazoa; phylum Chordata; class Mammalia; order Artiodactyla; family Delphinidae; genus Grampus; species Grampus griseus. The sequence goes on along the minus strand of NW_028133120.1, from coordinate 120,188 downwards.
TCCAAGGATGTACATCTAATAATCTTGGTTAAAGCTTCAATCTTGTTTTAAATGCTTTTCCATTGAAAATGATACCTCTCTTTCAGCTCCCCCATTTCTGAGAAGTATAAAATCTTATAATTTATTATTACCAAAGGGGAAAGGTGGGAGGAGGGATAAATTAACAGTTTGGAATTAACACATACACACTGCTATGTATAAAATAGATCATCAACAAGGAACTACTGTATAGCACAGGGAACTACACTCAATATTTTGCAATAAGCTATAAGGGGAAATAATCGGAAAAAGAATAGATATTTTTATTGATATCATCTATCAATGACAGTTAAAGTGTAACCTAAGGGAAGCCGGTGGTGAGTGCTTCTGACCCTGAAGACTTCAATCATCTAAAGTTTGGACTCTGCCTACTTCCCAAGGCCCTTAATGAACATATGTGTAGCTGTAGCTTAAAAAATTCCCCAGTTTGGGTTTCGGGGAGACACTGATTTTGAAAAAGCCCTGGTGTTCTCCTTACATGAATGGGACTCTTCCTACTGCTAAAACATGTCTGTCACACCCAGAGGATGGTATACCGTCTGATCGGGAAGAGTTTGGAAAAGGCATCTCATCTCCTCATCTCCTGGTGCTCGGGTTCACCCCTCCAGCGTCTTTACTAACAGTCTCCCCACTTGGAGATGTCAGCACTGTCAACATCCTGTTGCGTACAGTTTGGAATTTGTCCAGAGGATGAAGCGGAAGGATGAGGAACAATGAGAGACAAGTCCTAGGTGTTCAGACAGGCACATGTCACTCTAATTTCCAATCAGGAAGACGAATTGACCAAAGGCTAGGGTTGCCCATGGAAACAGTATAGGGCTTGAGGAAATCCCACTGCTTTGTGGCCAGTTCCCATAAACACAAGTTGAACAATGGAACTCAGGGGCAGTAAAATTCACGAAACTGCAGAGTTGAAAATATCTATCACTGAAAAATGTCTTGAGGAAAGTCAGAGAAAAGGATTGGTAAGCAAGGGAGAATGGCAGGAAAGGGATTTGAGGAGGTAGAAAGGACTCGCCATTAAGCACAAGAAAAGGGGCTGAACATTGCCAACATTGCAGTTGGCCAAAAAGGCTGTATGCGTTTTTTTCTGTATATATTCAAGAAAAGGGCATACACTTTTTTAGCCAACCAAACAGGTGGGCACTGGAAATCAATACTACAAAAGATATCACTTCGCATCAGTCAGAAGAGCCATCCTCATAAAGTGTAAACACCAGAAATGCAGGACAGGGCAAGGAGAAGAGGGAGCCCTGTGAGGCTTATAGTGGAAATGTATATTGCCAACGGCCATTCTGGAGAAGTGTATTGTGTTTACTAAAGCATCTAAAAAATGAGCTACAGAGCATAGGGCACTTGCACTCATGGGCGTATATCTTGGGAAAAACAAAAATCGAGAGGACACAGGCACCCCAATGTTTACTGCCTCTCTGTTTAAAAGATCCTCGACTAGGATATAACTTAAATGTCTCTGGAGGGAAAAAATGGATAGAGATGTGGTACTTATGTAGAGTGGACTATTACTCAGCCTGGAAATCAATGAAATATGGCCAGTTGTAACAACTCCGGAGGAGTTACGCATGATCATTCTAAGTGACATAATTCAAAAAGAAAAAGACACATATCATAAGATACCACTTAAAGGTGGAATCCAAAATGGCTACACATGAAATAAATTACAAAACAAAAACATAGTCAAATATGTAGAAAACACGCGTAAGGCTGCTAAACGGGAAAGGTGGGGAGGGGTGAGGCATCATCCAGGAGGTTGAAATTAGCAAAGATACCATTCCAAATACCAAACTGATAATCAACAAGGCCTACACGGTAGCTAAAAGAACTGCACTCAGCACACTCAAGTCACCGGAAAAGAATATCTATGACTGGTAAGAATCTGAAAAAGAATTTATTGATGTCTCTCTGTATATGAATCAAGTGGATGTACAGCAGCAAGAAACAGAGCTTTGAAAATCAGCTGTAACCAATATAGTAATAAATTGAAAAAAATAAACGACAGAGAGACAGAGAAAACCTCTTACAACTTTTCCTCAGGGATGGTGATGCAACATGGATTGAACACATCTAGACCCACAGCAGGATGAGACATAAGGCTGGAAACTGTTCGCGCTAAGAGAAATGTGAGGTTGGGTGAGGAAATGCACACCCTTTAAAGTAATACTACCTGGTACCCATTCAATGGGTCCCAAATCTGCACGTTCAAGGAATCTTCCTACAGCTAAAACATGCATGGAAAACCCAGAGGACTGTACACCATGTGATCGGGAGATGTGTCTAAAATGCACCTCATTTATCTTCTCCTGGTGCTCCTGTTCATCATTCCAGCCACGTTACTTAGAATCTCCCCACTTAGAGAATCAGCACATTTAAACTTCTGTTTCACACATTTTGCAAATTGTGAGGAGGATGAACGGGAAGAGGGGGAACCAATGAGAGAATAGTTGTAGGGGTTTGGACGGGCACATGTCACTCTAATTTCCCATTAAGAATAAGAATTAAAAAAAGGCTCAGCCCGCCTCGCCGGAGCCAAAATAGGGCCTGAAGCAATCCTGCGGCGTTGAGGCCAGCTCACAAAAGAGCAACTTAAAAAATGGAGCTCAGGGTCACTGCAATTCACAAACCTGCAGAGTTATAAATGAAAACTAACGTCCAAAAATATGTCGAGGTAAGGCAAAGAAGAGGATCTGAATGCAAGACAGAATTGCAAGAAACAGATTTCAAGAGATAGATTGGACTCGTCTTTAAAGCACATGACAAGAGGCAGAATTTCGACAATGATGCAGTTGGCCCCAAAGGGAGTATGCGTTTTTTCCTGAATATATCCAGGAAAAAACGCATACGCACTTTATGGGCAACCAAGCAAGCTTGCAAAGGAAATCTGCACTACAATGAAGTCTCACTGCCCCCCGGTCAAAAGGGCCATCTGAAAAAAGTGTAAAATCCAGAAAGGCAGGACAGGCCATGGAGAACTGGGAGCTTTGTTCTGCTGATGGGCGGGATGTAAATTGCCAACAGCCACTCTGGAGAAGTGTATGGTGTTTCCTGAAACATCTAAAAAACAAAGCAACAGAGCCTAGGGCACTTCCACTTATGATCCTATAGCTTAGGGAAATTAAAATTAAAAAGACACAGCCACCCCAAAGTTTGGGACGGCTCTGTTTACAAGAACCTCGTTTACGGTACAAGTTCAATATCGCAGAAAGCGAGAAATGGATAAAGAAGATGTGGTACTTACGTACAATGCAATATCACTCAGCAATGAAATGTATGTCATTAGGCCAGTAGTAGAATAATTAGTGGATTCAGGTACGATGATTCTAAGTGAAATAAGTCACACAGAAAAAGAAACATCATAAGATATCACTAATACACGGAATGTAAACTTGGCTATACAGGAACTGAATTACAAAACAGAATAGGGTCTCAAATGTAGAAAACCAACTTATGCTTGCTTAAGGGGAATGGTGAGTTGGGGTGCTGCATAAAACCAGAGATTGAAATTAGCACAGATACCATTCCATAAGCCAAATATGTAATAGACAAGAGCTACTGCTTGCTCAACGAAGTGGACTCAACACCCCATATTAAACGCCTAAGAATATACCTGACTAGAAAGAATCTTAAAACCTATGTATTTATATGTCTCCGAAAGAGAATCAAGCGTGTGTACAGCGGCATAAACGCAGCAGTGATTGGATTGGTGAGGATCGGTGAGCAAATGCAGACCCTTTGAAGTCATATTGCATGGTACCCATTCCATGGGTCTCAACTCTCCAGGTTTAAGGGATTCTTCCTTCAGCTAAAACATGCATGTGGAACCCAGAGTATGATCCAATGTGTGATCGGGAAACGTGTTCAAATGTGTCTCAGTTTTCTTCCCCTGGTACTCGGGTGCAACATTCCAGACGCTTTACTAACACTCTCCCCACTTGGAGAGTCAGTGCCTTTAACCTCCTGTTTGGCCCAGTTTGCAATTTCTGCGGAAAAGGAACAGGAATAGGGAGAACCAATGAGAGACTAGCTGGAGGTGTCTGGACGGGCAAATTTAACTCTCATTTCCCAGCAGGAAGTGGAATTAACCAAAGGCTCAGCGTGCCATGCCGGAACCACACTAGGGCCTGAAGCAATCTTGCGGTGTTGCGGCCAGCTCACAAGAAAGCGAGTTGAAGAAAGGAGCTCAGGGGCACTGTAATTCACAAACCTGCAGAGTTCTAAATGACAGCTATCGTCCAAAAATATATTGAAGTAAGGCTGCCAAGAGGACTTGAAAGCGGGGCAGAATTGCAGGAAACCGATTTCAGGAGGTAGACTGGAATTGCATGTAAAGCATAGGAGAAGAGGCAGAACGTCCACAATGATGCACTTGGCCAAAAAGAGCGTATGTGTTTTTTCCTTAATATATTCAGGAAAAAATGCATACGCAGTTTTTGGCCAACCAAGCAAGCTTGCAAAGGAAATCTGCACTACAATGAAGTCTCACTGTCCCCCGGTCAAAAGGACCATATGAAAAAAGTGTAAAATCCAGAAAGTCAGGACAGGCCATGGAGAACTGGGAGCCTAGTTAGGCTGATGGGCGAGATGTAAATTGCCAAGAGCCACTCTGGAGAAGTGTATGGTGTTTCCTGAAACATCTAAAAAACAAAGCAACAGAGCCTACGGCACTTCCACTTATGGTCCTATAGCTTAGGTAAATGAAACTCAAAAAGACACAGCCACCCAAATTTTGGGACGGCTCTGTTTACAAGAACCTCGTTTACGGTACAAGTTCAATATCGCAGAAAGCGAAAAATGGATAAAGAAGTTGTGGTACTAACGTACAATGCAATATCACTCAGCAATGAAATCTATGTCATCAGGCCCATAGCAGCATAATGAGTGGATTCAGGTATGTTGATTCTAAGTGAAATAAGTCACACAGAAAAAGAAACATCATAAGATATCACTAATACACGGAATGTAAACTTGGCTACACAGGAACTGAATTACAAAACAGAATAGGGTCTCAAATGTAGAAAACCAACTTATGCTTGCTTAAGGGGAAAGGTGAGTTGGGGTGCTGCATAAAACCAGAGATTGAAATTAACACAGACACCTTTCCATAAGCCAAATATGTAATAGACAAGAGCTACTCCTTGCTCAACGAAGTGGACTCAACACCCCATATTAAACGCCTAAGAACATACCTGACTAGTAAGAATCTTAAAACCTATGGATTTATATGTCTCCAAAACAGAATCAAGCGTGTGTACAGCGGCATAAACGCAGCAGTGATAGGATTGGTGAGGTTCGGTGAGCAAGTTTAGACCCTTTGAAGTCATATGTCATGGTACCCATTCCATGGGTCTCAACTCTCCAGGTTTAAGGGATTCTTCCTTCAGCTAAAACATGCATGTGGAACCCAGAGTATGATCCAACGTGTGATCGGGAAACGTGTTCAAATGTGTCTCAGTTTTCGTCCCCTGGTACTCGGGTGCAACATTCCAGACGCTTTACTAACACTCTCTCCACTTGGAGAGTCAGTGCCTTTAACCTCCTCTTTGGCCCAGTTTGCAATTTCTGCGGAAAATGAACAGGAATAGGGAAAACCAATGAGAGACTAGCTGGAGGTGTCTGGACGGGAATATTTAACTCTCATTTCCCACCAAGAAGAGGAATTAACCAAAGGCTCAGCAAGCCATGCCGAAACCACACTAGGGCCTGAAGCAATCCTGCGGTGTTGCGGCCAGCTCACAACAAAGCGAGTTGAAGAAAGGAGCTCATGGGCACTGTAATTCACAAACCTGCAGAGTTATAAATGACAGCTATCGTCCAAAAATATATTGAAGTAAGGCTGCCAAGAGGACTTGAAAGCGGGGCAGAATTGCAGGAAACCAATTTCAGGAGGTAGACTGGAATTGCATGTAAAGCATAGGAAAAGAGGCAGAACGTCCACAATGATGCACTTGGCCAAAAAGGGTGTATGCGTTTTTTCCTGAATATATTCAGGAAAAAACGCATACGCCCTTTTTGGCCAACCAAGCAAGCTTGCAAAGGAAATCTGCACTACAATGAAGTCTCACTGCCCCCCGGTCAAAAGGGCCATCTGAAAAAAGTGTAAAATCCAGAAAGGCAGGACAGGCCATGGAGAACTGGGAGCCTTCTTATGCTGATGGGCGGGATGTAAATTGCAAACAGCCACTCTGGAGAAGTGTATGGTGTTTCCTGAAACATCTAAAAAACAAAGCAACAGAGCCTAGGGCACTTCCACTTATGGTCCTATAGCTTAGGGAAATTAAAATAAAAAACACACAGCCACCCCAAAGTTTGGGACAGCTCTGTTTACAAGAACCTCGTTTACGGTACAAGTTCAATATCGCAGAAAGTGAAAAATAGATAAAGAAGTTGTGGTACTTACGTACAATGCAATATCACTCAGCAAAGAAATCTATGTCATCAAGCCAGTAGCAGCATAATGAGTGGATTCAGGTACGATGATTCTAAGTGAAATAAGTCACAGAGAAAAAGAAACATCATAAGGTATCAGTAATACACGGAATGTAAACTTGGCTACACAGGAACTGAATTACAAAACAGAATAGGGTCTCAAATGTAGAAAACCAACTTATGCTTGCTTAAGGGGAAAGGTGAGTTGGGGTGCTGCATAAAACCAGAGATTTAAATTAGCACAGATACCTTTCCATAAGACAAATATGTAACAGACAAGAGCTACTGCTTGCTCAAGGAAGTGGACTCAACACCCCATATTAAACGCCTAAGAATATACCTGACTAGTATGAATCTTAAAACCTATGGATTTATATCTCTCCGAAAGAGAATCAAGCGTGTGTACAGCGGCCTAAACGCAGCAATGATAGGATTGGTGAGGTTCGGTGAGCAAATGCAGACCCTTTGAAGTCATATTGCATGGTACCCATTCCATGGGTCTCAACTCTCCAGGTTTAAGGGATTCTTCCTTCAGCTAAAACATGCATGTCGAACCCAGAGTATGATCCACCGTGTGATCGGGAAACGTGTTCAAATGTGTCTCAGTTTTCGTCCCCTGGTACTCGGGTGCAACATTCCAGATGCTTTACTAACACTCTCCCCACTTGGAGAGTCAGTGCCTTTAACCTCCTGTTTGGCCCAGTTTGCAATTTCTGCGGAAAATGAACAGGAATAGGGAAAACCAATGAGAGACTAGCTGGAGGTGTCTGGACGGGAATTTTTAACTCTCATTTCCCACCAAGAAGAGGAATTACCCAAAGGCTCAGCGAGCCATGCCGAAACCACACTAGGGCCTGAAGCAATCCTGCGGTGTTGCGGCCAGCTCACAAGAAAGAGAGTTGAAGAAAGGAGCTCAGGGGCCCTGTAATTCACAAACCTGCAGAGTTATAAATGACAGCTATCGTCCAAAAATATATTGAAGTAAGGCTGCCAAGAGGACTTGAAAGCGGGGCAGAATTGCAGGAAACTGATTTCAGGAGGTAGACTGGAATTGCATGTAAAGCATAGGAAAAGAGGCAGAACGTCCACAATGATGCACTTGGCCAAAAAGGGCGTATGCGTTTTTTCCTGAGTATATTCAGGAAAAAACGCATACGCCCTTTTTGGCCAACCAAGCAAGCTTGCAAAGGAAATCTGCACTACAATGAAACTCACTGCCCCCCGGTCAAAAGGGCCATCTGAAAAAAGTGTATAATCCAGAAAGGCAGGACAGGCCATGGAGAACTGGGAGCCTTGTTATGCTGATGGGTGGGATGTAAATTGCCAAAAGCCACTCTGCAGAAGTGTATGGTGATTCCTGAAACAACTAAAAAAAAAGCAACAGAGCCTAGGGCACTTCCACTTATAGTCCCATAGCTTAGGGAAATTAAAATCAAAAAGACACAGCCACCCCAAAGTTTGGGACGGCTCTGTTTACAAGAACCTCATTTACGATACAAGTTCAATATCACAGAAAGCGAAAAATGGATACAGAAGTTGTGGTACGTACGTATAATACAATATCACTCAGCAATGAAATCTATGTCCTCAGGCCCGTAGCAGCATAATGAGTGGATTCACGTACGATGATTCTAAGTGAAATAAGTCACACAGAAAAAGAAACAGCATAAGATATCACTAATACACGGAATGTAAACTTGGCTACACAAGAACTGAATTACAAAAGAGAACAGTGTCTCAAATGTAGAAAACCAACTTATGCTTGCTTAAGGGGAAAGGTGAGTTGGGGTGCTGCATAAAACCAGAGATTGAAATTAGCACAGATACCGTTCCATAAGCCAAATATGTAATAGACAACAGCTACTGCTTGCTCAGCGAAGTGGACTCAACACCCCATATTAAATGCGTAAGAATATACCTGACTAGTAAGAATCTTAAAACCTATGGATTTATATGTCTCTGAAAGGGAATCAAGCGTGTGTACAGCGGCACAAACGCAGCCGTGATCGGATTGATGAGGTTCGGTGAGCAAATGCAGACCCTTTGAAGTCATATTGCATGGTACCCGTTCCATGGGTCTCAACTCTCCAGGTTTAAGGGATTCTTCCTTCAGCTAAAAGATGCATGTGGTACCCAGCGTATGATCCACCGTGTGATCGGGAAACGTGTTCAAATATGTCTCAGTTTTCGTCCCCTGGTACTCAGGTGCAACATTCCAGACGCTTTACTAACACTCTCCCCACTTGGAGAGTCAGTGCCTTTAACCTCCTGTTTGGCCCAGTTTGCAATTTCTGCGGAAAATGAACAGGAATAGGGAGAACCAATGAGAGACTAGCTGGAGGTGTCTGGACGGGCAAATTTAACTCTCATTTCGCACCAGGAAGAGGAATTAACCAAAGGCTCAGCGTGCCATGCCGGAAACACACTAGGGCCTGAAGCAATCCTGCGGTGTTGCGGCCAGCTCACAAGAAAGCGAGTTGAAGAAAGCAGCTCAGGGGCACTGTAATTCACAAACCTGCAGAGTTCTAAATGACAGCTATCGTCCAAAAATATATTGAAGTAAGGCTGCCAAGAGGACTTGAAAGCGGGGCAGAATTGCAGGAAACCAATTTCAGGAGGTAGACTGGAATTGCATGTAAAGCATAGGAAAAGAGGCAGAACGTCCACAATGATGCACTTGGCCAAAAAGGGCGTATTCGTTTTTTCCTGAATATATTCAGGAAAAAACGCATACGCCCTTTTTGGCCAACCAAGCAAGCTTGCAAAGGAAATCTCCACTACAATGAAGTCTCACTGCCCCCCGGTCAAAAGGGCCATCTGAAAAAAGTGTAAAATCCAGAAAGGCAGGACAGGCCATGGAGAAATGGGAGCCTTGTTATGCTGATGGGCGGGATGTAAATTGCCAACAGCCACTCTGGAGAAGTGTATGGTGTTTCCTGAAACATCTAAAAAACAAAGCAACAGAGCCTAGGGCACTTCCACTTAGGGTCCTATAGCTTAGGGAAATTAAAATCAAAAAGACACAGCCACCCCAAAGTTTGGGACGGCTCTGTTTACAAGAACCTCGTTTACGGTACAAGTTCAATATCGCAGAAAGCGAAAAATGGATAAAGAAGTTGTGGTAGTTACGTACAATGCAATATCACTCAGCAATGAAATCTATGTCATCTGGCCAGTAGCAGCATAATGAATGGATTCAGGTAAAATGATTCTAAGTGAAATAAGTCACACAGAAATAGAAACATCATAAGATATCACTACTACACGGAATGTAAACTTGGCTACACAGGAACTGAATTACAAAACAGAACAGGGTCTCAAATGTAGAAAACCAACTTATGCTTGCTTAAGAGGAAAGGTGAGTTGTGGTGCTGCATAAAACCAGAGATTAAGATTAGCACAGATACCTTTCCATAAGCCAAATATGTAATAGACAAGAGCTACTCCTTGCTAAGCGAAGTAGACTCAACACCCCATATTAAACGCCTAAGAATATACCTGACTAGTAAGAATCTTAAAACCTATGGATTTATATGTCTCCGAAAGAGAATCAAGCGTGTGTACAGCGGCATAAATGCAGCAGTGATAGGATTGGTGAGGTTCGGTGAGCAAATGCAGACCCTTTGAAGTCATATTGCATGGTACCCATTCCATGATTCTCAACTCTCCAGGTTTAAGGGATTCTTCCTTCAGCTAAAGCATGCATGTGGAACTCAGAGTATGATCCACCGTGTGATCGGGAAACGTGTTCAAATGTGTCTCAGTTTTCGTCCCCTGGTACTCGGGTGCAACATTCCAGACGCATTACTAACACTCTCCCCACTTGGAGAGTCAGTGCCTTTAACCTCCTGTTTCGCCCAGTTTGCAATTTCTGCGGAAAATGAACAGATTTAGGGAGAACCAAATGAGAGACTAGCTGGAGGTGTCTGGACGGGCAAATTTAACTCTCATTTCCCACCAGGAAGAGGAATTAACCAAAGGCTCAGCGAGCCATGCCGGAACCACACTAGGGCCTGAAGCAATCCTGCGGTGTTGCGGGCAGCTCACAAGAAAACGAGTTGAAGAAAGGAGCTCAGGGGCACTGTAATTCACAAACCTGCAGAGTTCTAAATGACAGCTATCGTCCAAAAATATATTGAAGTAAGGCTGCCAAGAGGACTTAAAAGCGGGGCAGAATTGCAGGAAACCGATTTCAGGAGGTAGACTGGAATTGCATGTAAAGCATAGGAAAAGAGGGAGAAAGTCCACAATGATGCACTTGGCCAAAAAGGGCGTATGCGTTTTTTCCTGAATATATTCAGGAAAAAACGCATACGCCCTTTTTGGCCAACCAAGCAAGCTTGCAAAGGAAATCTGCACTACAATGAAGTCTCACTGCCCCTGGGTCAAAAGAGCCATCTGAAAAAAGTGTAAAATCCAGAAAGGCACGACAGGCCATGGAGAACTGGGAGCCTTCTTATGCTGATGGGCGGGATGTAAATTGCCAACAGTCACTCAGGACATGTGTATGCTGTTTCCTGAAACATCTAAAAAACAGAGCAACAGAGCCTAGGGCACTTCCACTTATGGTCCTATAGATTAGGGAAATTAAAATCAAAAAGCCACAGCCACCCCAAAGTTTGGGACGGCTCTGTTTACAAGAACCTCGTTTACGGTACAAGTTCAATATCGCAGAAAGCGAAAAATGGATAAAGAAGTTGTGGTACTTACGTACAATGCAATATCACTCAGCAATGAAATCTATGTCATCAGGCCAGTAGCAGCATAATGAGTGGAATCACGTACGATGATTCTTAGTGAAATAAGTCACACAGAAAAAGAAACATCATAAGATATCACTAATACACGGAATGTAAACTTGGCTACACAGGAACTGAATTACAAAACAGAATAGGGTCTCAAATGTAGAAAACCAACTTATGCTTGCTTAAGGGGAAAGGTGAGTTGGGGTGCTGCATAAAACCAGAGATTGAAATTAACACAGATACCGTTCCATAAGCCAAATATTTAATAGACAAGAGCTACTGCTTGCTCAACGAAGTGGACTCAACACCCCATATTAAACGCTTAAGAATATACCTGACTAGTAAGATTCTTAAAACCTATAGATTTATATGTCTCCGAAAGAGAATCAAGCATGTGTACAGCGGCATAAACGCAGCAGTGATAGGACTGGTGAGGTTCGCTGAGCAAATGCAGACCCTTTGAAGTCATATTGCATGGTACCCATTCCATGGGTCTCAACTCTCCAGGTTTAAGGGATTCTTCCTTCAGCTAAAACATGCATGTGGAACCCAGAGTATGATCCACCGTGTGATCGGGAAACGTGTTCAAATGTGTCTCAGTTTTAGTCCACTGGCACTCGGGTGCAACATTCCAGACGCTTTACTAACACTCTCCCTACTTGGAGAGTCAGTGCCTTTAACCTCCTGTTTCGCCCAGTTTGCAATTTGTGCGGAAAATGAACAGGAATAGGGAGAACCAATGAGAGACTAACTGGAGGCGTCTTGAAGTACAAATTTAACTTTCATTTCTTACCAGGAAGAGGAATTAACCAAAGGCTCGGAGGGCCATGTCACAACCACATTAGGGCATGAAGCAATCCTGCGGTGTTGCGGCCAGCTCACAAGAAAGCGAGTTGAAGAAAGGAGCTCAGGAGGACTGTAATTCACAAACATGCAGAGTTATAAATGACAGCTATCGTCCAAAAATATATTGAAGTAAGGCTGCCAAGAGGACTTGAACGCGGGGCAGAATTGCAGGAAACTGATTTCAGGAGGGAGACTGGAATTGCATGTAAAGCATAGGAAAAGAGGTAGAACGTCCACAATGATGCACTTGACCAAAAAGGGCGTATGCGTTTTTTCCTGAATATATTCAGGAAAAAATGCATACGCTCTTTTTGGCCAACCAAGCAAGCTTGCAAAGGAAATCTGCACTGCAATGAAGTCTCACTGCCCCCCGGTCAAAAGGGCCATCTGAAAAAAGTGTAAAATCCAGAAAGGCAGGACAGGCCATGGAGAACTGGGAGCCTTGTTATGCTGATGGACGGGATGTAAATTGCCAACAGCCACTCTGGAGAAGTATATGGTGTTTCCTGAAACATCCAAAAAACAAAACAACAGAGCATAGGGCACTTTCACTTATGGTCTTGTAGCTTAGGTAAATTAAAATCAAAAAGACACAGCCACCCCAAAGTTTGGGACGCCTCTGTTTACAAGAACCTTGTTTACGGTACAAGTTCAATATCACAGAAAGCGAAAAATGGATAAAGAAGTTGTGGTACTTACGTACAATGCAATATCACTCAGCAATGAAATCTATGTCATCAGGTCAGTAGCAGCATAATGAGTGGATTCAGGTACGATGATTCTAAGTGAAATAAGTCACACAGAAAAAGAAACATCATAAGATATCACTAATACACGGAATGTAAACTTGGCTACACAGGAACTGAATTACAAAACAGAACAGGGTCTCAAATGTAGAAAACCAACTTATGCTTGCTTAAGGGGAACGGTGAGTTGGGGTGCTGCATAAAACCAGAGATTGAAATTAGCACAGATACCTTTCCATAAGCCAAATATGTAATAGACAAGAGCTACTGCCTGCTCAACGAAGTGGACTCAACACCCCATATTAAACGCCTAAGAATATACCTGACTAGTAAGAATCTTAAAACCTAAGGATTTATATGTCTCCGAAAGAGAATCAATCGTGTGTACAGCGGCCTAAACACAGAAGTGATAGGATTGGTGAGGTTCGGTGAGCAAATGCAGACCCTTTGAAGTCATATTGCATGGTACCCATTCCATGGTTCTCAACTCTCCAGGTTTAAGGGATTCTTCCTTCAGCTAAAACATGCATGTGGAACCCAGAGTATGATCCACCGTGTGATCGGGAAACATGTTCAAATGTGTCTCAGTTTTCGTCCCCTGGTACTCGGGTGCAACATTCCAGACGCTTTACTAACACTCTCCCCACTTGGAGAGTCAGTGCCTTTAAACTCCTGTTTGGCCCAGTTTGCAATTTCTGCGGTAAATGAACAGGAATAGGGAGAACCAATGAGAGACTAGCTGGAGGTGTCTGGACGGGCAAATTTAACTCTCATTTCCCACCAGGAAGAGGAATTAACCAAAGGCTCAGCGTGCCATGCCAGAACCACACTAGGGCCTGAAGCAATCCTGCGGTGTTGCGGCCAGCTCACAAGAAAGCGAGTTGAAGAAAGGAGCTCAGGGGCACTGTAATTGACAAACTTGCAGAGTTATAAATGACAGCTATCGTCCAAAAATATATTGAAGTAAGGCTGCCAAGAGGACTTGAAAACGGGGCAGAATTGCAGGAAACCGATTTCAGGAGGTAGACTGGAATTGCATGTAAAGCATAGGAAAAGAGGCAGAACGACCACAATGATGCACTTGGCCAAAAAGTGCGTATGCGTTTTTTCCTGAATATATTCAGGAAAAAACGCATACGCCCTTTTTGGCCAACCAAGCAAGCTTGCAAAGGAAATCTGCACTACAATGAAGTCTCACTGCCCCCCCGGTCAAAAGGGCCATCTGAAAAATGTGTAAAATCCAGAAAGGCAGGACAGGCCATGGAGAACTGGGAGCCTTGTTATGCTGATGGGCGGGATGTAAATTGCCAACAGCCACTCTGGAGAAGTGTATGGTGTTTCCTGAAACATCTAAAAAACAAAGCAACAGAGCCTAACGCACTTCCACTTATGGTCCTATAGATTAGGGAAATTAAAATCAAAAAGACACAGCCACCCCAAAGTTTGGGACGGCTCTGTTTACAAGAAACTCGTTTACGGTACAAGTTCAATATCGCAGAAAGCGAAAAATGGATAAAGAAGTTGTGGTACTTACGTACAATGCAATATCACTCAGGAATGAAATCTATGTCCTCAGGCCAGTAGCAGCATAATGAGCGGATTCAGGTACGATGACTCTAAGTGAAATAAGTCACACAGAAAAAGAAACATCATAAGATATCACTAATACACGGAATGTAAACTTGGCTACACAGGAACTGAATTACAAAACAGAATAGGGTCTCAAATGTAGAAAACCAACTTATGCTTGCTTAAGGGGAAAGGTGAGTTGGGGTGCTGCAAAAAACCAGAGATTGAAATTAGCACAGATACCTTTCCATAAGCCAAATATGTAATAGAAAAGAGCTACTGCTTGCTCAACGAAGTGGACTCAACACCCCATATTAAATGCCTAAGAATATACCTGACTAGTAAGAATCTTAAAACCTATGGATTTATATGTCTCCAAAAGAGAATCAAGCGTGTGTACAGCGGCCTAATCGCAGCAGTGATAGGATTGGTGAGGTTCGGTGAGCAAATGCAGATCCTTTGAATTCATATTGCATGGTACCCATTCCATGGGTCTCAACTCTCCAGGTTTAAGGGATTCTTCCTTCAGCTAAAACATGCATGTGGAACCCAGAGTATGATCCACCGTGTGATCGGGAAACGTGTTCAAATGTGTCTCACTTTTCGTCCCCTGGTACTCGGGTGCAACATTCCAGACGCTT
This sequence comes from Grampus griseus, assembly GCF_964374135.1. Lineage (NCBI taxonomy): Eukaryota > Metazoa > Chordata > Mammalia > Artiodactyla > Delphinidae > Grampus > Grampus griseus. The sequence continues at coordinate 105,161 of NW_028133120.1, read as the reverse complement.
TACTAACACTCTCCCCACTTGGAGAGTCAGTGCCTTTAACCTCCTGTTTGGCCCAGTTTGCAATTTCTGCGGAAAATGAACAGGAATAGGGAGAACAAATGAGAGACTAGCTGGAGGTGTCTGGACGGGCAAATTTAACTCTCATTTCCCACCAGGAAGAGGAATTAACGAAAGGTTCAGCGAGCCATGCCGGAACCACACTACGGCCTGAAGCAATCCTGCGGTGTTGCGGCCAGCTCACAAGAAAGCGAGTTGAAGAAAGGAGCTCAGGGGCACTGTAATTCACAAACCTGCAGAGTTATAAATGACAGCTATCGTCCAAAAATATGTTGAAGTAAGGCTGCCAAGAGGACTTGAAAGCGGAGCAGAATTGCAGGAAACCGATTTCAGGAGGTAGACTGGAATTGCATGTAAAGCATAGGAAAAGAGGCAGAATGTCCACAATGATGCACTTGGCCAAAAAGGGCGTATGCGTTTTTTCCTGAATATATTCAGGAAAAAACGCATACGCCCTTTTTGGCCAACCAAGCAAGCTTGCAAAGGAAATCTGCACTACAATGAAGTCTCACTGCCCCCCGGTCAAAAGGGCCATCTGAAAAAAGTGTAAAATGCAGAAAGGCAGGACAGGCCATGGAGAACTGGGAGCCTAGATAGGCTGATGGGCGGGATGTAAATTGCCAACAGCCACTCTGGAGAAGTGTAGGGTGTTTCCTGAAACATCCAAAAAACAAAGCAACAGAGCCTAGGGCACTTCCACTTATGGTCCTATAGCTTAGGGAAATTAAAATCAAAAAGACACAGCCACCCCAAAGTTTGGGACGGCTCTGTTTACAAGAACCTCGTTTACGGTACAAGTTCAATATCGCAGAAAGCGAAAAATGAATAAAGAAGTTGTGGTACTTACGTACAATGCAATATCACTCAGCAATGAAATCTATGTCATCAGGCCAGTAGCAGCATAATGAGTGGATTCAGGTACGATGATTCTAAGTGAAATAAGTCACACAGAAAAAGAAACATCATAAGATATCACTAATACACGGAATGTAAACGTGGCTACACAGGAACTGAATTACAAAACAGAATAGGGTCTCAAATGTAGAAAACCAACTTATGCTTGCTTAAGGGGAAAGGTGAGTTGGGGTGCTACATAAAACCAGAGATTGAAATTAGCACAGATACCTTTCCATAAGCCAAATATGTAATAGACAAGAGCTACTGCTTGCTCAACGAAGTGGACTCAACACCCCATATTAAAAGCCTAAGAATATACCTGACTAGTAAGAATCTTAAAACCTATGGATTTATATGTCTCCGAAAGAGAATCAAGCATGTGTACACCGGCATAAACGCAGCAGTGATAGGATTGGTGAGGTTTGGTGAGGAAATGCAGACCCTTTGAAGTCATATTGCATGGTACTCATTCCATGGTTCTCAACTCTCCAGGTTTAAGGGATTCTTCCTTCAGCAAAAACATGCATGTGGAACCCAGAGTATGATCCACCGTGTGATCGGGAAACGTGTTCAAATGTGTCTCACTTTTCGTCCCCTGGTACTCGGGTGCAACATTCCAGACGCTTTACTAACACTCTCCTCACTTGGAGAGACAGTGCCTTTAACCTCCTGTTTGGCCAAGTTTGCAATTTCTGTGGAAAATGAACAGGAATAGGGAGAACCAATGAGAGACTAGCTGGTGGTGTCCGGACGGGCAAATTTAACTCTCATTTCCCACCAGGAAGAGGAATTAACCAAAGGCTCAGCGTGCCATGCGGGAACCACACTAGGGCCTGAAGCAATCTTTCGGTGTTGCGGCCAGCTCACAAGAAAGCGAGTTGAAGAAAGGAGCTCAGGGGCACTGTAAATCACAAACCTGCAGAGTTCTAAATGACAGCTATCGTCCAAAAATATATTGAAGTAAGGCTGCCAAGAGGACTTGAAAGCGGGGCAGAATTGCAGGAAACCGATTTCAGGAGGTAGACTGGAATTGCATGTAAAGCATAGGAAAAGAGGCAGAACGTCCACAATGATGCACTTGGCCAAAAACAGCGTATGTGTTTTTTCCTTAATATATTCAGGAAAAAATGCATACGCCCTTTTTGGCCAACCAAGCAAGCTTGCAAAGGAAATCTGCACTACAATGAAGTCTCACTGCCCCCCGGTCAAAAGGGCCATCTGAATAAAGTGTAAAATCCAGAAAGGCAGGACAGGCCATGGAGAACTGGGAGCCTTGTTATGCTGATGGGTGGGATGTAAATTGCAAACAGCCACTCTGGAGAAGTGTATGGTGTTTCCTGAAACATCTAAAAAACAAAGCAACAGAGCCTAGGGCACTTCCACTTATGGTCCTATAGCTTAGGGAAATTAAAATCAAAAAGACACAGCCACCCCAAAGTTTGGGAGGCTCTGTTTACAGGAACCTCGTTTACGGTACAAGTTCAATATCACAGAAAGCGAAAAATGGATAAAGAAGTTGTGGTACTTACATACAATGCAATATCACTCAGCAATGAAATCTATGTCATCAGGCCCGTAGCAGCATAATGAGTGGATTCAGGTACGATGATTCTAAGTGAAATAAGTCACATAGAAAAAGAAACATCATAAGATATCACTAATACACGAAATGTAAACTTGGCTACACAGGAACTGAATTACAAAACAGAACAGGGTCTCAAATGTAGAAAACCAACTTATGCTTGCTTAAGGGGAAAGGTGAGTTGGGGTGCTGCATAAAACCAGAGATTGAAATTAGCACAGATACCGTTCCATAAGCCAAATGTGTAATCGACAAGAGCTACTGCTTGCTCAACGACGTGGACTCAACACCCCATATTAAACACCTAAGAATATACCTGACTAGTAAGAATCTTAAAACCTATGGATTTATATGTCTCTGAAAGAGAATCAAGAGTGTGTACAGAGGCATAAACGCAGCACTTATCGGATTGGTGAGGTTCGGTGAGCAAATGCAGACCCTTTGAAGTCATATTGCATGGTACCCATTCCATGGGTCTCAACTCTCCAGGTTTAAGGTATTCTTCCTTCAGCTAAAACATGCATGTGGAACCTAGAGTATGATCCACTGTGTGATAGGGAAACGTGTTCAAATGTGTCTCAGTTTTCGTCCCCTGGTACTTGTGTGCAACATTCCAGACCCTTTACTAACACGCTCCCCACTTGGAGAGTCAGTGCCTTTAACCTCCTGTTTGGCCCAGTTTGCCATTTCTGCGGAAAATGAACAGGAATAGGGAGAACAAATGAGAGACTAGCTGGAGGTGTCTGGACGGGCAAATTTAACTCTCATTTCCCACCAGGAAGAGGAATTAACCAAAGGCTCAGCGTGCCATGCCGGAACCACACTAGGGCCTGAAGCAATCCTGCGGTGTCGCGGCCAGCTCACAAGAAAGCGAGTTGAAGAAAGGAGCTCAGGGGCCCTGTAATTCACAAACCTGCAGAGTTATAAATGACAGCTATCGTCCAAAAGTATATTGAAGTAAGGCTGCCAAGAGGACTTGAAAGCGGGGCAGAATTGCAGGAAACCGATTTCAGGAAGTAGACTGGAATTGCATGTAAAGCATAGGAAAAGAGGCAGAACGTCCACAATGATGCACTTGGCCAAAAAGGGCGTATGCGTTTTTTCCTGAATATATTCAGGAAAAAACGCATACGCCCTTTTTGGCCAACCAAGCAAGCTTGCAAAGGAAATCTGCACTACAATGAAGTCTAACTGCCCCCCGGTCAAAAGGGCCATCTGAAAAATGTGTAAAATCCAGAAAGGCAGGACAGGCCATGGAGAACTGGGAGACTTGTTATGCTGATGGGCGGGATGTAAATTGCAAACAGCCACTCTGGAGAAGTGTATGGTGTTTCCTGAAACATCTAAAAAACAAAGCAACAGAGCCTAGGGCACTTCCACTTATGGTCCAATAGCTTAGGGAAATTAAAATCAAAAAGACACAGCAACCCCAAAGTTTGGGATGGCTCTGTTTACAAGAACCTCATTTACGGTAGAAGTTCAATATCGCAGAAAGCGAAAAATGGATAAAAAAGTTGTGGTATTACGTACAATACAACATCACTCAGCAATGAAATCTATGTCATCAGGCCAGTAGCAGCATAATGAGTGGATTCAGGTACGATGATTCTAAGTGAAATAAGTCACACGGAAAAAGAAACATCATAAGGTATCACTAATACACGGAATGTAAACATGGCTACACAGGAACTGAATTACAAAACAGAATATGGTCTCAAATGTAGAAAACCAACTTATGCTTGCTTAAGGGGAAAGGTGAGTTGGGGTGCTGCATAAATCCAGAGATTGAAATTAGCACAGATAACTTTCCATAAGCCAAATATGTAATAGACAAGAGCTACTGCTTGCTCAACGAAGTGGACTCAACACCCCATATTAAACGCCTAAGAATATACCTGACTAGTAAGAATCTTAAAACCTATGGATTTATATGTCTCCGAAAGAGAATCCAGCGTGTGGACAGTGACATAAAAGCAGCAGTGATAGGATTGGTGAGGTTCGGTGAGCAAATGCAGACCCTTTGAAGTCATATTGCATGGTACCCATTCCATGGGTCTCAACTCTCCAGGTTTAAGGGATTCTTCCTTCAGCTAAAACATGCATGTGGAACCCAGAGTATGATCCACCGTGTGATCGGGAAACGTGTTCAAATGTGTCTGAGTTTTCGTCCCCTGATACTCGGGTGCAACATTCCAGACGCTTTACTAACACTCTCCCCACTTGGAGAGTCAGTGCCTTTAACCTCCTGTTTGGCCCAGTTTGCAATTTCTGCGGAAAATGAACAGGAATAGGGAGAACCAATGAGAGACTAGCTGGAGGTGTCTGGACGGGCAAATTTAACTCTCATTTCCCAGCAGGAAGTGGAATTAACCAAAGGCTCAGCGTGCCATGCCGGAACCACACTAGGGCCTGAAGCAATCCTTCGGTGTTGCGGCCAGCTCACAAGAAAGCGAGTTGAAGAAAGGGGAACTGTAATTCACAAACCTGAACAGTTATAAATGACAGCTATCGTCCAAAAATATATTGAAGTAAGGCAGCCAAGCGGACTTGAAAGTTGGGAAGAATTGCAGGAAACCGATTTCAGGAGGTAGACTGGAATTGCATGTAAAGCATAGGAAAAGAGGCAGAACGTCCACAATGATGCACTTGGCCCAAAAGGGTGTATGCGTTTTTTCCTGAATATATTCAGGAAAAAACGCTTACGCCCTTTTTGGCCAACCAAGCAAGCTTGCAAAGGAAATCTGCACTACAATGAAACTCACTGCCCCCGGTCAAAAGAGCCATCTGAAAAAAGTGTAAAATCCAGAAAGGCAGGATAGGCCATGGAGAACTGGGAGCCTTCTTATGCTGATGGGCGGAATGTAAATTGCCCAGAGCCAGTCTGGAGAAGTGTATGGTGTTTCCTGAAACATCTAAAAAACAAAGCAACAGAGCCTAGGGCACTTCCACTTATGGTCCTATAGATTAGGGAAATTAAAGTCAAAAAGACACAGCCACCCCAAAGTTTGGGACGGCTCTGTTTATAAGAACCTCGTTTACGGTACAAGTTCAATATCGCAGAAAGCGAAAAATGGATAAAGAAGTTGTGGTACTTACGTACAATGCAATATCACTCAGCAATGAAATCTATGTCCTCAGGCCCGTAGCAGCATAATGAGTGGATTCAGGTACGATGATTCTAAGTGAAATAAGTCACACAGAAAAAGAAACATCATAAGATATCACTAATACGCGGAATGTAAACTTGGCTACACAGGAACTGAATTACAAAACAGAATAGGGCCTCAAATGTAGAAAACCAACTTATGCTTGCTTAAGGGGAAAGGTGAGTTGGGGTGCTGCATAAAACCAGAGATTGAAATTAACACAGATACCTTTACATAAGCGAAATATATAATACACAAGAACTACTCCTTGCTCAACGAAGTGGACTCAACACCCCATATTAAACGCCTAAGAATATACCTGACTAGTAAGAATCTTAAAACCTATGGATTTATATGTCTCCGAAAGAGAATCAAGCGTGTGTACAGCGGCATAAACACAGCAGTGATAGGATTGGTGAGGTTCGGTGAGCAAGTGCAGACCCTTTGAAGTCATATGGCATGGTACCCATTCCATGGGTCTCAACTCTCCAGGTTTAAGGGATTCTTCCTTCAGCTAAAACATGCATGTGGAACCCAGAGTATGATCCAACGTGTGATCGGGAAACGTGTTCAAATGTGTCTCAGTTTTCGTGCCCTGGTACTCGGGTGCAACATTCCAGACGCTTTACTAACACTCTCCCCACTTGGAGAGTCAGTGTCTTTAACCTCCTGTTTGGCCCAGTTTGCAATTTCTGCGGAAAATGAACAGGAATAGGGAGAACCAATGAGAGACTAGCTCGACGTGTCTGGACGGGCAAATTTAACTCTCATTTCCCACCAGGAAGAGGAATTAACCAAAGGCTCAGCGTGCCATGCCGGAACCACACTAGGGCCTGAAGCAATCCTGCGGTGTTGCGGCAGCTCACAAGAAAGCGAGTTGAAGAAAGGAACTCAGGGGCCCTGTAATTCACAAACCTGCAGAGTTCTAAATGACAGCTATCGTCCAAAAATATATTGAAGTAAGGCTGCGAAGAGGACTTGAAAGCGGGGCAGAATTGCAGGAAACCGATTTCAGGAGGTAGACTGGAATTGCATGTAAAGCATAGGAAAAGAGGCAGAACGTCCACAATGATGCACTTGGCCAAAAAGGGCGTATGTGTTTTTTCCTGAATATATTCAGGAAAAAACGCATACGCACTTTTTTGCCAACCAAGCAAGCTTGCAAAGGAAATCTGCACTACAATGAAGTCTCACTGCCCCGCGGTCAAAAGGGCCATCTGAGAAAAGTGTAAAATCCAGAAAGGCAGGACAGGCCATGGAGAACTGGGAGCCTTGTTATGCTGATGGGCGGCATGTAAATTGCAAACAGCCACTCTGGAGAAGTGTATGGTGTTTCCTGGAACATCTAAAAAACAAAGCAACAGAGCCTAGGGCACTTCCACTTATGGTCCTATAGCTTAGGGAAATTAAAATCAAAAAGACACAGCCACCCTAAAGTTTGGGACGGCTCTGTTTACAAGAACCTCGTTTACAGTACAAGTTCAATATCGCAGAAAGCGAAAAATGGATAAAGAAGTTGTGGTACTTACGTACAATGCAATATCACTCAGCAATGAAATCTATGTCATCAGGCCAGTAGCAGCATAATGAGTGGATTCAGGTACGATGATTCGAAGTGAAATAAGTCACACGGAAAAAGAAACATCATAAGGTATCACTAATACACGGAAGGTAAACTTGGCTACACAGGAATTGAATTACAAAACAGAATAGGGTGTCAAATGTAGAAAACCAACTTATGCTTGCTTAAGGGGAAAGGTGAGTTGGGGTGCTGCATAAAACCAGAGATTGAAATTAGCACAGATACCTTTCCATAAGCCAAATATGTAATAGACAAGAGCTACTGCTTGCTCAACGAAGTGGACTCAACACCCCATATTAAACGCCTAAGAATATACCTGACAAGTAAGAATCTTAAAACCTATGGATTTATATGTCTCCAAAAGAGAATCCAGCGTGTGTAGAGTGACATAAAAGCAGCAGTGATAGGAATGGTGAGGATCGGTGAGCAAATGCAGACCCTTTGAAGTTATATTGCATGGTACCCATTCCATGGGTCTCAACTCTCCAGGTTTAAGGGATTCTTCCTTCAGCTAAAACATGCATGTGGAACCCAGAGTATGATCCACCGTGTGATCGGGAAACGTGTTCAAATGTGTCTGAGTTTTCGGCCCCTGATACTCGGGTGCAACATTCCAGACGCTTTACTAACACTCTCCCCACTTGGAGAGTCAGTGCCTTTAACCTCCTGTTTGGCCCAGTTTGCAATATCTGCGGAAAAGGAACAGGAATAGGGAGAATAAATGAGAGACTAGCTGGAGGTGTCTGGACGGGCAAATTTAACTCTCATTTCCCAGCAGGAAGTGGAATTAACCAAAGGCTCAGCGTGCCATGCCGGAACCACACTAGGGCCTGAAGCAATCCTTCGGTGTTGCGGCCAGCTCACAAGAAAGCGAGTTGAAGAAAGGGGAACTGTAATTCACAAAACTGAAGAGTTATAAATGACAGCTATCATCCAAAAATATATCGAAGTAAGGCAGCCAAGAGGACTTGAAAGTTCGGAAGATTTGCAGGATACCGATTTCAGGAGGTAGACTGGAATTGCATGTAAAGCATAGGAAAAGAGGCAGAACGTCCACAATGATGAACTTGGTCAAAAAGGGCGTATGCGTTTTTTCCTGAATATATTCAGGAAAAAACGCTTACGCCCTTTTTGGCCAACCAAGCAAGCTTGCAAAGGAAATCTGCACTACAATGAAACTCACTGCCACCCGGTCAAAAGGGCCATCTGTAAAAAGTGTATAATCCAGAAAGGCAGGACAGGCCATGGAGAACTGGGAGCCTTGTTATGCTGATGTGTGGCATATAAATTGCCAACAGCCACTCTGGAGAAGTGTATGGTGTTTCCTGAAACATCTAAAAAACAAAGCAACAGAGCCTAGGGCACTTCCACTTATGGTCCTATAGATTAGGGAAATTAAAATCAAAAAGACACAGCCACCCCAAAGTTTGAGAGGCTCTGTTTACAGGAACCTCGTTTACGGTACAAGTTCAATATCACAGAAAGCGAAAAATGGATAAAGAAGTTGTGGTACTTACATACAATGCAATATCACTCAGCAATGAAATCTATGTCATCAGGCCCGTAGCAGCGTAATGAGTGGATTCAGGTACGATGATTCTAAGTGAAATAAGTCACACAGAAAAAGAAACATCATAAGATATCACTAATACACGAAATGTAAACTTGGCTACACAGGAACTGAATTACAAAACAGAACAGGGTCTCAAATGTAGAAAACCAACTTATGCTTGCTTAAGGGGAAAGGTGAGTTGGGGTGCTGCATAAAACCAGAGATTGAAATTAGCACAGATACCGTTCCATAAGCCAAATGTGTAATCGACAAGAGCTACTGCTTGCTCAACGACGTGGACTCAACACCCCATATTAAACACCTAAGAATATACCTGACTAGTAAGAATCTTAAAACCTATGGATTTATATGTCTCTGAAAGAGAATCAAGAGTGTGTACAGAGGCATAAACGCAGCACTTATCGGATTGGTGAGGTTCGGTGAGCAAATGCAGACCCTTTGAAGTCATATTGCATGGTACCCATTCCATGGGTCTCAACTCTCCAGGTTTAAGGTATTCTTCCTTCAGCTAAAACATGCATGTGGAACCTAGAGTATGATCCACTGTGTGATAGGGAAACGTGTTCAAATGTGTCTCAGTTTTCGTCCCCTGGTACTTGTGTGCAACATTCCAGACCCTTTACTAACACGCTCCCCACTTGGAGAGTCAGTGCCTTTAACCTCCTGTTTGGCCCAGTTTGCAATTTCTGCGGAAAATGAACAGGAATAGGGAGAACCAATGGGAGACTAGCTGGAGGTGTCTGGACGGGCAAATTTAACTCTCATATCCCAGCAGGAAGTAGAATTATCCAAAGGCTCAGCGTGCCATGCCGGAACCACACTAGGGCCTGAAGCAATCCTGCGGTGTTGCGGCCAGCTCATAAGAAAGCGAGTTGAAGAAAGGAGCTCAGGGGCACTGTAATTCACAAACCTGCAGAGTTCTAAATGACAGCTATCGTCCAAAAATATATTGAAGTAAGGCAGCCAAGAGGACTTGAGAGCGGGGCAGAATTGCAGGAAACCGGTTTCAGGAGGTAGACTGGAATTGCATGTAAAGCATAGGAAAAGAGGCAGAACATCCACAATGATGCCCTTGGTCAAAAAGGGCGTATGCGTTTTTTCCTGAATATATTCAAGAAAAAAAGCATACACACTTTTTGGCCCACCAAGCAAGCTTGCAAAGGAAATCTGCACTACAATGAAGTCTCACTGCCCCCCGGTCAAAAGGGCCATCTGAAAAAAGTGGAAAATCCAGAAAGGCAGGACAGGCCATGGAGAACTGGGAGCCTTGTTATGCTGATGGGCGGGATGTAAATTGCCAACATCCACTCTGGAGAAGTGTATGGTGTTTCTTGAAACATCTAAAAAACAAAGCAACAGAGCCTAGGGCACTTCCACTTATGGTCCTATAGCTTAGGGAAATTAAAATCAAAAAGACACAGCCACCCTAAAGTTTGCGACGGCTCTGTTTACAAGAAACTCGTTTACGGTACAAGTTCAATATCGCAGAAAGCGAAAAATGGATAAAGAAGTTGTGGTACTTACGTACAATGCAATATCACTCAGCAATGAAATCTATGTCATCAGGCCAGTACCAGCATAATGAGTGGATTCAGGTACGATGATTCTAAGTGAAATAAGTCACAGAGAAAAAGAAATATCATAAGGTATCACTAGTACATGGAATGTAAACTTGGCTACACAGGAACTGAATTACAAAACAGAACAGGGTCTCAAATGTAGAACACCAACTTATGCTTCCTTAAGGGGAAAGGTGAGTTGGGGTGCTGCATAAAACCAGAGATTGAAATTAACACAAATACCTTTCCATAAGCCAAATATGTAATAGACAAGAGCTACTCCTTGCTCAACGAAGTGGACTCAGCACCCCATATTAAATGCCTAAGAATATACCTGACTAGTAAGAATCTTAAAACCTATGGATTTATATGTCTCCGAAAGAGAATCAAGCATGTGTACAGCGGCATAAACGCAGCAGTGATAGGTTTGGTGAGGTTCGGTGAGCAAATGCAGACCCTTTGAATTCATAATGCATGGTACCCATTCCATAGGTCTCAACTCTCCAGGTTTAAGGGATTCTTCCTTCAGCTAAAACATGCATGTGGAACCCAGAGTATGATCCAACGTGTGATCAGGAAACGTGTTCAAATGTGTCTCAGTTTTCGTCCCCTGGTACTCGGTTGCAACATTCCAGACGCTTTACTAACACTCTCTCCACTTGGAGAGTCAGTGCCTTTAACCTCCTGTTTGGCCCAGTTTGCAATTTCTGCGGAAAATGAGCAGGAATAGGGAAAACCAGTGAGAGACTAGCTGGAGATGTCCGGACGGGCAAATTTAACTCTCATTTCCACCAGGAAGAGGAATTAACCAAAGGCTCAGCATGCCATGCCGGAACCACACTAGGGCCTGAAGCAATCCTGCGGTGTTGAGGCCAGCTCACAAGAAAGCAAGTTGAAGAAAGGAGCTCAGGGGCACTGTAATTCACAAACCTGCAGAGTTATAAATGACAGCTATCGTCCAAAAATATATTGAAGTAAGGCTGCCAAGAGGACTTGAAAGCGGGGCAGAATTGCAGGAAACCGATTTCAAGAGGTAGACTGGAATTGCATGTAAAGCATAGGAAAAGAGGCAGAACGTCCACAATGATGCACTTGGCCAAAAAGGGCGTATGCGTCTTTTCCTGAATATATTCAGGAAAAAACGCATACACACTTTTTGGCCAACCAAGCAAGCTTGCAAAGGAAATCTGCACTACAATGAAGTCTCACTGCCCCCCGGTCAAAAGGGCCATCTGAAAAAAGTGTAAAATCCAGAAAGGCAGAACAGGCCATGGAGAACTGGGAGCCTTGTTATGCTGATGGGCGGGATGTAAATTGCAAACAGCCACTCTGGAGAAGTGTATGGTGTTTCCTGGAACATCTAAAAAACAAAGAAACAGAGCCTAGGGCACTTCCACTTATGGTCCTATAGATTAGGGAAATTAAAATCAAAAAGACACAGCCACCCTAAAGTTTGGGACGGCTCTGTTTACAAGAACCTTGTTTACAGTACAAGTTCAATATCGCAGAAAGCGAGAAATGGATAAAGAAGTTGAGGTACTTACGTACAATGCAATATCACTCAGCAATGAAATCTATGTCATCAGGTCAGTAGCAGCATAATGAGTGGATTCAGGTACGATGATTCTAAGTGAAATAAGTCACAGAAAAAATGAAACATTATAAGGTATCACTAATACACGGAATGTAAACTTGGTTACACAGGAACTGAATTACAAAACAGACTAGGGTCTCAAACGTAGAAAACCAACTTATGCTTGCTTAAGGGGAATGGTGAGTTGGGGTGCTGCATAAAACCAGAGATTGAAATTAGCACAGATACCTTTCCATAAGCCAAATATGTAGTAGACAAGAGATACTGCTTCCTCAACGAAGTGGACTCAACACCCCATATTAAACGCCTAAGAATATACCTGACTAATAAGAATCTTAAAACCTATGGATTTATATGTCTCTGAAAGAGAATCAAGCATGTGTACAGCGGCATAAATGCAGCAGTGATAGGATTGGTGAGGTTCGGTGAGCAAATGCAGACCCTTTGAAGTCATATTGCATAGTACCCATTCCATGGGTCTCAACTCTCCAGGTTTAAGGGATTCTTCCTTCAGCTAAAACATGCATGTGGAACCCAGAATATGATCCACTGTGTGATCGGGAAACGTGTTCAAATGTGTCTCAGTTTTCGTCCCCTGGTACTCGGGTGCAACATTCCAGACGCTTTACTAACACTCTCCCCACTTGGAGAGTCAGTGCCTTTAACCTCCTGTTTGGCCCAGTTTGCAATTTCTGCGGAAAAGGAACAGGAATAGGGAGAACCAATGAGAGACTAGCTGGAGGTGTCTGGACGGGCAAATTTAACTCTCATTTCCCAGCAGGAAGTGGAATTAACCAAATGCTCAGCGTGCCATGCCGGAACCACACTAGGGCCTGAAGCAATCCTTCGGTGTTGCGGCCAGCTCACAAGAAAGCGAGTTGAAGAAAGGGGAACTGTAATTCACAAACCTGAAGAGTTATAAATGACAGCTTTCGTCCAAAAATATATTGAAGTAAGGCAGCCAAGAGGACTTGAAAGTTGGGCAGAATTGCAGGAAACCGATTTCAGGAGGTAGACTGGAATTGCATGTAAAGCATAGGAAAAGAGGCAGAACGTCCACAATGATGCACTTGGCCAAAAAGGGCGTATGCGTTTTTTCCTGAATATATTCAGGAAAAAACGCATACGCCCTTTTTGGCCAACCAAGCAAGCTTGCAAAGGAAATCTGCACTACAATGAAACTCACTGCCCCCCCGTCAAAAGGGCCATCTGAAAAAAGTGTATAATCCAGAAAGGCAGGACAGGCCATGGAGAACTGGGAGCCTTGTTATGCTGATGTGTGGGATGTAAATTGCAAACAGCCACTCTGGAGAAGTGTATGGTGTTTCCTGAAACATCTAAAAAACAAAGCAACAGAGCCTAGGGCACTTCCACTTATGGTCCTATAGCTTACGGAAATTAAAATCAAAAAGACACAGCCACCCCAATGTTTGGGACGGCTCTGTTTACAAGAACCTCGTTTATGGTACAAGTTCAATATCGCAGAAAGCCAGAAATGGATAAAGAAGTTCAGGTACTTACCTACAATGCAATATCACTCAGCAATGAAATCTATGTCATGAGGACCTTAGCAGCATAATGAGTGGATTCAGGTACGATGATTCTAAGTGAAATAAGTCACAGAGAAAAAGAAACATCATAAGGTATCACTAATACACGGAATGTAAACTTGGCTACACAGGAACTGAATTACAATACAGAACAGGGTCTCAAATGTAGAAAACCAACTTATGCTTGCTTAAGGGGAATGGTGAGTTGGGGTGCTGCATAAAACCAGAGATTGAAATTAGCACAGATACCTTTCCATAAGCCAAATATGTAATAGACAAGAGCTACTCCTTGCTCAACGAAGTGGACTCAACACCCCATATTAAACGCCTAAGAATATACCTGACTAATAAGAATCTTAAAACCTATGGATTTATATGTCTCCGAAAGAGAATCAAGCATGTGTACAGCGGCATAAATGCAGCAGTGATAGGATTGGTGAGGTTCGGTGAGCAAATGCAGACCCTTTGAAGTCATATTGCATAGTACCCATTCCATGGGTCTCAACTCTCCAGGTTTAAGGGATTCTTCCTTCAGCTAAAACATGCATGTGGAACCCAGAATATGATCCACTGTGTGATCGGGAAACGTGTTCAAATGTGTCTCAGTTTTCGTCCCCTGGTACTCGGGTGCAACATTCCAGACGCTTTACTAACACTCTCCCCACTTGGAGAGTCAGTGCCTTTAACCTCCTGTTTGGCCCAGTTTGCAATTTCTGCGGAAAAGGAACAGGAATAGGGAGAACCAATGAGAGACTAGCTGGAGGTGTCTGGACGGGCAAATTTAACTCTCATTTCCCAGCAGGAAGTGGAATTAACCAAATGCTCAGCGTGCCATGCCGGAACCACACTAGGGCCTGAAGCAATCCTTCAGTGTTGCGGCCAGCTCACAAGAAAGCGAGTTGAAGAAAGGGGAACTGTAATTCACAAACCTGAAGACTTATAAATGACAGCTATCGTCCAAAAATATATTGAAGTAAGGCAGCCAAGAGGACTTGAAACTTGGGCAGAATTGCAGGAAACTGATTTCAGGAGGTAGACTGGAATTGCATGTAAAGCATAGGAAAAGAGGCAGAACCTCCACAATGATGCACTTGGCCAAAAAGGGCCTATGCATTTTTTCCTGAATATATTCAGGAAAAAACGCATACGCCCTTTTTGGCCACCCAAGCAAGATTGCAAAGGAAATCTGCACTACAATGAAGTCTCACTGCCCCCGGGTCAAAAGGGCCATCTGAAAAAAGTGTAAAATCCAGAAAGGCATGACAGGCCATGGAGAACTGGGAGCCTTCTTATGCTGATGGGTGGGATGTAAATTGCCAACAGCCACTCTGGAGAAGTGTATGGTGTTTCCTGAAACATCTAAAAAACAAAGCAACAGAGCCTAGGGCACTTCCACTTATGGTCCTATAAATTAGGGAAATTAAAATCAAAAAGACACAGCCACCCCAAAGTTTGGGACGGCTCTGTTTACAAGAACCTCGTTTACGGTACAAGTTCAATATCGCAGAAAGCGAAAAATGGATAAATAAGTTGTGGTACTTACGTACAATGCAATAACACTCAGCAATGAAATCTATGTCATCAGGCCAGTAGCAGCATAATGAGTGGATTCAGGTACGATGATTCTAAGTGAAATAAGTCACACAGAAAAAGAAACATCATAAGATATCACTAATACACGGAATGTAAACTTGGCTACACAAGAACTGAATTACAAAACAGAATAGGGCCTCAAATGTAGAAAACCAACTTATGCTTGCTTAAGGGGAAAGGTGAGTTGGGGTGCTGCATAAAACCAGAGATTGAAATTAACACAGATACCTTTCCATAAGCCAAATATGTAATAGACAAGAGCTACTCCTTGCTCAACGAAGTGGATGCAACACCCCATATTAAATGCCTAAGAATATACCTGACTAGTAAGAATTTTAAAACCTATGGATTTATATGTCTCCGAAAGAGAATCAAGCGTGTGTACAGCGACATAAAAGCAGCAGTGATAGGATTGGTGAGGTTCGGTGAGCAAATGCAGACCCTTTGAAGTCATATTGCATGGTACCCATTCCATGGTACTCAACTCTCCAGGTTTAAGGGATTCTTCCTTCAGCTAAAACATGCATGTGGAACCCAGAGTATGATCCACCGTGTGATCGGGAAACGTGTTCAAATGTGTCTCAGTTTTCGTCCCCTGGTACTCGGGTGCAACATTCCAGACGCTTTACTAACACTCTCCCCACTTGGAGAGTCAGTGCCTTTAACCTCCTGTTTGGCCCAGTTTGCAATTTCTGCGGAAAAGGAACAGGAATAGGGAGAACCAATGAGAGACTAGCTGGAGGTGTCTGGACGGGCAAATTTAACTCTCATTTCCCACCAAGAAGAGGAATTAACCAAAGGCTCAGTGAGCCATGCCGAAACCACACTAGGGCCTGAAGCAATCCTGCGGTGTTGCGGCCAGCTCACAAGAAAGCGAGTTGAAGAAAGGAGCTCAGGGGCACTGTAATTCACAAACCTGCAGAGTTATAAATGACAGCTATCTTCCAAGAATATATTGAAGTAAGGCTGCCAAGAGGACTTGAAAGCGGGGCAGAATTGCAGGAAACCGATTTCAGGAGGTAGACTGGAATTGCATGTAAAGCATAGGAAAAGAGGCAGAACGTCCACAATGATGCACTTGGCCAAAAAGGGCGTATGCGTTTTTTCCTGAATATATTCAGGAAAAAACGCATACGCCCTTTTTGGCCAACCAAGCAAGCTTGCAAAGGAAATCTGCACTACAATGAAGTCTCACTGCCCCCCGGTCAAAAGGGCCATCTGAAAAAAGTGTAAAATCCAGAAAGGGAGGACAGGCCATGGAGAACTGGGAGCCTTCTTATGCTGATGGGCGGGATGTAAATTGCCAACAGCCACTCTGGAGAAATGTATGGTGTTTCCTGAAACATCTAGAAAACAAAACAACAGAGACTAGGGCACTTCCACTTATGGTCCTATAGCTTAGGGAAATTAAAATAAAAAAGACACAGCCACCCCAAAGTTTGGGACGGCTCTGTTTACAAGAACCTCGTTTACGGTACAAGTTCAATATCGCAGAAAGCGAGAAATGGATAAAGAAGTTGAGGTACTTACCTACAATGCAATATCACTCAGCAATGAAATCTATGTCATGAGGACCTTAGCAGCATAATGAGTGGATTCAGGTATGATGATTCTAAGTGAAATAAGTCACAGAGAAAAAGAAACATCATAAGGTATCACTAATACATGGAATGTAAACTTGGCTACACAGGAACTGAATTACAAAACAGAACAGGGTCTCAAATGTAGAAGAACAACTTATGCTTGCTTAAGGGGAATGTTGAGTTGGGGTGCTGCATAAAACCAGAGATTGAAATTAGCACAGATACCTTTCCATAAGCCAAATATGTAGTAGACAAGAGCTACTGCTTCCTCAACGAAGTGGACTCAACACCCCATATTAAACGCCTAAGAATATACCTGACTAATAAGAATCTTAAAACCTATGGATTTATATGTCTCCGAAAGAGAATCAAGCATGTGTACAGCGGCATAAATGCAGCAGTGATAGGATTGGTGAGGTTCGGTGAGCAAATGCAGACCCTTTGAAGTCATATTGCATAGTACCCATTCCATGGGTCTCAACTCTCCAGGTTTAAGGGATTCTTCCTTCAGCTAAAACATGCATGTGGAACCCAGAATATGATCCACTGTGTGATCGGGAAACGTGTTCAAATGTGTCTCAGTTTTCGTCCCCTGGTACTCGGGTGCAACATTCCAGACGCTTTACTAACACTCTCCCCACTTGGAGAGTCAGTGCCTTTAACCTCCTGTTTGGCCCAGTTTGCAATTTCTGCGGAAAAGGAACAGGAATAGGGAGAACCAATGAGAGACTAGCTGGAGGTGTCTGGACGGGCAAATTTAACTCTCATTTCCCAGCAGGAAGTGGAATTAACCAAATGCTCAGCGTGCCATGCTGGAACCACACTAGGGCCTGAAGCAATCCTTCGGTGTTGCGGCCAGCTCACAAGAAAGCGAGTTGAAGAAAGGGGAACTGTAATTCACAAACCTGAAGACTTATAAATGACAGCTATCGTCCAAAAATATATTGAAGTAAGGCAGCCAAGAGGACTTGAAACTTGGGCAGAATTGCAGGAAACTGATTTCAGGAGGTAGACTGGAATTGCATGTAAAGCATAGGAAAAGAGGCAGAACCTCCACAATGATGCACTTGGCCAAAAAGGGCCTATGCATTTTTTCCTTAATATATTCAGGAAAAAACGCATACGCCCTTTTTGGCCACCCAAGCAAGATTGCAAAGGAAATCTGCACTACAATGAAGTCTCACTGCCCCCGGGTCAAAAGGGCCATCTGAAAAAAGTGTAAAATCCAGAAAGGCATGACAGGCCATGGAGAACTGGGAGCCTTCTTATGCTGATGGGTGGGATGTAAATTGCCAACAGCCACTCTGGAGAAGTGTATGGTGTTTCCTGAAACATCTAAAAAACAAAGCAACAGAGCCTAGGGCACTTCCACTTATGGTCCTATAAATTAGGGAAATTAAAATCAAAAAGACACAGCCACCCCAAAGTTTGGGACGGCTCTGTTTACAAGAACCTCGTTTACGGTACAAGTTCAATATCGCAGAAAGCGAAAAATGGATAAATAAGTTGTGGTACTTACGTACAATGCAATAACACTCAGCAATGAAATCTATGTCATCAGGCCAGTAGCAGCATAATGAGTGGATTCAGGTACGATGATTCTAAGTGAAATAAGTCACACAGAAAAAGAAACATCATAAGATATCACTAATACACGGAATGTAAACTTGGCTACACAAGAACTGAATTACAAAACAGAATAGGGCCTCAAATGTAGAAAACCAACTTATGCTTGCTTAAGGGGAAAGGTGAGTTGGGGTGCTGCATAAAACCAGAGATTGAAATTAACACAGATACCTTTCCATAAGCCAAATATGTAATAGACAAGAGCTACTCCTTGCTCAACGAAGTGGATTCAACACCCCATATTAAATGCCTAAGAATATACCTGACTAGTAAGAATTTTAAAACCTATGGATTTATATGTCTCCGAAAGAGAATCAAGCATGTGTACAGCGACATAAAAGCAGCAGTGATAGGATTGGTGAGGTTCGGTGAGCAAATGCAGACCCTTTGAAGTCATATTGCATGGTACCCATTCCATGGTTCTCAACTCTCCAGGTTTAAGGGATTCTTCCTTCAGCTAAAACATGCATGTGGAACCCAGAGTATGATCCACCGTGTGATCGGGAAACGTGTTCAAATGTGTCTCAGTTTTCGTCCCCTGGTACTCGGGTGCAACATTCCAGACGCTTTACTAACACTCTCCCCACTTGGAGAGTCAGTGCCTTTAACCTCCTGTTTGGCCCAGTTTGCAATTTCTGCGGAAAATGAACAGGAATAGGGAGAACCAATGAGAGACTAGCTGGAGGTGTCTGGATGGGCAAACTTAACTCTCATTTCCCACCAGGAAGAGGAATTAACCAAAGGCTCAGCGTGCCATGCGGGAACCACACTAGGGCCTGAAGCAATCTTGCGGTGTTGCGGCCAGCTCACAAGAAAGCGAGTTGAAGAAAGGAGCTCAGGGGCACTGTAAATCACAAACCTGCAGAGTTCTAAATGACAGCTATCGTCCAAAAATATATTGAAGTAAGGCTGCCAAGAGGACTTGAAAGCGGGGCAGAATTGTAAGAAACCGATTTCAGGAGGTAGACTGGAATTGCATGTAAAGCATAGGAAAAGAGGCAGAACGTCCACAATGATGCACTTGGCCATAAAGAGCGTATGTGTTTTTTCCTTAATATATTCAGGAAATAATGCATACGCACTTTTTGGCCAACCAAGCAAGCTTGCAAAGGAAATATGCACTACAATGAAGTCTCACTGTCCCCTGGTCAAAAGGACAATCTGAATAAAGTGTAAAATCCAGAAAGGCAGGACAGGCCATGGAGAACTGGGAGCCTTGTTATGCTGATGGGCGGCATGTAAATTGCCCAGAGCCAGTCTGGAGAAGTGTATGGTGTTTCCTGAAACATCTAAAAAACAAAGCAACAGAGCCTAGGGCACTTCCACTTATGGTCCTATAGATTAGGGAAATTGAAATCAAAAAGACACAGCCACCCCAATGTTTGGGACGGCTGTGTTTACAAGAACCTCGTTTACGGTACAAGTTCAATATCGCAGAAAGCGAAAAATGGATAAAGAAGTTGTGGTACTTACGTACAATGCAATATCACTCAGCAATGAAATCTATGTCTTCAGGCCAGTAGCAGCATAATGAGTGGATTCAGGTATGATGATTCTAAGTGAAATAAGTCACACAGAAAAAGAAACATCATAAGGTATCACTAATACACGGAATGTAAACTTGGCTACACAGGAACTGAATTACAAAACAGAATAAGGTCTCAAATGTAGAAAACCAACTTATGCTTGCTTAAGGGGAAAGGTGAGTTGGGGTGCTGCATAAAACCAGAGATTGAAATTAGCACAGATACCTTTCCAGAAGACAAATATGTAACAGACAAGAGCTACTGCTTTCTCAACGAAGTGGATTCAACACCCCATATTAAACGCCTAAGAATATACCTGACTAGTAAGAATCTTAAAACCTATGGATTTATATGTCTCCAAAAGAGAATCCAGCGTGTGTACAGCGACATAAAAGCAGCAGTGAAAGGATTGGTGAGGTTCGGTGAGCAAATGCAGACCCTTTGTAGTCATATTGCATGGTACCCATTCCATGGGTCTCAACTCTCCAGGTTTAAGGGATTCTTCCTTCAGCTAAAACATGCATGTGGAACCCAGAGTATGATCCACCGTGTGATCGGGAAACGTGTTCAAATGTGTCTGAGTTTTCGTCCCCTGATACTCGGGTGCAACATTCCAGACGCTTTACTAACACTCTCCCCACTTGGAGAGTCAGTGCCTTTAACCTCCTGTTTGGCCCAGTTTGCAATTTCTGCGGAAAAGGAACAGGAATAGGGAGAACCAATGAGAGACTAGCTGGAGGTGTCTGGACGGGCAAATTTAACTCTCATTTCCCAGCAGGAAGTGGAATTACCCAAAGGCTCAGCATGCCATGCCGGAACCACACTAGGGCCTGAAGCAATCCTTCGGTGTTGCGGTCAGCTCACAAGAAAGCGAGTTGAAGAAAGGGGCACTGTAATTCACAAACCTGCAGAGTTATAAATGACAGCAATTGTCCAAAAATATACTGAAGTAAGGCTGCTAAGAGGACTTGAAAGCGGGGCAGAATTGCAGGAAACCGATTTCAGGAGGTAGACTGGAATTGCATGTAAAGCATAGGAAAAGAGGCAGCACGTCCACAATGATGCACTTGGCCAAAAAGGGCGTATGCGTTTTTTCCTGAATATATTCAGGAAAAAACGCATACGCCCTTTTTGGCCACCCAAGCAAGATTGCAAAGGAAATCTGCACTACAATGAAGTCTCACTGCCCCCGGGTCAAAAGGGCCATCTGAAAAAAGTGTAAAATCCAGAAAGGCATGACAGGCCATGGAGAACTGGGAGCCTTCTTATGCTGATGGGTGGGATGTAAATTGCCAACAGCCACTCTGGAGAAGTGTATGGTGTTTCCTGAAACATCTAAAAAACAAAGCAACAGAGCCTAGGGCACTTCCACTTATGGTCCTATAAATTAGGGAAATTAAAATCAAAAAGACACAGCCACCCCAAAGTTTGGGACGGCTCTGTTTACAAGAACCTCGTTTACGGTACAAGTTCAATATCGCAGAAAGCGAAAAATGGATAAATAAGTTGTGGTACTTACGTACAATGCAATAACACTCAGCAATGAAATCTATGTCATCAGGCCAGTAGCAGCATAATGAGTGGATTCAGGTACGATGATTCTAAGTGAAATAAGTCACACAGAAAAAGAAACATCATAAGATATCACTAATACACGGAATGTAAACTTGGCTACACAAGAACTGAATTACAAAACAGAATAGGGCCTCAAATGTAGAAAACCAACTTATGCTTGCTTAAGGGGAAAGGTGAGTTGGGGTGCTGCATAAAACCAGAGATTGAAATTAACACAGATACCTTTCCATAAGCCAAATATGTAATAGACAAGAGCTACTCCTTGCTCAACGAAGTGGATTCAACACCCCATATTAAATGCCTAAGAATATACCTGACTAGTAAGAATTTTAAAACCTATGGATTTATATGTCTCCGAAAGAGAATCAAGCATGTGTACAGCGACATAAAAGCAGCAGTGATAGGATTGGTGAGGTTCGGTGAGCAAATGCAGACCCTTTGAAGTCATATTGCATGGTACCCATTCCATGGTTCTCAACTCTCCAGGTTTAAGGGATTCTTCCTTCAGCTAAAACATGCATGTGGAACCCAGAGTATGATCCACCGTGTGATCGGGAAACGTGTTCAAATGTGTCTCAGTTTTCGTCCCCTGGTACTCGGGTGCAACATTCCAGACGCTTTACTAACACTCTCCCCACTTGGAGAGTCAGTGCCTTTAACCTCCTGTTTGGCCCAGTTTGCAATTTCTGCGGAAAATGAACAGGAATAGGGAGAACCAATGAGAGACTAGCTGGAGGTGTCTGGATGGGCAAACTTAACTCTCATTTCCCACCAGGAAGAGGAATTAACCAAAGGCTCAGCGTGCCATGCGGGAACCACACTAGGGCCTGAAGCAATCTTGCGGTGTTGCGGCCAGCTCACAAGAAAGCGAGTTGAAGAAAGGAGCTCAGGGGCACTGTAAATCACAAACCTGCAGAGTTCTAAATGACAGCTATCGTCCAAAAATATATTGAAGTAAGGCTGCCAAGAGGACTTGAAAGCGGGGCAGAATTGTAAGAAACCGATTTCAGGAGGTAGACTGGAATTGCATGTAAAGCATAGGAAAAGAGGCAGAACGTCCACAATGATGCACTTGGCCATAAAGAGCGTATGTGTTTTTTCCTTAATATATTCAGGAAATAATGCATACGCACTTTTTGGCCAACCAAGCAAGCTTGCAAAGGAAATATGCACTACAATGAAGTCTCACTGTCCCCTGGTCAAAAGGACAATCTGAATAAAGTGTAAAATCCAGAAAGGCAGGACAGGCCATGGAGAACTGGGAGCCTTGTTATGCTGATGGGCGGCATGTAAATTGCCCAGAGCCAGTCTGGAGAAGTGTATGGTGTTTCCTGAAACATCTAAAAAACAAAGCAACAGAGCCTAGGGCACTTCCACTTATGGTCCTATAGATTAGGGAAATTGAAATCAAAAAGACACAGCCACCCCAATGTTTGGGACGGCTGTGTTTACAAGAACCTCGTTTACGGTACAAGTTCAATATCGCAGAAAGCGAAAAATGGATAAAGAAGTTGTGGTACTTACGTACAATGCAATATCACTCAGCAATGAAATCTATGTCTTCAGGCCAGTAGCAGCATAATGAGTGGATTCAGGTATGATGATTCTAAGTGAAATAAGTCACACAGAAAAAGAAACATCATAAGGTATCACTAATACACGGAATGTAAACTTGGCTACACAGGAACTGAATTACAAAACAGAATAAGGTCTCAAATGTAGAAAACCAACTTATGCTTGCTTAAGGGGAAAGGTGAGTTGGGGTGCTGCATAAAACCAGAGATTGAAATTAGCACAGATACCTTTCCAGAAGACAAATATGTAACAGACAAGAGCTACTGCTTTCTCAACGAAGTGGATTCAACACCCCATATTAAACGCCTAAGAATATACCTGACTAGTAAGAATCTTAAAACCTATGGATTTATATGTCTCCAAAAGAGAATCCAGCGTGTGTACAGCGACATAAAAGCAGCAGTGAAAGGATTGGTGAGGTTCGGTGAGCAAATGCAGACCCTTTGTAGTCATATTGCATGGTACCCATTCCATGGGTCTCAACTCTCCAGGTTTAAGGGATTCTTCCTTCAGCTAAAACATGCATGTGGAACCCAGAGTATGATCCACCGTGTGATCGGGAAACGTGTTCAAATGTGTCTGAGTTTTCGTCCCCTGATACTCGGGTGCAACATTCCAGACGCTTTACTAACACTCTCCCCACTTGGAGAGTCAGTGCCTTTAACCTCCTGTTTGGCCCAGTTTGCAATTTCTGCGGAAAAGGAACAGGAATAGGGAGAACCAATGAGAGACTAGCTGGAGGTGTCTGGACGGGCAAATTTAACTCTCATTTCCCAGCAGGAAGTGGAATTACCCAAAGGCTCAGCATGCCATGCCGGAACCACACTAGGGCCTGAAGCAATCCTTCGGTGTTGCGGTCAGCTCACAAGAAAGCGAGTTGAAGAAAGGGGCACTGTAATTCACAAACCTGCAGAGTTATAAATGACAGCAATTGTCCAAAAATATACTGAAGTAAGGCTGCTAAGAGGACTTGAAAGCGGGGCAGAATTGCAGGAAACCGATTTCAGGAGGTAGACTGGAATTGCATGTAAAGCATAGGAAAAGAGGCAGCACGTCCACAATGATGCACTTGGCCAAAAAGGGCGTATGCGTTTTTTCCTGAATATATTCAGGAAAAAACGCATACGCCCTTTTTGGTCAACCAAGCAAGGTTGCAAAGGAAATCTGCACTACAATGAAGTCTCACTGCCCCCCGGTCAAAAGGGCCATCTGAAAAAAGTGTAAAATCCAGAAAGGCAGGAGAGGCCATGGAGAACTGGGAGCCTTGTTATGCTGATGGGCGGGATGTAAATTGCAAACAGCCACTCTGGAGAAGTGTATGGTGTTTCCTGAAACATCTAAAAAACAAAGCAACAGAACCTAGGGCACATCCACTTATGGTCCTATAGCTTAGGGAAATTAAAATCAAAAAGACACAGCCACCCCAAAGTTTGGGACGGCTCTGTTTATAAGAACCTCGTTTACGGTACAAGTTCAATATCGCAGAAAGCGAAAAATGGATAAAGAAGTTGTGGTACTTACGTACAATGCAATATCACTCAGCAATGAAATCTATGTCTTCAGGCCCGTAGCAGCATAATGAGTGGATTCAGGTACGATGATTCTAAGTGAAATAAGTCACACAGAAAAAGAAACATCATAAGATATCACTAATACACGGAATGTAAGCTTGGCTACACAGGAACTGAATTACAAAACAGAATAGGGCCTCAAATGTAGAAAACCAACTTATGCTTGCTTAAGGGGAAAGGTGAGTTGGGGTGCTGCATAAAACCAGAGATTGAAATTAACACAGATACCTTTACATAAGCGAAATATATAATACACAAGAACTACTCCTTGGTCAACGAAGTGGACTCAACACCCCATATTAAACGCCTAAGATTATACCTGACTAGTAAGAATCTTAAAACCTATGGATTTATATGTCTCCGAAAGAGAATCAAGCGTGTGTACAGCGGCATAAACGCAGCAGTGATAGGATTGGTGAGGTTCGGTGAGCAAGTGCAGACCCTTTGAAGTCATATGGCATGGTACCCATTCCATGGGTCTCAACTCTCCAGGTTTAAGGGATTCTTCCTTCAGCTAAAACATGCATGTGGAACCCAGAGTATGATCCACCGTGTGATCGGGAAACGTGTTCAAATGTGTCTCAGTTTTCGTGCCCTGGTACTCGGGTGCAACATTCCAGACGCTTTACTAACACTCTCCCCACTTGGAGAGTCAGTGTCTTTAACCTCCTGTTTGGCCCAGTTTGCAATTTCTGCGGAAAATGAACAGGAATAGGGAGAACCAATGAGAGACTAGCTCGACGTGTCTGGACGGGCAAATTTAACTCTCATTTCCCACCAGGAAGACGAATTAACCAAAGGCTCAGCGAGCCATGCCGGAACCACACTAGGGCCTGAAGCAATCCTGCGGTGTTGCGGCAGCTCACAAGAAAGCGAGTTGAAGAAAGGAGCTCAGGGGCCCTGTAATTCACAAACCTGCAGAGTTCTAAATGACAGCTATCGTCCACAAATATATTTAAGTAAGGCTGCCAAGAGGACTTGAAAGCGGGGCAGAATTGCAGGAAACCGATTTCAGGAGGTAGACTGGAATTGCATGTAAAGCATAGGAAAAGAGGCAGAACGTCCACAATGATGCACTTGGCCAAAAAGGGCGTATGTGTTTTTTCCTGAATATATTCAGGAAAACACGCATACGCACTTTTTTGCCAACCAAGCAAGCTTGCAAAGGAAACCTGCACTACAATGAAGTCTCACTGCCCCCCGGTCAAAAGGGCCATCTGAAAAAAGTGTAAAATCCAGAAAGGCAGGACAGGCCATGGAGAACTGGGAGCCTTGTTATGCTGATGGGTGGCATGTAAATTGCAAACAGCCACACTGGAGAAGTGTATGGTGTTTCCTGGAACATCTAAAAAACAAAGCAACAGAGCCTAGGGCACTTCCACTTATGGTCCTATAGCTTAGGGAAATTAAAATCAAAAAGACACAGCCACCCTAAAATTTGGGACGGCTCTGTTTACAAGAACCTCGTTTACAGTACAAGTTCAATATCGCAGAAAGCGAAAAATGGATAAAGAAGTTGTGGTACTTACGTACAATGCAATATCACTCAGCAATGAAATCTATGTCATCAGGCCAGTAGCAGCATAATGAGTGGATTCAGGTACGATGATTCTAAGTGAAATAAGTCACACGGAAAAAGACACATCATAAGGTATCACTAATACACGGAAGGTAAACTTGGCTACACAGGAACTGAATTACAAAACAGAATAGGGTCTCAAATGTAGAAAACCAACATATGCTTGCTTAAGGGGAAAGGTGAGTTGGGGTGCTGCATAAAACCAGAGATTGAAATTAGCACAGATACCTTTCCATAAGCCAAATATGTAATAGACAAGAGCTACTGCTTGCTCAACGAAGTGGACTCAACACGCCATATTAAACGCCTAAGAATATACCTGACTAGTAAGAATCTTAAAACCTATGGATTTATATGTCTCCGAAAGAGAATCCAGCGTGTGTAGAGTGACATAAAAGCAGCAGTGATAGGAATGGTGAGGATCGGTGAGCAAATGCAGACCCTTTGAAGTCATATTGCATGGTACCCATTCCATGGGTCTCAACTCTCCAGGTTTAAGGGATTCTTCCTTCAGCTAAAACATGCATGTGGAACCCAGAGTATGATCCACCGTGTGATCGGGAAACGTGTTCAAATGTGTCTGAGTTTTCGTCCCCTGATACTCGGGTGCAACATTCCAGACGCTTTACTAACACTCTCCCCACTTGGAGAGTCAGTGCCTTTAACCTCCTGTTTGGCCCAGTTTGCAATATCTGCGGAAAATGAACAGGAATAGGGACAATCAATGAGAGACTAGCTGGAGGTGTCTGGACGGGCAAATTTAACTCTCATTTCCCAGCAGGAAGTGGAGTTAACCAAAGGCTCAGCGTGCCATGCCGGAACCACACTAGGGCCTGAAGCAATCCTTCGGTGTTGCGGCCAGCTCACAAGAAAGCGAGTTGAAGAAATGGGAACTGTAATTCACAAAACTGAATAGTTATAAATGACAGCTATCGTCCAAAAATATATCGAAGTAAGGCAGCCAAGAGGACTTGAAAGTTGGGAAGAATTGCAGGAAACCGATTTCAGGAGGTAGACTGGAATTGCATGTAAAGCATAGGAAAAGAGGCAGAACGTCCACAATGATGCACTTGGCCAAAAAGGGCGTATGCGTTTTTTCCTGAATATATTCAGGAAAAAACGCTTACGCCCTTTTTGGCCAACCAAGCAAGCTTGCAAAGGAAATCTGCACTACAATGAAGTCTCACTGCCCCCCGGTCAAAAGGGCCATCTGAAAAAAGTGTAAAATCCAGAAAGGGAGGACAGGCCATGGAGAACTGGGAGCCTTCTTATGCTGATGGGCGGGATGTAAATTGCCAACAGCCACTCTGGAGAAGTGTATGGTGTTTCCTGAAACATCTAAAAAACAAAACAACAGAGCCTAGGGCACTTCCACTTATGGTCCTATAGCTTAGGGAAATTAAAATCAAAAAGACACAGCCACCCCAAAGTTTGGGACGGCTCTGTTTACAAGAACCTCGTTTACGGTACAAGTTCAATATCGCAGAAAGCGAGAAATGGATAAAGAAGTTGAGGTACTTACCTACAATGCAATATCACTCAGCAATGAAATCTATGTCATGAGGAACTTAGCAGAATAATGAGTGGATTCAGGTACGATGATTCTGAGTGAAATAAGTCACAGAGAAAAAGAAACATCATATGGTATCAATAATACATAGAATGTAAACTTGGCTACACAGGAACTGAATTACAAAACAGAACAGGGTCTCAAATGTAGAAAAACTACTTATGCTTGCTTAAAGGGAATGGTTAGTTGGGGTGCTGCATAAAACCAGAGATTGAAATTACCACAGATACCGTTCCATAAGCCAAATATGTAATAGACAAGAGCTACTCCTTGCTCAAAGAAGTGAACTCAACACCCCATATTAAACACCTAAGAATATACCTGACTAGTAAGAATCTTAAAACCTATGGATATATATGTCTCCGAAAGAGAATCAAGCGTGTGTACAGCAGCATAAACGCAGCAGTGATCAGATTGGTGAGATTCGGAGAGCAAATGCAGACCCTTTGAAGTCATATTGCATGGTACCCATTCCATGGGTCTCAACTCTCCAGGTTTAAGGGATTCTTCTTTCAGCTAAAACATGCATGTGGAACCCAGAGTATGATCCACCGTGTGATCGGGAAACGTGTTCAAATGTGTCTCAGTTTTCGTCCCCTGGTACTCGGGTGCAACATTCCAGACACTTTAATAACACTCTCCCCACTTGGAGAGTCAGTGCCTTTAACCTCCTGTTTGGCCCAGTTTGCAATTTCTGCGGAAAATGAACAGGAATAGGGAGAACCAATGAGAGACTAGCTGGAGGTGTCTGGACGGGCAAATTTAACTCTCATTTCCCACCAGGAAGAGGAATTAACCAAAGGCTCAGCGAGCCATGCCGAAACCACACTAGGGCCTGAAGCAATCCTGCGCTGTTGCGGCCAGCTCACAAGAAAGCGAGTTGAAGAAAGGAGCTCAGGGGCACTGTAATTCACAAAACTGCAGAGTTATAAATGACAGCTATCGTCCAAAAATATATTGAAGTAAGGCTGCCAAGAGGACTTGAAATCGGGGCAGAATTGCAGGAAACCGATTTCAGGAGGTAGACTGGAATTGCATGTAAAGCATAGGAAAAGAGGCAGAACGTCCACAATGATGCACTTGGCCAAAAAGGGCGTATGCGTTTTTTCTTGAATATATTCAGGAAAAAACGCATACGCCCTTTTTGGCCAACCAAGCAAGCTTGCAAAGGAAATCTGCACTACAATGAAGTCTCACTGCCCCCCAGTCAAAAGGGCCATCTGAAAAAAGTGTAAAATCCAGAAAGGCAGGACAGGCCATGGAGAACTGAGAGCCTTGTTATGCTGATGGGCAGAATGTAAATTGCAAACAGCCACTCTGGAGAAGTGTATGGTGTTTCCTGGAACATCTAAAAAACAAGGAAACAGAGCCTAGGGCACTTCCACTTATGGTCCTATAGCTTAGGGAAATTAAAATCAAAAAGACACAGCCACCGCAAAGTTTGGCACGGCTCTGTTTACAAGAACCTCGTTTACGGTACAAGTTCAATATCGCAGAAAGCGAAAAATGGATAAAGAAGTTGTGGTATTTACGTACAACGCAATATCACTCAGCAATGAAATTTATGTCATCAGGTCAGTAGCAGCATAATGAGTGGATTCAGGTACGATGATTCTAAGTGAAATAAGTCACACAGAAAAAGAAACATCATAAGATATCACTAATACACGGAATGTAAACTTGGCTACACAGGAACTGAATTACAAAACAGAATAGGGTCTCAAATGTAGAAAACCAACTTATGCTTGCTTAAGGGGAAAGGTGAGTTGGGGTGCTGCATAAAACCAGAGATGGAAATTAACACAGATACCTTTCCATAAGCCAAATATGTAATAGACAAGAGCTACTGCTTGCTCAACGAAGTGGGCTCAACACCCCATATTAAACGCCTAAGAATATACCTGACTAGTAAGAATCTTAAAACCTATGGATTTATATGTCTCTGAAAGAGAATCAAGCGTGTGTACAGCGGCATAAACGCAGCAGTGATAGGATTGGTGAGGTTCGGTGAGCAAATGCAGACCCTTTGAATTCATATTGCATGGTACCCTTTCGATGGTTCTCAACTCTCCAGGTTTAAGGGATTCTTCCTTCAGCTAAAACATGCATGTGGAACCCAGAGTATGATCCACTGTGTGATGGGGAAACGTGTTCAAATGTGTCTCAGTTTTCGTCCCCTGGTACTCGGGTGCCACATTCCAGACGCTTTACTAACACTCTCCCCACTTGGAGAGTCAGTGCCTTTAACCTCCTGTTTGGCCCAGTTTGGAATTTCTGCGGAAAAGGAACAGGAATAGGGAGAACCAATGAGAGACTAGCTGGAGGTGTCTGGACGTGCGAATTTAACTCTCATTTCCCACCAAGAAGAGGAATTAACGAAAGGCTCAGCGAGCCATGCCGGAACCACACTAGGGCCTGAAGCAATCCTGCGGTGTTGCGGCCAGCTCACAAGAAAGCAAGATGAAGAAAGGAGCTCAGGGGCACCGTAATTCACACACCTGCAGAGTTATAAATGACAGCTATCGTCCAAAAATATATTGAAGTAAGGCTGCCAAGAGGACTTGAAAGCGGGGCAGAATTGCAGGAAACCGATTTCAGGAGGTAGACTGGAATTGCATGTAAAGCATAGGAAAAGAGGCAGAACGTCCACAATGATGCACTTGGCCAAAAAGGGCGTATGCGTTTTTTCCTGAATATATTCAGGAAAAAACGCATACGCCCTTTTTAGCCAACCAAGCAAGCTTGCAAAGGAAATCTGCACTACAATGAAGTCTCACTGCCCCCCGGTCAAAAGGGCCATCTGAAAAAAGTGTATAATCCAGAAAGGCAGGACAGGCCATGGAGAACTGCGAGCCTTGTTATGCTGATGGGCAGGATGTGAATTGCAAACAGCCACTCTGGAGAAGTGTATAGTGTTTCCTGAAACATCTAAAAAACAAAGCAACAGAGCCTAGGGCACTTCCACTTATGGTCCTATAGCTTAGGGAAATTAAAATAAAAAACACACAGCCACCCCAAAGTTTGGGACGGCTCTGTTTACAAGAACCTCATTTACGGTACAAGTTCAAAATCGCAGAAAGCGAAAATTGGATGAAGAAGTTGTGGTACTTACGTACAACGCAATATCACTCAGCAATGAAATCTGTGTCATCAGGCCCGTAGCAGCATAATGAGTGGATGCAGGTACGATGATTCTAAGTGAAATAAGTCACAGAGAAAATTAAAAATCATAAGATATCACTAATACACGGAATATAAACTTGGCTACACAGGAACTGAATTACAAAACAGAACAGGGACTCAAATGTAGAAGACCAACTTATGCTTGCTTAAGGGGAAATGTGAGTTGGGGTGCTGCATGAAACCATAGATTGAAACTGGCACAGATACGGTTCCATAAGCCAAATATGTAATAGACAAGAGCTACTCCTTGCTCAACGAAGTGGACTCAGGACGCCATATTAAACGCCTAAGAACATACCTGACTAGTAAGAATCTTAAAACCTATGGATTTATATGTCTCCGAAAGAGAATCAAGCGTGTGTACAGCGGCATAAACGCAGCAGTGATAGGATTGGTGAGGTTCGGTGAGCAAATGCAGACCCTTTGAAGTCATATTGCATGGTACCCATTCCATGGGTCTCAACTCTCCAGGTTTAAGGGATTCTTCCTTCAGCTAAAACATGCATGTGGAACCCAGGGTATGATCCACCATGTGATCGGGAAACGTGTTCAAATGTGTCTCAGTTTTTGTCCCCTGGTACTCGGGTGCAACATTCCAGATGCTTTACTAACACTCTCCCTACTTGGAGAGTCAGGGCTTTTAACCTCCTGTCTGGTCCAGTTTGCAATTTCTGCGGAAAATGAACAGGAATAGGGAAAACCAATGAGAGACTAGCTGGAGGTGTCTGGACGGACAAATTTAACTCTCATTTCCCACCAGGAAGAGGAATTAACCAAAGGCTCAGTGAGCCATGCCGAAACCACACTAGGGCCTGAAGCAATCTTGCGGTGTTGCAGCCAGCTCACAAGAAAGCGAGTTGAAGAAAGAAGCTCAGGGGCACTGTAATTCACAAAACTGCAGAGTTATAAATGACAGCTATTATCCAAAATTATACTGAAGTAAGGCTGTGAAGAAAACTTGAATGCGGGGCAGAATTGCTGGAAACTGATTTCAGAAGGTTCACGGGAGTCACTCTTGAAGCATAGGAAAAGAGACAGAACTTGGAAAATAATGCACTTGGCAAAAAAGGGCATATGTGTTTTATCCAGAGCTCTCATAACCGAGGGGAGGAGATTCCCAGCAGGCTCCAACTGCCACCTGAGGGCTCACATTGCCAAGGCAACGTGAGCAAGCCAGGCAGGAGTTACCTCACAGCAGAGGTCCCACCTCACATAAGGGTGAGAATCCCAGCCAACATCAGACTCTCACCAGAGGGCCCACATCACCAAGGGGATGGGAACCAGGCAGGAGTGTCTTCACACCAGTGGGGCCACATCATTGAAAGGTGAGGTACTCAGCACATGTGTCCTCAAACCAGAGGACCCACATCACCAAGTGCCTCGGAGTGAGGCAGGCAGGAGTAGCCTCACAACACTGGGCCCATAGAATAAAAAAGTGAGGAATCCAGCAGTTGGAACCTCCCAGCAGGCGGCCCAGAACACCGAGGCTATGGGATCCCGGTCACAGTGAACTCACAGAAGAGGGCCCATGTCATGAAACTGAGCAACCCAGCCATTGGGACCTCAGAGCACGAGGCTCACATCCCCATGGGGATATAAATCTGGTAGGAGTGTCCTCACACCACTGAGAACGTATCAGAAAATTTTGGGAGACCAGCAGTTAGGGTCTGACGCCAGAGGACCCTCATCACCAAGGGAAGGAGGCTCCCAGCAGGCTCCAACTGCCACCAGAGGGCTGACGTCGCCAAGGCGATGTGTGCCAACCAGGCACGAATGACCTCACAGCAGAGGGCCCACCTCAGAGAAGTGTGACGAACCCAGTCAGGATCAGACTCGCACCAGAGGGCCCACATCACCAAATGGATTGGAACCAGGCAGGAGTGTCCTCACATGAGTAGGGCCACATCATCTAAAGGTGAGGAACCCAGAACATGTGGCTTCAAACCATAGGACACCCATCACCAAGGGGCTGGGAGTGAGGCAGGCAGGAGGAGCCTCACAACAGAGGGCCCAAAAATAAGAAAGGTGAGGAATCCAGCAGTTGGAACCTCCCAGCAGGCGGCCCAGAGCACAGAGGCTAGGGGATCCAGGCCAGAGTGAACTAACACCAGACAGCCCACATCATGAAACTGTGAGCAACCCAGACATTGGGACCTCAGAGCAGAAGGCCCACATCCCCATGGTGATGGGAACATGACAGGAGTGTCCTGGCATCACTGGGCTCACATCAGAAAACGTGGGGTGCTCAGAAGTTAGGGCCTGACGCTAGACTGCACTCATCACTGAGGGGACGAGGCTCCCAGCAGGCTCCAGCTGCCACCAGAGGGCCAACGTCACCAAGGCGATGTGTGCCAGCCCGGCAGGAGTGACCTCACAGCAGAGGGCCCACCTCACAGAAGGGTGAGGAACACAGCCAGGATCAGACTCTCACCAGAGGGCCCACATCACCAAGGGGATGGGAACCAGGCAGGAGTGTCCCCACACCAGTGGGACAACATCATCGAAAGGTGAGGATCCCAGCACATGTAGCCTCAAACCAGAGGAACCACATCACCAAGGGGTTCGGAATGAGGCTGGCAGGACCGGCCTCACAACACAGGGTCCATAGAATATAAAAGTTGAGGAATCCAGCAGTTGGAACCTCCCAGCAAGCGGCCCAGAGCACCGAGGCTATGAGATCCAGGCCGCAGTGAACTCACAGCAGAGGGCCCACATCATGGACTTGTGAGCAGCCCAGCCGTTGGGACCACAGAACAGAAGGCCCACATCCCATTGGGATGGGAACCTGGCAGGAGTGGCCTCGCACCACTTAGCACATATCAGAAAATGTTAGGAGCCCAGCAGTTAGGGCCTGACGCCAGGGGGCCCTCATAACTGAGGGGAGGAGACTCCCAACAGGTTCCAACTGCCAACAGAGGGCCCACGTCTACAAGGTGGCATGCGCCAGCCAGGCAGTAGTGACCTCACAGCAGAGGGCCTATTTCACAGAAGGGTGAGGAACCGAGGCAGGATGAGACTCTCGCCAGAGGACCCACAACACCAAGGGGATGGGAACCAGTCAGGGCTGTCCTCCCACCAGTGGGGCCACATCATCGAAAGGTGAGGAACCCAGCACATGCGGCCTCATATCAGAGGACATACATCACAAAGGGGATGGGAGTGAGGCAGGTAGGAGTAGCCTAAAAACAGAGGACCCAAAGAATAAAAAAGGTGAGGAATCCAGCATTTGGAACCTCCCAGCAGGCGGCCGAGAGCACAGAAGCTATGGGATGCAGGCAGGAGTGAACTAACAGCAGAGAGCCCACATCATGAAACTGTGAGCAACCCAGGCGTTGGGACCTCAGAGCAGAAGGCCCACATCCCCATGGGGATGGGAACCTGACAGGAGTGTCCTGGCATCACTGGGCTCACATCAGAAAACATGGGGAGCCCAGCAGTTAGGGCCTGATGCTAGAGGACCATCATCACCGAGGGGAGGAGGCTCCCAGCAGGTTCCATGTGCCAACAGAGGGCCCACGTCGCCAAGGTGATGTGTGCAAGTCAGGCAGGATTGACCTCACAGCAGAGGGCCTACCTCACAGAAGAGTGAGGAACCCAGCCAGGATAAGACTGTCACCAGAAGGCCCACATCACCAAGGGGATGGGAACCAGGCAGGAGTGTCCTCACACCAGTGGAGCCACATCATTGAAAGTTGCGGAACCCAGCACATGTGGCCTCAAACCAGAGGGCCCACATCTCGAAGGGGTTGTGAGTGAGGCAGGCAGGAGGAGCATCGCAACACAGGACCCATAGAATACAAAAGTTGAGGAATTGAGCAGTTGGAACCTCCCAGCAGGCGGCCCAGAGCACAGAGTCTATGGCATCCAGGCCAGAGTGAACTAACAGCAGAGAGCCCACATCATGAAACTGTGAACAACCCAGCCGTTGGGACTTCAGAGCAGAAGACCCACACCTCAATGGGGATGTGAACCTGGTTGGAGTGTCTTCGAACCACTGGGCGCACATCACAAAATGTGGGGAGCCCAGCCGTTAGGGCCTGACGCCAGAGGGCCCTCATCACCGAGGGGAGGAGGCTCCCAGCAGGCTCCAAGTGCCACCAGAGGGCTCATGTCCACAAGGCGAGCTGAGAGCAAGCCAGGCAGGAGTGACCTCACAGCAGACGGCCCACCTCACAGAAGGGTGAGGAACCCAGCCAGGATCAGACTCTCAACAGAGGGCCCACATCACCAAGGGGATGTGAACCAGGCAGGAGTCTCCTAAGACCATTGGTCCCATATCATTGAAAGGTGAGGAACCCAGCACATGTGGCCTCAAACCAGATGACACACATCACGAAGGGGCTGGGAGTGAGGCAGGCAGGAGGATCCTCACAACAGAGGACCTAAAAAATTAAAAAAGTGAGGAATCCAGCAGTTGGAACCTCCCAGCAGGCGGCCAAGAGCACAGAGGCTATGGGATCCAGGCCACAGTGAACTAACACCAGAGAGCCCACATCATGAAATTGTGATCAACCCAGCCGTTGGAACCTCAGAGCAGAAGGCCCACATCCCCATGGAGATGGGAACCTAAGAGGAGTGCCCGAGCATCACTGGGCTCACTAAGAAAAGTTGGGGAGCCCAGCAGTTAGGGCCTGACGTCAGAGGGCCCTCATCACAGAGGTGAGGAGGCTCCCAGCAGGGTCCAAGTGCCACCAGAGGGCTCATGTCAACAAGGCGAGGTGAGCAAGCCAGGCAGGAGTGACCTCACAGCAGACGGCCCACCTCACAGATGGGTGAGGAACCCAGCCAGGATCAGACTCTCAACAGAGGGCCCACATCACCAAGGGGATGTGAACCAGGCAGGAGTCTCCTAAGACCATTGGTCCCACATCATCGAAAGGTGAGGAACCCAGCACATGTGGCCTCAAACCAGACGACACACATCACGAAGGGGCTGGGAGTGAGGCAGGCAGGAGGATCCTCACAACAGAGGGCCTAAAAAATTAAAAAAGTGAGGAATCCAGCAGTTGGAACCTCCCAACAGGCAGCCAAGAGCACAGAGGCTATGGGATCCAGGCCACAGTGAACTAACACCAGAGAGCCCACATCATGAAAATGTGAACAACCCAGCCGTTGGGACCTCAGAGCAGAAGGCCCACATCCCCATGGAGATGGGATCCTAAGAGGAGTGCCCAAGCATCACTGGGCTCACTAAGAAAAGTTGGTGAGCCCAGCAGTTAGGGCTTGACGCAAGAGGGCCCTCATCACCGGGGGGAGGAGATTCCCAGCACGCTCCTACTGCCACCACACGGCTGACTTCACCAAGGCAATGTGTGCCAGCCATGCAGGAGTGACCTATCAGCAGAGGGTCTCCCTCACAGAAAGGTGAGGAACACAGCCAGGAACAGACTCTCACCAGGGGGTCCACATAACCACGTGGATGAGAACCAGGCAGGAGTGTCCTCACACTAGTGGGGCCACATCATCGAAAGGTGAGGAACCCAGCAAAGGTGGCCACAAACCAGAGGACCCACATCACCAAGGGGTTGAGAGTGAGGTAGGTGTCTGGACGGGCATATTTAACACTCATTTCCCACCAGGAAGAGGAATTAACCAAAGGCTCAGCGTGCCCTGCCAGAAGCAGATTAGGGCCTGAAGCAGTCTTGCGGGTTTGCGGCCAGCTCACAAGAAAGCGAGTTGAAGAAAGGAGCTCAGGGGCCCTGTAATTCACAAACCTGCAGAGTTATAAATGACAGATAACGTCCAAAAATATTTTGAAGTAAGGCTGCCAAGAGGACTTGAAAGCGGGGCAGAATTGCAGGAAACCGATTTCAGGAGGTAGACTGGATTTGCATTTAAAGCACAGGAAATGAGGCAGAACATCGACAATGATGCACTTGGCAAAAAAGGGCATATGAGTTTGTTCCTGAATATATTCAGGAAAAAGCACATACACACTTTTTGGCAAACCAAGCAAGCTTGCAATGGAAATCCGAACTACTATGAAGTGTCACTTCCCCCCGGTCTAAAGGGCCATCTGAAAAAAGTGTAAAATCCAGAAAGGCAAGACAGGCCATGGGGAAAAAGGAGCCTTGTTATGCTGATGGGCGGGATGTAAATTGCCAACAGCCACTCTGGAGAAGTGTATGGTGTTTCCTGATACATCTGAAAAACAAAGCAACAGAGTCTAGGGCATTTCCACTTATGGTCCTATAGCTTAGGGAAATTAAAATCAAAAAGACACAGCCACCCCAAAATTTGGGACGGCTCTGTTTACAAGAACCTCGTTTACGGTACAAGTTCAATATCACAGAGAGCAAAAACTGGATAAAGAAGTTGTGGTACTTATGCACAATGCAATATCACTCAGCAATGAAATCTGTGTCACCAGGCCGGTACCCGCATAATGAGTGGATTGAGGCACGATGATTCTAAGTGAAATAAGTAACACAGAAAAAGAAACATCATAAGGTATCACTAATGCACGGAATGTAAACTTGGCTACACATGAATTGAATTACAAAACAGAACAGGGTCTCAAGTTTAGAAAACCAACTTATGCTTGCTTAAGGGGAAAGGTGAGTTGGGGTGCTGCATAAAACCAGAGTTTGAAATTAGCACAGATACCGTTCCATAAGCCAAATATGTAATAGACAAGACCTACCCCTTGTTCATCGAAATGGACTCAACAATGAGGTATCACCTCACACCTGTTAGAATGGGCATCATCTGAAAATCTACAAACAACAAGTGCTGGAAAGGGTGTGGAGAAAAGGAAGCCTCTTCCACTATTGTTGGGAATATAAATTGGTACAGTCACTATGGAGAACAATATGGAGTTTCTTAAGAAACTAATAATAGAATTACCATATGATACAGCAATCCCAATACTGGACATATACCCAGACAAAACCATAAATCAAAAAGAGACATTCACCGTAATGTTCATTGCATCACTATTTACAATATCGAGGTAATGGAAGCAACCTAAATGCCCACAGACAGACGAATGCATAAAGATGTGGTACATATATAAAATGGAATATTACTAAGCCATGAAAGGAATGAAATTGGGTCATTTGTAGAGACGTCGATGGATCTAGAGACTGTCATACAGAGTGAAGTAAGTCAGAAAGAGAAAAACAAATCTTGTATATTCATGCATATATGTGGAACCTAGAAAAACTGTACAGATTAACCGTTTTGCAAGGTATAACTAGAGCAACAGATGTAGACAACAATCGTATGGACAACAAGGGGGGAAAGCTCTTGGGGGCGTGGTGGTGGGAGGAGTTGAGAGATTGGGATTGGCATGTAAACATTTATATGTATAAAATAGATAACCAATAAGAACCTGCTGTATAAAAATATAAAATAAAATTCAAAATTAAAAAGAAATAAAATTTAAAAAATAAAACAGAAAAAACAATTATTCCCTTCACATACATGTATTTATATGAATAAATTATTTCCATGCTTATATCTGTAAATACAAAAAAGAGGAATAAAATCTACCTTGAACCAAAAACGAAAAAGAGAAAAAAAAAAACAGAACCCACCAGTTACTCAGAGGAAAACCGTATCAGGGCACTTGCTCCAGTTGTAAACAATTCTGAAGTTGGTCAGTGGTGGGGAATCGTCTCCCGTTCAGCCAGCAGCCCCCACACAACAAGCGTCCTCATTGCAAAGCTGGGGCACCGTGCCGAGGCATCTGTGAGTAAACGTGAGCTGAGCCCCAGGCCAGTTGCTGCTGAACTGTTCCCACCCTTCCCAGGTAAAACACCTGAATATATACAAGGACTTGAAAGCCTAGAGGAAGGGCCATGGAGCCACACGAGTGACAGCATGCCAGCTGACTTGGTGTCTGCAGGCCAGCCAGGATGGTCCTGGCCCTGGGTGCTCTTCTGGAAGATTTCCATTTCCCTGCCTGAGATACCCGTCCTGTCCCTGCCCCCACTGCTTTTTTCCTTCCTCACCTCTGCCCAGGGAGCAATTCCAGCAGCAGGTATGGGTGACACATCCTCTTCTTTAGCAGGTGGCAGCCTGGCAACTGCTGCAGAAAGTCCAGCAGAGCCCCACTCACACTGGGCCACCCACAAAGCCGTGGCCTCTCACTCCCTCTCACCAGCCCAGCCCCGAGACTGCTGACAGGGCAGAGAAAATGGTGTTAGACACAGCTGCAGGGGCTCTTGCTGCCTGGAGTGGTATTTATATTGATCTCAACCCAGGCACACCTGGGGAGGGCTGGCCGGCATGGTAAGGCTGCCCAGGTCAGCCAATCATCACCCCTCAGGGGCTCACAGTTGCAGAAAATGGAACTTGCTGAACCGGCCAGGTCCAAGGAACAGGTGTGGGCTCCTGAGAGTCAGGATAGACAAGGGGCTGCAGCTTTGGTTTGTTTTCTAATCATTTTATCTGGCCCATGAGTGGGAGACAACTTCAAGAAAACCCTCTCCTAATGAGAGGAACCCAGGAGTCAGGGAGAGGAGGGGTGGGTGGTGGTTGGAGACAGAGGCCTGGTGCCCCGGGTGCAGTGGAAGTCTCTGGAAGACCAGGTGGAGGGAGGCCACACAGAGTGATGCCCAGGGTCACAGACCTGTCGGAGCTGCTGTTTGTTAGTTCAAGTCCTGCTCTGAGGTGCTCTGTGTCAGCTCTGAGCGACAGGTGAGCTGGGGGTGCTCTTCAATGAGGGCTATGTGCACGGTTCCTGTGTGCCCAGCCCTGCCACGGTACCTGCAAGGGTAGCTCTGTATCCTGGGAGGGGCCTGACCACGAGAGCCCCGTGGGCTGGGTTGGGGGTGGGGTACCTGCCCAGGAGAGCTCCATATCCTGGGATTGGCCTGACCACGAGAGCCCCATGGGCTGCTGGGGACCTGGTAAAGGATGTCAGGACAGTCAGTGAAGCCACCGAGGATATACCTCCAGTTGCTCCTAATTCCTACACCCTGCTGGTCATTCTACCAACCACCAGGACATGGTATTCTGTATTAGTCTTCAATGATGCCTTCTTTTGTATTCCATTAGTCCCAGAGTCACAAGAAATTTTGGCTTGTGAGTGGCAGGACTCAACATACAACTAAAACAATACTTCCGGGCCGTCTTGCCCCAAGGGTTCAAAAATTCCCACACCATCTTTGGGGAAAGCTTAGCTAAAGACCGAAAAGTTCTACCTCTGGAAAAGGAAACCCTCCTTCAATATGCAGACGACATTCTGATCGCCAGCCCTACTAAGGAGGCCTCTGAACTACCAAGCCAATAAAGGATAGAAGTTGTCCAAGAAAAAGCTCAAATATCACAGACTGCGGTGACCTGCCTGGGCTTCATTCTCACACAAGGTCAGAGAAGCCCATCCCAGGAAAGGGAAGAAACCATTTGCAGCCTTACCCCTTTCTAAAACGAGAAGACAGCTTAGGGGTTCCTGGGGAGGCCAGGGTTTGCTGCTTCTGGATCCCTAACTACAGTCTACTAGCTGGGCCTCTATATGAAACACTGAAAGAAAAAGATGATGATCCTTTTGAACAGAATCCAGAAGTGGCCTTTCAAGAATGGAAAGAGCAGTCAATTCAGACCCTTGCCCTGGAACTCCCTAATTGAGCTAAACGCTTTGACCTTTCCATTCCCGGTGAAAGGTGAATCGCCATTGGAGAATTACTGCAAAAACTGGGACCACTTGAAATGGAACAACGCAAGAATGCCATCCAGGTAGGATAAACTACAGTCACCAAGGGGCTTGGCCCACTGCCACATCTGGCCAAGATACTGGCGGTATCTAAAACCCTGGAAATCAGCAGCCCAAAAGGCCACCTCCCTCCTAAGGGAAAAGGACCCCACGTGGTGATCCTAATCACCAACCATGCCCTGAAGTTGCAGGGTTCGCTCCGTGGGCACACCGACCTCGAGTGAGGAGGCCCTCCAACTCCAACATCCAGAGAGATAACCGGGGGCAGCAGGGCACCATGACGACTCGTGTG
Organism: Grampus griseus; assembly: GCF_964374135.1. Taxonomy (NCBI): domain Eukaryota; kingdom Metazoa; phylum Chordata; class Mammalia; order Artiodactyla; family Delphinidae; genus Grampus; species Grampus griseus. Next base: position 64,290 of record NW_028133120.1, on the reverse strand, counting down.
AACATCACTTGACCTGGAGTTTCTCTCATAAAACAACAATAGTGTGTCCTGAAGGAGTAGACTACTGCTTGCAGGACTTACTGCACCCGGAGGGGAGCTAATAATCTTGGCGGGGGAACCGTATATCACACTGTCACCATAGAAAAGCCTACAGACACCGTGATGATGGTGGCCAATAAGACCAGCTGGACTCCTGTTTAATTCAAAAGGCTGTTGACTCAGTGGCCATCATGGTCCTTGATCACCACTGACCCTGGACTGTCTGGGAGTTGAGCGGGCAGGGCTCTGACACCTGGTGCTGTTTTTACGTTAATTCAGGGCCTAACTGAAGAAAGAGCAAACTACTGGTCAGAACATCTAGGCTGGCAGAAACGGTCAGCCTAAGGTGGCCGAACAAATGTGGGGCGGGGTGAAACCAGCCCCCACAGCGTCTCTGCACATCTCTTTCCTGGACCCTTAAAGGTCATTAGAATCTATAACACTTCCAATGCTGGTGCTCAGGCGGACGAGCAGGGAGGCAGGGGTCCTGGGGCCAATCAACGTCACCTGGAGGCTGCTGGGGAGAAGTTCTGACCCTCGTCCCCTGGTATGAGGGCTCCCAACTCAGCACTCAGCAGTTACAGAAGAAGGGTCTGCACCCTCAGCACTCCAAGAATGAGGAACGGGACAAAAGGCAGAGGAGGGGTTTGTCCCCAGCAAAGCCCATGAAAAATCCCTGGGAGATAAAAATAGAATCTGGGCAATAAAGTCAAGTCTGACCTTTTTTATCCTTTGTGCTTTGTCTAATGTCACGTGCTCCTAGGGTCCCGCATGCAGAGGTTCCACACCCGGCACTTCAGACCAGATTTCCTAGTGCAGAATGGCTGGGTCGACACCTCAGCTCCTGGGGCCCAGTGCAGACTCCAAGATATAGAGCCTGAGCTGCAGCCAACCCGGCCCTCGAGAGCTCCGCCCCCTCCCTCCCACTGACTCGGACAGGATCTCTACACAGCAGCCCAGCCCACAGCCCACGCGGTAGTGCATGCTCTCACCTCTCCATTCTCTGATCAAAATATAAAGTTTCCTTTGCTTGTGAACCAAACTCAGTCTCGATCTGTTGGCCCCAATGACACTGGGCAGGGGGACACTTGTTGGGGTCCACTCTGGAGGATCAGTAACAGAAATTGAGACTATTGTAACTTCAATGAACAGATGTGTGAGCCAAACTCTAGTTAACATAGAACAGTTTATAAGGCTCGGGTAAAATAAGATGTTTCTAACACTTCCATTTGATATTTCCATCACTTTATTATAAGCAAGTTCAGTGAAAAGGGTTGTCTTATTTGTCAGGTCAATATTAGAGAAATGAAGTGATTTCTTTCCAAGGATGTACATCTAATAATCTTGGTTAAAGCTTCAATCTTGTTTTAAATGCTTTTCCATTGAAAATGATACCTCTCTTTCAGCTCCCCCATTTCTGAGAAGTATAAAATCTTATAATTTATTATTACCAAAGGGGAAAGGTGGGAGGAGGGATAAATTAACAGTTTGGAATTAACACATACACACTGCTATGTATAAAATAGATCATCAACAAGGAACTACTGTATAGCACAGGGAACTACACTCAATATTTTGCAATAAGCTATAAGGGGAAATAATCGGAAAAAGAATAGATATTTTTATTGATATCATCTATCAATGACAGTTAAAGTGTAACCTAAGGGAAGCCGGTGGTGAGTGCTTCTGACCCTGAAGACTTCAATCATCTAAAGTTTGGACTCTGCCTACTTCCCAAGGCCCTTAATGAACATATGTGTAGCTGTAGCTTAAAAAATTCCCCAGTTTGGGTTTCGGGGAGACACTGATTTTGAAAAAGCCCTGGTGTTCTCCTTACATGAATGGGACTCTTCCTACTGCTAAAACATGTCTGTCACACCCAGAGGATGGTATACCGTCTGATCGGGAAGAGTTTGGAAAAGGCATCTCATCTCCTCATCTCCTGGTGCTCGGGTTCACCCCTCCAGCGTCTTTACTAACAGTCTCCCCACTTGGAGATGTCAGCACTGTCAACATCCTGTTGCGTACAGTTTGGAATTTGTCCAGAGGATGAAGCGGAAGGATGAGGAACAATGAGAGACAAGTCCTAGGTGTTCAGACAGGCACATGTCACTCTAATTTCCAATCAGGAAGACGAATTGACCAAAGGCTAGGGTTGCCCATGGAAACAGTATAGGGCTTGAGGAAATCCCACTGCTTTGTGGCCAGTTCCCATAAACACAAGTTGAACAATGGAACTCAGGGGCAGTAAAATTCACGAAACTGCAGAGTTGAAAATATCTATCACTGAAAAATGTCTTGAGGAAAGTCAGAGAAAAGGATTGGTAAGCAAGGGAGAATGGCAGGAAAGGGATTTGAGGAGGTAGAAAGGACTCGCCATTAAGCACAAGAAAAGGGGCTGAACATTGCCAACATTGCAGTTGGCCAAAAAGGCTGTATGCGTTTTTTTCTGTATATATTCAAGAAAAGGGCATACACTTTTTTAGCCAACCAAACAGGTGGGCACTGGAAATCAATACTACAAAAGATATCACTTTGCATCAGTCAGAAGAGCCATCCTCATAAAGTGTAAACACCAGAAATGCAGGACAGGGCAAGGAGAAGAGGGAGCCCTGTGAGGCTTATAGTGGAAATGTATATTGCCAACGGCCATTCTGGAGAAGTGTATTGTGTTTACTAAAGCATCTAAAAAATGAGCTACAGAGCATAGGGCACTTGCACTCATGGGCGTATATCTTGGGAAAAACAAAAATCGAGAGGACACAGGCACCCCAATGTTTACTGCCTCTCTGTTTAAAAGATCCTCGACTAGGATATAACTTAAATGTCTCTGGAGGGAAAAAATGGATAGAGATGTGGTACTTATGTAGAGTGGACTATTACTCAGCCTGGAAATCAATGAAATATGGCCAGTTGTAACAACTCCGGAGGAGTTACGCATGATCATTCTAAGTGACATAATTCAAAAAGAAAAAGACATATATCATAAGATACCACTTAAAGGTGGAATCCAAAATGGCTACACATGAAATAAATTACAAAACAAAAACATAGTCAAATATGTAGAAAACACGCGTAAGGCTGCTAAACGGGAAAGGTGGGGAGGGGTGAGGCATCATCCAGGAGGTTGAAATTAGCAAAGATACCATTCCAAATACCAAACTGATAATCAACAAGGCCTACACGGTAGCTAAAAGAACTGCACTCAGCACACTCAAGTCACCGGAAAAGAATATCTATGACTGGTAAGAATCTGAAAAAGAATTTATTGATGTCTCTCTGTATATGAATCAAGTGGATGTACAGCAGCAAGAAACAGAGCTTTGAAAATCAGCTGTAACCAATATAGTAATAAATTGAAAAAAATAAACGACAGAGAGACAGAGAAAACCTCTTACAACTTTTCCTCAGGGATGGTGATGCAACATGGATTGAACACATCTAGACCCACAGCAGGATGAGACATAAGGCTGGAAACTGTTCGCGCTAAGAGAAATGTGAGGTTGGGTGAGGAAATGCACACCCTTTAAAGTAATACTACCTGGTACCCATTCAATGGGTCCCAAATCTGCACGTTCAAGGAATCTTCCTACAGCTAAAACATGCATGGAAAACCCAGAGGACTGTACACCATGTGATCGGGAGATGTGTCTAAAATGCACCTCATTTATCTTCTCCTGGTGCTCCTGTTCATCATTCCAGCCACGTTACTTAGAATCTCCCCACTTAGAGAATCAGCACATTTAAACTTCTGTTTCACACATTTTGCAAATTGTGAGGAGGATGAACGGGAAGAGGGGGAACCAATGAGAGAATAGTTGTAGGGGTTTGGACGGGCACATGTCACTCTAATTTCCCATTAAGAATAAGAATAAAAAAAAGGCTCAGCCCGCCTCGCCGGAGCCAAAATAGGGCCTGAAGCAATCCTGCGGCGTTGAGGCCAGCTCACAAAAGAGCAACTTAAAAAATGGAGCTCAGGGTCACTGCAATTCACAAACCTGCAGAGTTATAAATGAAAACTAACGTCCAAAAATATGTCGAGGTAAGGCAAAGAAGAGGATCTGAATGCAAGACAGAATTGCAAGAAACAGATTTCAAGAGATAGATTGGACTCGTCTTTAAAGCACATGACAAGAGGCAGAATTTCGACAATGATGCAGTTGGCCCCAAAGGGAGTATGCGTTTTTTCCTGAATATATCCAGGAAAAAACGCATACGCACTTTATGGGCAACCAAGCAAGCTTGCAAAGGAAATCTGCACTACAATGAAGTCTCACTGCCCCCCGGTCAAAAGGGCCATCTGAAAAAAGTGTAAAATCCAGAAAGGCAGGACAGGCCATGGAGAACTGGGAGCTTTGTTCTGCTGATGGGCGGGATGTAAATTGCCAACAGCCACTCTGGAGAAGTGTATGGTGTTTCCTGAAACATCTAAAAAACAAAGCAACAGAGCCTAGGGCACTTCCACTTATGATCCTATAGCTTAGGGAAATTAAAATTAAAAAGACACAGCCACCCCAAAGTTTGGGACGGCTCTGTTTACAAGAACCTCGTTTACGGTACAAGTTCAATATCGCAGAAAGCGAGAAATGGATAAAGAAGATGTGGTACTTACGTACAATGCAATATCACTCAGCAATGAAATCTATGTCATCAGGCCAGTAGTAGAATAATTAGTGGATTCAGGTACGATGATTCTAAGTGAAATAAGTCACACAGAAAAAGAAACATCATAAGATATCACTAATACACGGAATGTAAACTTGGCTATACAGGAACTGAATTACAAAACAGAATAGGGTCTCAAATGTAGAAAACCAACTTATGCTTGCTTAAGGGGAATGGTGAGTTGGGGTGCTGCATAAAACCAGAGATTGAAATTAGCACAGATACCATTCCATAAGCCAAATATGTAATAGACAAGAGCTACTCCTTGCTCAACGAAGTGGACTCAACACCCCATATTAAACGCCTAAGAATATACCTGACTAGAAAGAATCTTAAAACCTATGTATTTATATGTCTCCGAAAGAGAATCAAGCGTGTGTACAGCGGCATAAACGCAGCAGTGATTGGATTGGTGAGGATCGGTGAGCAAATGCAGACCCTTTGAAGTCATATTGCATGGTACCCATTCCATGGGTCTCAACTCTCCAGGTTTAAGGGATTCTTCCTTCAGCTAAAACATGCATGTGGAACCCAGAGTATGATCCAATGTGTGATCGGGAAACGTGTTCAAATGTGTCTCAGTTTTCTTCCCCTGGTACTCGGGTGCAACATTCCAGACGCTTTACTAACACTCTCCACACTTGGAGAGTCAGTGCCTTTAACCTCCTGTTTGGCCCAGTTTGCAATTTCTGCGGAAAAGGAACAGGAATAGGGAGAACCAATGAGAGACTAGCTGGAGGTGTCTGGACGGGCAAATTTAACTCTCATTTCCCAGCAGGAAGTGGAATTAACCAAAGGCTCAGCGTGCCATGCCGGAACCACACTAGGGCCTGAAGCAATCTTGCGGTGTTGCGGCCAGCTCACAAGAAAGCGAGTTGAAGAAAGGAGCTCAGGGGCACTGTAATACACAAACCTGCAGAGTTCTAAATGACAGCTATCGTCCAAAAATATATTGAAGTAAGGCTGCCAAGAGGACTTGAAAGCGGGGCAGAATTGCAGGAAACCGATTTCAGGAGGTAGACTGGAATTGCATGTAAAGCATAGGAGAAGAGGCAGAACGTCCACAATGATGCACTTGGCCAAAAAGAGCGTATGTGTTTTTTCCTTAATATATTCAGGAAAAAATGCATACGCAGTTTTTGGCCAACCAAGCAAGCTTGCAAAGGAAATCTGCACTACAATGAAGTCTCACTGTCCCCCGGTCAAAAGGACCATCTGAAAAAAGTGTAAAATCCAGAAAGTCAGGATAGGCCATGGAGAACTGGGAGCCTTCTTATGCTGATGGGCGGGATGTAAATTGCCCAGAGCCAGTCTGGAGAAGTGTATGGTGTTTCCTGAAACATCTAAAAAACAAAGCAACAGAGCCTAGGGCACTTCCACTTATGGTCCTATAGATTAGGGAAATTAAAATCAAAAAGACACAGCCACCCCAAAGTTTGGGACGGCTGTATTTACAAGAACCTCGTTTACGGTACAAGTTCAATATCGCAGAAAGCGAAAAATGGATAAAGAAGTTGTGGTACTTACGTACAATGCAATATCACTCAGCAATGAAATCTATGTCTTCAGGCCAGTAGCAGCATAATGAGTGGATTCAGGTACGATGATTCTAAGTGAAATAAGTCACACAGAAAAAGAAACATCATAAGATATCACTAATACACGGAATGTAAACTTGGCTACACAGGAACTGAATTACAAAACAGAATAGGGTCTCAAATGTAGAAAACCAACTTATGCTTGCTTAAGGGGAAAGGTGAGTTGGGGTGCTGCATAAAACCAGAGATTGAAATTAGCACAGATACCTTTCCATAAGCCAAATATGTAATAGACAAGAGCTACTGCTTGCTCAACGAAGTGGACTCAACACCCCATATTAAACGCCTAAGGATATACCTGACTAGTAAGAATCATAAAACCTATGGATTTATATGTCTCCGAAAGAGAATCAAGCGTGTGTACAGCAGCATAAACGCAGCAGTGATAGGATTGGTGAGGTTCGGTGAGCAAATGCAGACCCTTTGAAGCCATATTGCATGGTAACAATTCCATGGGTCTCAACTCTCCTGGTTTAAGGGATTCTTCCTTCAGCTAAAACATGCATGTGGAACCCAGAGTATGATCCACCGTGTGATCGGGAAACGTGTTCAAATGTGTCTCACTTTTCGTCCCCTGGTACTCGGGTGCAACATTCCAGACGCTTTACTAACACTCTCCCCACTTGGAGACTCAGTGCCCTTAACCTCCCGTTTGGCCCAGTTTGCCATTTCTGCGGAAAATGAACAGGAATAGGGAGAACCAATGAGAGACTAGCTGGAGGTGTCTGGACGGGCAAATTTAACTCTCATTTCCCACCAGGAAGAGGAATTAACCAAAGGCTCAGCGAGCCATGCCGGAACCACACTAGGGCCTGAAGCAATCCTGCGGTGTTGCGGCCAGCTCACAAGAAAGCGAGTTGAAGAAAGGAGCTCAGGGGCCCTGTAATTCACAAACATGCAGAGTTATAAATGACAGCTATCGTCCAAAAATATATTGAAGTAAGGCTGCCAAGAGGACATGAAAGCGGGGCAGAATTGCAGGAAACCGATTTCAGGAGGTAGACTGGAATTGCATGTAAAGCATAGGAAAAGAGGCAGAACGTCCACAATGATGCACTTGGCCAAAAAGGGCGTATGCGTTTTTTCCTGAATATATTCAGGAAAAAACGCATACGCCCTTTTTGGCCAACCAAGCAAGCTTGCAAAGGAAATCTGCACTACAATGAAGTCTCACTGCCCCCCGGTCAAAAGGGCCATCTGAAAAAAGTGTAAAATCCAGAAAGGCAGGACAGGCCATGGAGAACTGGGAGCCTTCTTTTGCTGATGGGCGGGATGTAAATTGCCAACAGCCACTCTCGAAAAGTGTATGGTGTTTCCTGAGACATCTAAAAAACAGAGCAACAGAGCCAAGGACACTTCCACTTATGGTCCTATAGTTTAGAGAAATTAAAATCAAAAAGACACAGCCACCCCAAAGTTTGGGACGGCTCTGTTTATAAGAACCTCGTTTACGGTACAAGTTCAATATCGCAGAAAGCGAAAAATGGATAAAGAAGTTGTGGTACTTACGTACAATGCAATATCACTCAGCAATGAAATCTATGTCATCAGGCCAGTAGCAGCATAATGAGTGGATTCAGGTACAATGATTCTAAGTGAAATAAGTCACACAGAAAAAGAAACATCATAAGATATCACTAATACACGGAATGTAAACTTGGCTACACAGGAACTGAATTACAAAACAGAATAGGGTCTCAAATGTAGAAAACCAACTTATGCTTGCTTAAGGGGAAAGGTGAGTTGGGGTGCTGCATAAAACCAGAGATTGAAATTAACACAGACACCTTTCCATAAGCCAAATATGTAATAGACAAGAGCTACTCCTTGCTCAACGAAGTGGACTCAACACCCCATATTAAACGCCTAAGAATATACCTGACTAGTAAGAATCTTAAAACCTATGGATTTATATGTCTCCAAAACAGAATCAAGCGTGTGTACAGCGGCATAAACGCAGCAGTGATAGGATTGGTGAGGTTCGGTGAGCAAGTTTAGACCCTTTGAAGTCATATGTCATGGTACCCATTCCATGGGTCTCAACTCTCCAGGTTTAAGGGATTCTTCCTTCAGCTAAAACATGCATGTGGAACCCAGAGTATGATCCAACGTGTGATCGGGAAACGTGTTCAAATGTGTCTCAGTTTTCGTCCCCTGGTACTCGGGTGCAACATTCCAGACGCTTTACTAACACTCTCTCCACTTGGAGAGTCAGTGCCTTTAACCTCCTCTTTGGCCCAGTTTGCAATTTCTGCGGAAAATGAACAGGAATAGGGAAAACCAATGAGAGACTAGCTGGAGGTGTCTGGACGGGAATATTTAACTCTCATTTCCCACCAAGAAGAGGAATTAACCAAAGGCTCAGCAAGCCATGCCGAAACCACACTAGGGCCTGAAGCAATCCTGCGGTGTTGCGGCCAGCTCACAACAAAGCGAGTAGAAGAAAGGAGCTCATGGGCACTGTAATTCACAAACCTGCAGAGTTATAAATGACAGCTATCGTCCAAAAATATATTGAAGTAAGGCTGCCAAGAGGACTTGAAAGCGGGGCAGAATTGCAGGAAACCAATTTCAGGAGGTAGACTGGAATTGCATGTAAAGCATAGGAAAAGAGGCAGAACGTCCACAATGATGCACTTGGCCAAAAAGGGCGTATGCGTTTTTTCCTGAATATATTCAGGAAAAAACGCATACGCCCTTTTTGGCCAACCAAGCAAGCTTGCAAAGGAAATCTGCACTACAATGAAGTCTCACTGCCCCCCGGTCAAAAGGGCCATCTGAAAAAAGTGTAAAATCCAGAAAGGCAGGACAGGCCATGGAGAACTGGGAGCCTTCTTATGCTGATGGGCGGGATGTAAATTGCAAACAGCCACTCTGGAGAAGTGTATGGTGTTTCCTGAAACATCTAAAAAACAAAGCAACAGAGCCTAGGGCACTTCCACTTATGGTCCTATAGCTTAGGGAAATTAAAATAAAAAACACACAGCCACCCCAAAGTTTGGGACGGCTCTGTTTACAAGAACCTCGTTTACGGTACAAGTTCAATATCGCAGAAAGTGAAAAATAGATAAAGAAGTTGTGGTACTTACGTACAATGCAATATCACTCAGCAAAGAAATCTATGTCATCAAGCCAGTAGCAGCATAATGAGTGGATTCAGGTACGATGATTCTAAGTGAAATAAGTCACAGAGAAAAAGAAACATCATAAGGTATCAGTAATACACGGAATGTAAACTTGGCTACACAGGAACTGAATTACAAAACAGAATAGGGTCTCAAATGTAGAAAACCAACTTATGCTTGCTTAAGGGGAAAGGTGAGTTGGGGTGCTGCATAAAACCAGAGATTTAAATTAGCACAGATACCTTTCCATAAGACAAATATGTAACAGACAAGAGCTACTGCTTGCTCAAGGAAGTGGACTCAACACCCCATATTAAACGCCTAAGAATATACCTGACTAGTATGAATCTTAAAACCTATGGATTTATATCTCTCCGAAAGAGAATCAAGCGTGTGTACAGCGGCCTAAACGCAGCAATGATAGGATTGGTGAGGTTCGGTGAGCAAATGCAGACCCTTTGAAGTCATATTGCATGGTACCCATTCCATGGGTCTCAACTCTCCAGGTTTAAGGGATTCTTCCTTCAGCTAAAACATGCATGTCGAACCCAGAGTATGATCCACCGTGTGATCGGGAAACGTGTTCAAATGTGTCTCAGTTTTCGTCCCCTGGTACTCGGGTGCAACATTCCAGATGCTTTACTAACACTCTCCCCACTTGGAGAGTCAGTGCCTTTAACCTCCTGTTTGGCCCAGTTTGCAATTTCTGCGGAAAATGAACAGGAATAGGGAAAACCAATGAGAGACTAGCTGGAGGTGTCTGGACGGGAATTTTTAACTCTCATTTCCCACCAAGAAGAGGAATTACCCAAAGGCTCAGCGAGCCATGCCGAAACCACACTAGGGCCTGAAGCAATCCTGCGGTGTTGCGGCCAGCTCACAAGAAAGAGAGTTGAAGAAAGGAGCTCAGGGGCCCTGTAATTCACAAACCTGCAGAGTTATAAATGACAGCTATCGTCCAAAAATATATTGAAGTAAGGCTGCCAAGAGGACTTGAAAGCGGGGCAGAATTGCAGGAAACTGATTTCAGGAGGTAGACTGGAATTGCATGTAAAGCATAGGAAAAGAGGCAGAACGTCCACAATGATGCACTTGGCCAAAAAGGGCGTATGCGTTTTTTCCTGAGTATATTCAGGAAAAAACGCATACGCCCTTTTTGGCCAACCAAGCAAGCTTGCAAAGGAAATCTGCACTACAATGAAACTCACTGCCCCCCGGTCAAAAGGGCCATCTGAAAAAAGTGTATAATCCAGAAAGGCAGGACAGGCCATGGAGAACTGGGAGCCTTGTTATGCTGATGGGTGGGATGTAAATTGCCAAAAGCCACTCTGCAGAAGTGTATGGTGATTCCTGAAACAACTAAAAAAAAAGCAACAGAGCCTAGGGCACTTCCACTTATAGTCCCATAGCTTAGGGAAATTAAAATCAAAAAGACACAGCCACCCCAAAGTTTGGGACGGCTCTGTTTACAAGAACCTCATTTACGATACAAGTTCAATATCACAGAAAGCGAAAAATGGATACAGAAGTTGTGGTACGTACGTATAATACAATATCACTCAGCAATGAAATCTATGTCCTCAGGCCCGTAGCAGCATAATGAGTGGATTCACGTACGATGATTCTAAGTGAAATAAGTCACACAGAAAAAGAAACAGCATAAGATATCACTAATACACGGAATGTAAACTTGGCTACACAAGAACTGAATTACAAAAGAGAACAGTGTCTCAAATGTAGAAAACCAACTTATGCTTGCTTAAGGGGAAAGGTGAGTTGGGGTGCTGCATAAAACCAGAGATTGAAATTAGCACAGATACCGTTCCATAAGCCAAATATGTAATAGACAACAGCTACTGCTTGCTCAGCGAAGTGGACTCAACACCCCATATTAAATGCGTAAGAATATACCTGACTAGTAAGAATCTTAAAACCTATGGATTTATATGTCTCTGAAAGGGAATCAAGCGTGTGTACAGCGGCACAGACGCAGCCGTGATCGGATTGATGAGGTTCGGTGAGCAAATGCAGACCCTTTGAAGTCATATTGCATGGTACCCGTTCCATGGGTCTCAACTCTCCAGGTTTAAGGGATTCTTCCTTCAGCTAAAAGATGCATGTGGTACCCAGCGTATGATCCACCGTGTGATCGGGAAACGTGTTCAAATATGTCTCAGTTTTCGTCCCCTGGTACTCAGGTGCAACATTCCAGACGCTTTACTAACACTCTCCCCACTTGGAGAGTCAGTGCCTTTAACCTCCTGTTTGGCCCAGTTTGCAATTTCTGCGGAAAATGAACAGGAATAGGGAGAACCAATGAGAGACTAGCTGGAGGTGTCTGGACGGGCAAATTTAACTCTCATTTCGCACCAGGAAGAGGAATTAACCAAAGGCTCAGCGTGCCATGCCGGAACCACACTAGGGCCTGAAGCAATCCTGCGGTGTTGCGGCCAGCTCACAAGAAAGCGAGTTGAAGAAAGCAGCTCAGGGGCACTGTAATTCACAAACCTGCAGAGTTCTAAATGACAGCTATCGTCCAAAAATATATTGAAGTAAGGCTGCCAAGAGGACTTGAAAGCGGGGCAGAATTGCAGGATACCGATTTCAGGAGGTAGACTGGAATTGCATGTAAAGCATAGGAAAAGAGGCAGAACGTCCACAATGATGCACTTGGCCAAAAAGGGCGTATTCGTTTTTTCCTGAATATATTCAGGAAAAAACGCATACGCCCTTTTTGGCCAACCAAGCAAGCTTGCAAAGGAAATCTCCACTACAATGAAGTCTCACTGCCCCCCGGTCAAAAGGGCCATCTGAAAAAAGTGTAAAATCCAGAAAGGCAGGACAGGCCATGGAGAAATGGGAGCCTTGTTATGCTGATGGGCGGGATGTAAATTGCCAACAGCCACTCTGGAGAAGTGTATGGTGTTTCCTGAAACATCTAAAAAACAAAGCAACAGAGCCTAGGGCACTTCCACTTAGGGTCCTATAGCTTAGGGAAATTAAAATCAAAAAGACACAGCCACCCCAAAGTTTGGGACGGCTCTGTTTACAAGAACCTCGTTTACGGTACAAGTTCAATATCGCAGAAAGCGAATAATGGATAAAGAAGTTGTGGTAGTTACGTACAATGCAATATCACTCAGCAATGAAATCTATGTCATCTGGCCAGTAGCAGCATAATGAATGGATTCAGGTAAAATGATTCTAAGTGAAATAAGTCACACAGAAATAGAAACATCATAAGATATCACTACTACACGGAATGTAAACTTGGCTACACAGGAACTGAATTACAAAACAGAACAGGGTCTCAAATGTAGAAAACCAACTTATGCTTGCTTAAGAGGAAAGGTGAGTTGTGGTGCTGCATAAAACCAGAGATTAAGATTAGCACAGATACCTTTCCATAAGCCAAATATGTAATAGACAAGAGCTACTCCTTGCTAAGCGAAGTAGACTCAACACCCCATATTAAACGCCTAAGAATATACCTGACTAGTAAGAATCTTAAAACCTATGGATTTATATGTCTCCGAAAGAGAATCAAGCGTGTGTACAGCGGCATAAATGCAGCAGTGATAGGATTGGTGAGGTTCGGTGAGCAAATGCAGACCCTTTGAAGTCATATTGCATGGTACCCATTCCATGGTTCTCAACTCTCCAGGTTTAAGGGATTCTTCCTTCAGCTAAAGCATGCATGTGGAACTCAGAGTATGATCCACCGTGTGATCGGGAAACGTGTTCAAATGTGTCTCAGTTTTCGTCCCCTGGTACTCGGGTGCAACATTCCAGACGCATTACTAACACTCTCCCCACTTGGAGAGTCAGTGCCTTTAACCTCCTGTTTCGCCCAGTTTGCAGTTTCTGCGGAAAATGAACAGATTTAGGGAGAACCAAATGAGAGACTAGCTGGAGGTGTCTGGACGGGCAAATTTAACTCTCATTTCCCACCAGGAAGAGGAATTAACCAAAGGCTCAGCGAGCCATGCCGGAACCACACTAGGGCCTGAAGCAATCCTGCGGTGTTGCGGGCAGCTCACAAGAAAACGAGTTGAAGAAAGGAGCTCAGGGGCACTGTAATTCACAAACCTGCAGAGTTCTAAATGACAGCTATCGTCCAAAAATATATTGAAGTAAGGCTGCCAAGAGGACTTGAAAGCGGGGCAGAATTGCAGGAAACCGATTTCAGGAGGTAGACTGGAATTGCATGTAAAGCATAGGAAAAGAGGGAGAACGTCCACAATGATGCACTTGGCCATAAAGGGCGTATGCGTTTTTTCCTGAATATATTCAGGAAAAAACGCATACGCCCTTTTTGGCCAACCAAGCAAGCTTGCAAAGGAAATCTGCACTACAATGAAGTCTCACTGCCCCTGGGTCAAAAGAGCCATCTGAAAAAAGTGTAAAATCCAGAAAGGCACGACAGGCCATGGAGAACTGGGAGCCTTCTTATGCTGATGGGCGGGATGTAAATTGCCAACAGTCACTCAGGACATGTGTATGCTGTTTCCTGAAACATCTAAAAAACAGAGCAACAGAGCCTAGGGCACTTCCACTTATGGTCCTATAGATTAGGGAAATTAAAATCAAAAAGACACAGCCACCCCAAAGTTTGGGACGGCTCTGTTTACAAGAACCTCGTTTACGGTACAAGTTCAATATCGCAGAAAGCGAAAAATGGATAAAGAAGTTGTGGTACTTACGTACAATGCAATATCACTCAGCAATGAAATCTATGTCATCAGGCCAGTAGCAGCATAATGAGTGGATTCACGTACGATGATTCTTAGTGAAATAAGTCACACAGAAAAAGAAACATCATAAGATATCACTAATACACGGAATGTAAACTTGGCTACACAGGAACTGAATTACAAAACAGAATAGGGTCTCAAATGTAGAAAACCAACTTATGCTTGCTTAAGGGGAAAGGTGAGTTGGGGTGCTGCATAAAACCAGAGATTGAAATTAACACAGATACCGTTCCATAAGCCAAATATTTAATAGACAAGAGCTACTGCTTGCTCAACGAAGTGGACTCAACACCCCATATTAAACGCTTAAGAATATACCTGACTAGTAAGAATCTTAAAACCTATGGATTTATATGTCTCCGAAAGAGAATCAATCATGTGTACAGCGGCATAAACGCAGCAGTGATAGGACTGGTGAGGTTCGGTGAGCAAATGCAGACCCTTTGAAGTCATATTGCATGGTACCCATTCCATGGGTCTCAACTCTCCAGGTTTAAGGGATTCTTCCTTCAGCTAAAACATGCATGTGGAACCCAGAGTATGATCCACCGTGTGATCGGGAAACGTGTTCAAATGTGTCTCAGTTTTAGTCCACTGGCACTCGGGTGCAACATTCCAGACGCTTTACTAACACTCTCCCTACTTGGAGAGTCAGTGCCTTTAACCTCCTGTTTCGCCCAGTTTGCAATTTGTGCGGAAAATGAACAAGAATAGGGAGAACCAATGAGAGACTAACTGGAGGCGTCTTGAAGTACAAATTTAACTTTCATTTCTTACCAGGAAGAGGAATTAACCAAAGGCTCGGAGGGCCATGTCACAACCACATTAGGGCATGAAGCAATCCTGCGGTGTTGCGGCCAGCTCACAAGAAAGCGAGTTGAAGAAAGGAGCTCAGGAGGACTGTAATTCACAAACATGCAGAGTTATAAATGACAGCTATCGTCCAAAAATATATTGAAGTAAGGCTGCCAAGAGGACTTGAACGCGGGGCAGAATTGCAGGAAACTGATTTCAGGAGGGAGACTGGAATTGTATGTAAAGCATAGGAAAAGAGGTAGAACGTCCACAATGATGCACTTGACCAAAAAGGGCGTATGCGTTTTTTCCTGAATATATTCAGGAAAAAATGCATACGCTCTTTTTGGCCAACCAAGCAAGCTTGCAAAGGAAATCTGCACTGCAATGAAGTCTCACTGCCCCCCGGTCAAAAGGGCCATCTGAAAAAAGTGTAAAATCCAGAAAGGCAGGACAGGCCATGGAGAACTGGGAGCCTTGTTATGCTGATGGACGGGATGTAAATTGCCAACAGCCACTCTGGAGAAGTATATGGTGTTTCCTGAAACATCCAAAAAACAAAACAACAGAGCATAGGGCACTTTCACTTATGGTCTTGTAGCTTAGGTAAATTAAAATCAAAAAGACACAGCCACCCCAAAGTTTGGGACGCCTCTGTTTACAAGAACCTTGTTTACGGTACAAGTTCAATATCACAGAAAGCGAAAAATGGATAAAGAAGTTGTGGTACTTACGTACAATGCAATATCACTCAGCAATGAAATCTATGTCATCAGGTCAGTAGCAGCATAATGAGTGGATTCAGGTACGATGATTCTAAGTGAAATAAGTCACACAGAAAAAGAAACATCATAAGATATCACTAATACACGGAATGTAAACTTGGCTACACAGGAACTGAATTACAAAACAGAACAGGGTCTCAAATGTAGAAAACCAACTTATGCTTGCTTAAGGGGAACGGTGAGTTGGGGTGCTGCATAAAACCAGAGATTGAAATTAGCACAGATACCTTTCCATAAGCCAAATATGTAATAGACAAGAGCTACTGCCTGCTCAACGAAGTGGACTCAACACCCCATATTAAACGCCTAAGAATATACCTGACTAGTAAGAATCTTAAAACCTAAGGATTTATATGTCTCCGAAAGAGAATCAATCGTGTGTACAGCGGCCTAAACACAGAAGTGATAGGATTGGTGAGGTTCGGTGAGCAAATGCAGACCCTTTGAAGTCATATTGCATGGTACCCATTCCATGGTTCTCAACTCTCCAGGTTTAAGGGATTCTTCCTTCAGCTAAAACATGCATGTGGAACCCAGAGTATGATCCACCGTGTGATCGGGAAACATGTTCAAATGTGTCTCAGTTTTCGTCCCCTGGTACTCGGGTGCAACATTCCAGACGCTTTACTAACACTCTCCCCACTTGGAGAGTCAGTGCCTTTAAACTCCTGTTTGGCCCAGTTTGCAATTTCTGCGGTAAATGAACAGGAATAGGGAGAACCAATGAGAGACTAGCTGGAGGTGTCTGGACGGGCAAATTTAACTCTCATTTCCCACCAGGAAGAGGAATTAACCAAAGGCTCAGCGTGCCATGCCAGAACCACACTAGGGCCTGAAGCAATCCTGCGGTGTTGCGGCCAGCTCACAAGAAAGCGAGTTGAAGAAAGGAGCTCAGGGGCACAGTAATTGACAAACTTGCAGAGTTATAAATGACAGCTATCGTCCAAAAATATATTGAAGTAAGGCTGCCAAGAGGACTTGAAAACGGGGCAGAATTGCAGGAAACCGATTTCAGGAGGTAGACTGGAATTGCATGTAAAGCATAGGAAAAGAGGCAGAACGACCACAATGATGCACTTGGCCAAAAAGTGCGTATGCGTTTTTTCCTGAATATATTCAGGAAAAAACGCATACGCCCTTTTTGGCCAACCAAGCAAGCTTGCAAAGGAAATCTGCACTACAATGAAGTCTCACTGCCCCCCCGGTCAAAAGGGCCATCTGAAAAATGTGTAAAATCCAGAAAGGCAGGACAGGCCATGGAGAACTGGGAGCCTAGATAGGCTGATGGGCGGGATGTAAATTGCCAACAGCCACTCTGGAGAAGTGTATGGTGTTTCCTGAAACATCTAAAAAACAAAGCAACAGAGCCTAACGCACTTCCACTTATGGTCCTATAGATTAGGGAAATTAAAATCAAAAAGACACAGCCACCCCAAAGTTTGGGACGGCTCTGTTTACAAGAAACTCGTTTACGGTACAAGTTCAATATCGCAGAAAGCGAAAAATGGATAAAGAAGTTGTGGTACTTACGTACAATGCAATATCACTCAGGAATGAAATCTATGTCCTCAGGCCAGTAGCAGCATAATGAGCGGATTCAGGTACGATGACTCTAAGTGAAATAAGTCACACAGAAAAAGAAACATCATAAGATATCACTAATACACGGAATGTAAACTTGGCTACACAGGAACTGAATTACAAAACAGAATAGGGTCTCAAATGTAGAAAACCAACTTATGCTTGCTTAAGGGGAAAGGTGAGTTGGGGTGCTGCAAAAAACCAGAGATTGAAATTAGCACAGATACCTTTCCATAAGCCAAATATGTAATAGAAAAGAGCTACTGCTTGCTCAACGAAGTGGACTCAACACCCCATATTAAATGCCTAAGAATATACCTGACTAGTAAGAATCTTAAAACCTATGGATTTATATGTCTCCAAAAGAGAATCAAGCGTGTGTACAGCGGCCTAATCGCAGCAGTGATAGGATTGGTGAGGTTCGGTGAGCAAATGCAGATCCTTTGAATTCATATTGCATGGTACCCATTCCATGGGTCTCAACTCTCCAGGTTTAAGGGATTCTTCCTTCAGCTAAAACATGCATGTGGAACCCAGAGTATGATCCACCGTGTGATCGGGAAACGTGTTCAAATGTGTCTCACTTTTCGTCCCCTGGTACTCGGGTGCAACATTCCAGACGCTTTACTAACACTCTCCCCACTTGGAGAGTCAGTGCCTTTAACCTCCTGTTTGGCCCAGTTTGCAATTTCTGCGGAAAATGAACAGGAATAGGGAGAACAAATGAGAGACTAGCTGGAGGTGTCTGGACGGGCAAATTTAACTCTCATTTCCCACCAGGAAGAGGAATTAACGAAAGGTTCAGCGAGCCATGCCGGAACCACACTACGGCCTGAAGCAATCCTGCGCTGTTGCGGCCAGCTCACAAGAAAGCGAGTTGAAGAAAGGAGCTCAGGGGCACTGTAATTCACAAACCTGCAGAGTTATAAATGACAGCTATCGTCCAAAAATATATTGAAGTAAGGCTGCCAAGAGGACTTGAAAGCGGGGCAGAATTGCAGGAAACCGATTTCAGGAGGTAGACTGGAATTGCATGTAAAGCATAGGAAAAGAGGCAGAATGTCCACAATGATGCACTTGGCCAAAAAGGGCGTATGCGTTTTTTCCTGAATATATTCAGGAAAAAACGCATACGCCCTTTTTGGCCAACCAAGCAAGCTTGCAAAGGAAATCTGCACTACAATGAAGTCTCCCTGCCCCCTGGTCAAAAGGGCCATCTGAAAAAAGTGTAAAATCCAGAAAGGCAGGACAGGCCATGGAGAACTGGGAGCCTAGATAGGCTGATGGGCGGGATGTAAATTGCCAACAGCCACTCTGGAGAAGTGTAGGGTGTTTCCTGAAACATCCAAAAAACAAAGCAACAGAGCCTAGGGCACTTCCACTTATGGTCCTATAGCTTAGGGAAATTAAAATCAAAAAGACACAGCCACCCCAAAGTTTGGGACGGCTCTGTTTACAAGAACCTCGTTTACGGTACAAGTTCAATATCGCAGAAAGCGAAAAATGAATAAAGAAGTTGTGGTACTTACGTACAATGCAATATCACTCAGCAATGAAATCTATGTCATCAGGCCAGTAGCAGCATAATGAGTGGATTCAGGTACGATGATTCTAAGTGAAATAAGTCACACAGAAAAAGAAACATCATAAGATATCACTAATACACGGAATGTAAACGTGGCTACACAGGAACTGAATTACAAAACAGAATAGGGTCTCAAATGTAGAAAACCAACTTATGCTTGCTTAAGGGGAAAGGTGAGTTGGGGTGCTACATAAAACCAGAGATTGAAATTAGCACAGATACCTTTCCATAAGCCAAATATGTAATAGACAAGAGCTACTGCTTGCTCAACGAAGTGGACTCAACACCCCATATTAAAAGCCTAAGAATATACCTGACTAGTAAGAATCTTAAAACCTATGGATTTATATGTCTCCGAAAGAGAATCAAGCATGTGTACACCGGCATAAACGCAGCAGTGATAGGATTGGTGAGGTTTGGTGAGCAAATGCAGACCCTTTGAAGTCATATTGCATGGTACTCATTCCATGGTTCTCAACTCTCCAGGTTTAAGGGATTCTTCCTTCAGCAAAAACATGCATGTGGAACCCAGAGTATGATCCACCGTGTGATCGGGAAACGTGTTCAAATGTGTCTCACTTTTCGTCCCCTGGTACTCGGGTGCAACATTCCAGACGCTTTACTAACACTCTCCTCACTTGGAGAGACAGTGCCTTTAACCTCCTGTTTGGCCAAGTTTGCAATTTCTGTGGAAAATGAACAGGAATAGGGAGAACCAATGAGAGACTAGCTGGTGGTGTCCGGACGGGCAAATTTAACTCTCATTTCCCACCAGGAAGAGGAATTAACCAAAGGCTCAGCGAGCCATGCCGGAACCACACTAGGGCCTGAAGCAATCCTGCGGTGTTGCGGCCAGCTCACAAGAAAGCAAATTGAAGAAAGGAGCTCAGGGGCACTGTAATTCACAAAACTGCAGAGTTCTAAATGACAGCTATCGTTCAAAAATATATTGAAGTAAGGCTGCCAAGAGGACTTGAAAGCGGGGCAGAATTGCAGGAAACCGATTTCAGGAGGTAGAATGGAATTGCATGTAAGCATAGGAAAAGAGGCAGAACGTCCACAATGATGCACTTGGCCAGAAAGGACGTATGCGTTTTCTCCTGAATATATTCAGGAAAAAATGCATACGCCCTTTTTGGCCAACCAAGCAAGCTTGCAAAGGAAATCTGCACTACAATGAAGTCTCACTGCTCCCTCGGTCAAAAGGGCCATCTGAAAAAAGTGTAAAATCCAGAAAGGCAGGACAGGCCATGGAGAACTGGGAGCCTAGTTAGGCTGATGGGCGGGATGTAATTTGCCAACAGCCACTCTGGAGAAGTGTATGGTGTTTCCTGAAACATCTAAAAAACAAAGCAACAGAGCCTAGGGCACTTCCACTTATGGTCTTATAGCTTAGGGAAATTAAAATCAAAAAGACACAGCCACTCCAAAGTTTGGGATGGCTCTGTTTACAAGAACCTCGTTTACAGTACAAGTTCAATATCGCAGAAAGCGAAAAATGAATAAAGAATTTGTGGTACTTACGTACAATGCAATATCACTCAGCAATGAAATCTATGTCATCAGGCCCGTAGCAGCATAATGAGTGGATTCAGGTACAATGATTCTAAGTGAAATAAGTCACACAGAAAAAGAAACATCATAAGATATCACT
Source organism: Grampus griseus (assembly GCF_964374135.1). Classification (NCBI taxonomy): domain Eukaryota; kingdom Metazoa; phylum Chordata; class Mammalia; order Artiodactyla; family Delphinidae; genus Grampus; species Grampus griseus. Next base: position 43,709 of record NW_028133120.1, on the reverse strand, counting down.
AATACACGGAATGTAAGCTTGGCTACACAGGAACTGAATTACAAAACAGAATAGGGTCTCAAATGCAGAAAACCAACTTATGCTTGCTTAAGGGGAAAGGTGAGTTGGGGTGTTGCATAAAACCAGAGATTGAAATTAGCACAGATACCTCTCCATAAGCCAAATATGTAATAGAGAAGAGCTACTGCTTGCTCAACGAAGTGGACTCAACACCCCATATTAAACGCCTAAGAATATACCTTACTAGTAAGAATCTTAAAACCTATGGATTTATATGTCTCTGAAAGAGAATCAAGCGTGTGTACAGTGGCATAAACGCAGCAGTGATAGGATTGTTGATGTTCGGTGAGCAAATGCAGACCCTTTGAAGTCATATTGCATGGTAACCATTCCATGGGTCTCAACTCTCCAGGTTTAAGGGATTCTTCCTTCAGCTAAAACATGCATGTGGAACCTAGAGTATGATCCACCGTGTGATCGGGAAACGTGTTCAAATGTGTCTCACTTTTCGTCCCCTGGTACTCGGGTGCAACATTCCAGACGCTTTACTAACACTCTCCCCACTTGGAGAGTCAGTGCCTTTAACCTCCTGTTTGGCCCAGTTTGCAATTTCTGTGGAAAATGAACAGGAATAGGGAGAACCAATGAGAGACTAGCTGGAGGTGTCTGGACGGGCAAATTTAACTCTCATTTCTCACCAGGAAGAGGAATTAACCAAAGGCTCAGCGTGCCATGCCGGAACCACACTAGGGCCTGAAGCAATCCTGCGCTGTTGCGGCCAGCTCACAAGAAAGCGAGTTGAAGAAAGGAGCTCAGGGGCACTGTAATTCACAAACCTGCAGAGTTATAAATGACAGCTATCGTCCAAAAATATATTGAAGTAAGGCTGCCAAGAGGACTTGAAAGCGGGGCAGAATTGCAGGAAACCGATTTCAGGAGGTAGACTGGAATTGCATGTAAAGCATAGGAAAAGAGGCAGAATGTCCACAATGATGCACTTGGCCAAAAAGGGCGTATGCGTTTTTTCCTGAATATATTCAGGAAAAAACGCATACGCCCTTTTTGGCCAACCAAGCAAGCTTGCAAAGGAAATCTGCACTACAATGAAGTCTCACTGCCCCCCGGTCAAAAGGGCCATCTGAAAAAAGTGTAAAATCCAGAAAGGCAGGACAGGCCATGGAGAACTGGGAGCCTAGATAGGCTGATGGGCGGGATGTAAATTGCCAACAGCCACTCTGGAGAAGTGTAGGGTGTTTCCTGAAACATCCAAAAAACAAAGCAACAGAGCCTAGGGCACTTCCACTTATGGTCCTATAGCTTAGGGAAATTAAAATCAAAAAGACACAGCCACCCCAAAGTTTGGGACGGCTCTGTTTACAAGAACCTCGTTTACGGTACAAGTTCAATATCGCAGAAAGCGAAAAATGAATAAAGAAGTTGTGGTACTTACGTACAATGCAATATCACTCAGCAATGAAATCTATGTCATCAGGCCAGTAGCAGCATAATGAGTGGATTCAGGTACGATGATTCTAAGTGAAATAAGTCACACAGAAAAAGAAACATCATAAGATATCACTAATACACGGAATGTAAACGTGGCTACACAGGAACTGAATTACAAAACAGAATAGGGTCTCAAATGTAGAAAACCAACTTATGCTTGCTTAAGGGGAAAGGTGAGTTGGGGTGCTACATAAAACCAGAGATTGAAATTAGCACAGATACCTTTCCATAAGCCAAATATGTAATAGACAAGAGCTACTGCTTGCTCAACGAAGTGGACTCAACACCCCATATTAAAAGCCTAAGAATATACCTGACTAGTAAGAATCTTAAAACCTATGGATTTATATGTCTCCGAAAGAGAATCAAGCATGTGTACACCGGCATAAACGCAGCAGTGATAGGATTGGTGAGGTTTGGTGAGCAAATGCAGACCCTTTGAAGTCATATTGCATGGTACTCATTCCATGGTTCTCAACTCTCCAGGTTTAAGGGATTCTTCCTTCAGCAAAAACATGCATGTGGAACCCAGAGTATGATCCACCGTGTGATCGGGAAACGTGTTCAAATGTGTCTCACTTTTCGTCCCCTGGTACTCGGGTGCAACATTCCAGACGCTTTACTAACACTCTCCTCACTTGGAGAGACAGTGCCTTTAACCTCCTGTTTGGCCAAGTTTGCAATTTCTGTGGAAAATGAACAGGAATAGGGAGAACCAATGAGAGACTAGCTGGTGGTGTCCGGACGGGCAAATTTAACTCTCATTTCCCACCAGGAAGAGGAATTAACCAAAGGCTCAGCGAGCCATGCCGGAACCACACTAGGGCCTGAAGCAATCCTGCGGTGTTGCGGCCAGCTCACAAGAAAGCAAATTGAAGAAAGGAGCTCAGGGGCACTGTAATTCACAAAACTGCAGAGTTCTAAATGACAGCTATCGTTCAAAAATATATTGAAGTAAGGCTGCCAAGAGGACTTGAAAGCGGGGCAGAATTGCAGGAAACCGATTTCAGGAGGTAGAATGGAATTGCATGTAAGCATAGGAAAAGAGGCAGAACGTCCACAATGATGCACTTGGCCAGAAAGGACGTATGCGTTTTCTCCTGAATATATTCAGGAAAAAATGCATACGCCCTTTTTGGCCAACCAAGCAAGCTTGCAAAGGAAATCTGCACTACAATGAAGTCTCACTGCTCCCTCGGTCAAAAGGGCCATCTGAAAAAAGTGTAAAATCCAGAAAGGCAGGACAGGCCATGGAGAACTGGGAGCCTAGTTAGGCTGATGGGCGGGATGTAATTTGCCAACAGCCACTCTGGAGAAGTGTATGGTGTTTCCTGAAACATCTAAAAAACAAAGCAACAGAGCCTAGGGCACTTCCACTTATGGTCTTATAGCTTAGGGAAATTAAAATCAAAAAGACACAGCCACTCCAAAGTTTGGGATGGCTCTGTTTACAAGAACCTCGTTTACAGTACAAGTTCAATATCGCAGAAAGCGAAAAATGAATAAAGAATTTGTGGTACTTACGTACAATGCAATATCACTCAGCAATGAAATCTATGTCATCAGGCCCGTAGCAGCATAATGAGTGGATTCAGGTACAATGATTCTAAGTGAAATAAGTCACACAGAAAAAGAAACATCATAAGATATCACTAATACACGGAATGTAAGCTTGGCTACACAGGAACTGAATTACAAAACAGAATAGGGTCTCAAATGCAGAAAACCAACTTATGCTTGCTTAAGGGGAAAGGTGAGTTGGGGTGTTGCATAAAACCAGAGATTGAAATTAGCACAGATACCTCTCCATAAGCCAAATATGTAATAGAGAAGAGCTACTGCTTGCTCAACGAAGTGGACTCAACACCCCATATTAAACGCCTAAGAATATACCTTACTAGTAAGAATCTTAAAACCTATGGATTTATATGTCTCTGAAAGAGAATCAAGCGTGTGTACAGTGGCATAAACGCAGCAGTGATAGGATTGTTGATGTTCGGTGAGCAAATGCAGACCCTTTGAAGTCATATTGCATGGTAACCATTCCATGGGTCTCAACTCTCCAGGTTTAAGGGATTCTTCCTTCAGCTAAAACATGCATGTGGAACCTAGAGTATGATCCACCGTGTGATCGGGAAACGTGTTCAAATGTGTCTCACTTTTCGTCCCCTGGTACTCGGGTGCAACATTCCAGACGCTTTACTAACACTCTCCCCACTTGGAGAGTCAGTGCCTTTAACCTCCTGTTTGGCCCAGTTTGCAATTTCTGTGGAAAATGAACAGGAATAGGGAGAACCAATGAGAGACTAGCTGGAGGTGTCTGGACGGGCAAATTTAACTCTCATTTCTCACCAGGAAGAGGAATTAACCAAAGGCTCAGCTTGCCATGCCGGAACCACACTAGGGCCTGAAGCAAACCTGCGCTGTTGCAGCCAGCTCACAAGAAAGCGAGTTGAAGAAAGGAGCTCAGGGGCACTGTAATTCACAAACCTGCAGAGTTATAAATGACAGCTATCGTCCAAAAATATATTGAAGTAAGGCTGGCAAGAGGACTTGAAAGTGGGGCAGAATTCCAGGAAACCGATTTCAGGAGGAAGACTGGAATTGCATGTAAAGCATAGGAAAATAGGCAGAACGTCCACAATGATGCACTTGGCCAAAAAGGGCGTATGGGTTTTTCCCTGAATATATTCAGGAAAAAACGCATACGCCCTTTTTGGCCAACCAAGCAAGCTTGCAAAGGAAATCTGCAGTACAATGAAGTCTCACTGCCCCCCGGTCAAAAGGGCCATCTGAAAAAAGTGGAAAATCCAGAAAGGCAGGACAGGCCATGGAGAACTGGGAGCCTAGTTAGGCTGATGGGCGGGATGAAAATTGCCAACAGCCACTCTGGAGAAGTGTATGGTGTTTCCTGAAACATCTAAAAAACAAAGCAACAGAGCCTAGGGCACTTCCACTTATGGTCCTATAGCTTAGGGAAATTAAAATCAAAAAGACAAAGCCACCCCAAAGTTTGGGACGGCTCTGTTTACAAGAACCTCGTTTACAGTACAAGTTCAATATCGCAGAATGCGAAAAATGGATAAAGAAGCTGTGGTACTTACGTACAATGCAATATCACTCAGCAATGAAATCTATGTCATCAGGCCCGTAGCAGCATAATGAGGGGATTCAGGTACCATGATGCTAAGTGAAATAAGTCACACAGAAAAAGAAACATCATAAGATATCACTAATACACGGAATGTAAACTTGGCTACACAGGAACTGAATTACAAAACAGAATAGGGTCTCAAATGTAGAAAACCAACTTATGCTTGCTTAAGGGGAAAGGTGAGTTGGGGTGCTGCATAAAACCAGAGATTGAAATTAGCACAGATACCGTTCCATAAGCCAAATATGTAATAGACAAGAGCTACTGCTTGCTCAACGAGGTGAACTCAACACCTCATATTAAACGCCTAAGAATATACCTGACTTGTAAGAATCTTAAAACCTATGGATTTATACGTCTTCGAAAGAGAATCAAGCGTGTGTACAGCGGCATAAACGCAGCAGTGATAGGATTGGTGAGGTTCGGTGAGCAAATGCAGATCCTTTGAATTCATATTGCATGGTACCCATTCCATGGGTCTCAACTCTCCAGGTTTAAGGGATTCTTCCTTCAGCTAAAACATGCATGTGGAACCCAGAGTATGATCCACCATGTGATCGGGAAACGTGTTCAAATGTGTCTCACTTTTCGTCCCCTGGTACTCGGGTGCAACATTCCAGACGCTTTACTAACACTCTCCCCACTTGGAGGGTCAGTGCCTTTAACCTCCTGTTTGGCCCAGTTTGCAATTTCTGCGGAAAATGAACAGGAATAGGGAGAACAAATGAGAGACTAGCTGGAGGTGTCTGGACGGGCAAATTTAACTCTCATTTCCCACCAGGAAGAGGAATTAACGAAAGGTTCAGCGAGCCATGCCGGAACCACACTACGGCCTGAAGCAATCCTGTGCTGTTGCGGCCAGCTCACAAGAAAGCGAGTTGAAGAAAGGAGCTCAGGGGCCCTGTAATTCACAAACCTGCAGAGTTATAAATGACAGCTATCGTCCAAAAATATATTGAAGTAAGGCTGCCAAGAGGACTTGAAAGCGGGGCAGAATTGCAGGAAACCGATTTCAGGAGGTAGACTGGAATTGCATGTAAAGCATAGGAAAAGAGGCAGAATGTCCACAATGATGCACTTGGCCAAAAAGGGCGTATGCGTTTTTTCCTGAATATATTCAGGAAAAAACGCATACGCCCTTTTTGGCCAACCAAGCAAGCTTGCAAAGGAAATCTGCACTACAATGAAGTCTCACTGCCCCCCGGTCAAAAGGGCCATCTGAAAAAAGTGTAAAATCCAGAAAGGCAGGACAGGCCATGGAGAACTGGGAGCCTAGATAGGCTGATGGGCGGGATGTAAATTGCCAACAGCCACTCTGGAGAAGTGTATGGTGTTTCCTGAAACATCCAAAAAACAAAGCAACAGAGCCTAGGGCACTTCCACTTATGGTCCTATAGCTTAGGGAAATTAAAATCAAAAAGACACAGCCACCCCAAAGTTTGGGACGGCTCTGTTTACAAGAACCTCGTTTACGGTACAAGTTCAATATCGCAGAAAGTGAAAAATGAATAAAGAAGTTGTGGTACTTACGTACAATGCAATATCACTCAGCAATGAAATCTATGTCATCAGGCCAGTAGCAGCATAATGAGTGGATTCAGGTACGATGATTCTAAGTGAAATAAGTCACACAGAAAAAGAAACATCATAAGATATCACTAATACACGGAATGTAAACGTGGCTACACAGGAACTGAATTACAAAACAGAATAGGGTCTCAAATGTAGAAAACCAACTTATGCTTGCTTAAGGGGAAAGGTGAGTTGGGGTGCTGCATAAAATCAGAGATTGAAATTAACACAGATACCTTTCCATAAGCCAAATATGTAATAGACAAGAGCTACTGCTTGCTCAACGAAGTGGACTCAACACCCCATATTAAACGCCTAAGAATATACCTGACTAGTAAGAATCTTAAAACCTATGGATTTATATGTCTCCGAAAGAGAGTCAAGCATGTGTACACCGGCATAAACGCAGCAGTGATAGGATTGGTGAGGTTCGGTGAGCAAATGCAGACCCTTTGAAGTCATATTGCATGGTACCCATTCCATGGGTCTCAACTCTCCAGGTTTAAGGGATTCTTCCTTCAGCTAAAACATGCATGTGGAACCCAGAGTATGATCCACCGTGTGATCGGGAAACTTGTTCAAAGGTGTCTCAGTTTTCATTCCCTGGTACTCGGGTGCAACATTCCAGACGCTTTACTAACACTCTCCCCACTGGGAGAGTCAGTGCCTTTAACCTCCTGTTTGGCCCAGTTTGCAATTTCTGCGGAAAATGAACAGGAATAGGGAGAACCAATGAGAGACTAGCTGGAGGTGTCTAGACGGGCAAATTTAACTCTCATTTCCCACCAGGAAGACGAATTAACCAAAGGCTCAGCAAGCCATGCCGGAACCACACTAGGGCCTGAAGCAATCCTGCGGTGTTGTGGCCAGCTCACAAGAAAGCGAGTTGAAGAAAGGAGCTCAGGGGCACTGTCATTCACAAACCTGCAGAGTTCTAAATGACAGCTATCGTCCAAAAATATATTGAAGTAAGGCTGCCAAGAGGACTTGAAAGTGGGGCAGAATTGCAGGAAACCGATTTCAGGAGGTAGACTGGAATTGCATGTAAAGCATAGGAAAAGAGGCAGAACGTCCACAATGATGCACTTGGCCAAAAAGGGCGTATGCGTTTTTTCCTGAATATATTCAGGAAAAAACGCATACGCCCTTTTTGGCCAACCAAGCAAGCTTGCAAAGGAAATCTTCACTACAATGAAGTCTCACTGCCCCCCGGTCAAAAGGGCCATCTGAGAAAAGTGTAAAATCCAGAAAGGCAGGAGAGGCCATGGAGAACTGGGAGCCTAGTTAGGCTGATGGGCGGGATGTAAATTGCCAAGAGCCACTCTGGAGAAGTGTATGGTGTTTCCTGAAACATCTAAAAAACAAAGCAACAGAGCCTAGGGCACTTCCACTTATGGTCCTATAGCTTAGGGAAATTAAAATCAAAAAGACACAGCCACCCCAAAGTTTGGGATGGCTCTGTTTACAAGAACCTCGTTTATGGTACAAGTTCAATATCACAGAAAGCGAAAAAATGGATAAAGTAGTTGTGGTACTAACGAACAATGCAATATCACTCAGCAATGAAATCTATGTCATCAGGCCCATAGCAGCATAATGATTGGATTCACGTACGATGATTCTAAGTGAAATAAGTCACACAGAAATAGAAACATCATAAGATATCACTAATTCACGGAATGTAAACTTGGCTACACAGGAACTGAATTACAAAACAGAATAGAGTCTCAAATGTAGAAAACCAACTTATGCTTCCTTAAGGGGAAAGGTGAGTTGGGGTGCTGCATAAAACCAGAGATTGAAATTAGCACAGATACCTTTCCATAAGCCAAATATGTAATAGACAAGAGCTACTCCTTGCTCAACGAAGTGGACTCAACACTCCATATTAAACGCCTAAGAATATACCTGACTAGTAAGAATCTTAAAACCTATGGATTTATATGTCTCTGAAAGAGAATCAAGCGTGTGTACAGCGACATAAACGCAGCAGTGTTAGGATTGGTGAGGTTCGGTGAGCAAATGCAGACCCTTTGAAGTCATATTGCATGGTACCCATTCCATGGTTCTCAACTCTCCAGGTTTAAGGGATTCTTCCTTCAGCTAAAATATGCATGTGGAACCCGGAGTATGATCCACCGTGTGATCGGGAAACGTGTTCAAATGTGTCTCAGTTTTCATCCCCTGGTACTCGGGTGCCACATCCAGACGCTTTACTAACACTCTCCCCACATGGAGAGTCAGTGCCTTTAACCTCCTGTTTGGCCCAGTTTGCAATTTCTGCGGAAAATGAACAGGAATAGGGAGAACCAATGAGAGAGAAGCTGGAGGTGTCTGGACGGGCAAATTTAACTCTCATTTCCAACTAGGAAGAGGAATTAACCAAAGGCTCAGCGTGCCATGCCAGAACCACACTAGGGCCTGAAGCCATCCTGCGGTGTTGCGGCCAGCTCACAAGAAAGCGAGTCGAAGAAAGGAGCTCAGGGGCACTGTAATTCACAAACCTGCAGAGTTCTAAATGACAGCTATCGTCCAAAAATATATTGAAGTAAGGCTGCCAAGAGGACTTGAAAGCGGGGCAGAATTGCAGGAAACCGATTTCAGGAGGGAGACTGGAATTGCATTTTAAGAATAGGAAAAGAGGCAGAACGTCCACAATGATGCACTTGGCCAAAAAGTGCGTATGCGTTTTTTCCTGAATATATTCAGGAAAAAACACATACGCCCTTTTTGGCCAACCAAGCAAGCTTGCAAAGGAAATCTGCACTACAATGAAGTCTCACTGCCCCCCAGTCAAAAGGGCCATCTGAAAAAAGTGTAAAATCCAGAAAGGCAGGACTGGCCATGGAGAAGTGGGAGCCTAGTTAGGCTGATGGGCGGGATGTAAATTGCCAACAGCCACTCTGGAGAAGTGTATGGTGTTTCCTGAAACATCTAAAAAACAAAGCAACAGAGCCTAGGGCACTTCCACTTATGGTCCTATAGCTTAGGGAAATTAAAATCAAAAAGACACAGCCACCCCAAAGTTTGGGACGGCTCTGTTTACAAGAACCTCGTTTACAGTACAAGTTCAATATCGCAGAAAGCGAAAAATGTATAAAGAAGTTGTGGTACTAACGTACAATGAAATATCACTCAGCAATGAAATCTATGTCATCAGGCCCATAGCAGCATAATGAGTGGATTCAGGTACGATGATTCTAAGTGAAATAAGTCACACAGAAAAAGAAACATCATAAGTTATCACTAATACACGGAATGTAAACTTGGCTACACAGGAACTGAATTACAAAACAGAATAGGGTCTCAAATGTAGAAAACCAACTTATGCTTGCTTAAGGGGAAAGGTGAGTTGGGGTGCTACATAAAAACAGAGATTGAAATTAGCACAGATACCTTTCCATAAGCCAAATATGTAATAGACAAGAGCTACTGCTTGCTCAACGAAGTGGACTCAACACCCCATATTAAACGCCTAAGAATATACCTGACTAGTAAGAATCTTAAAACCTATGGATTTATATGTCTCCGAAAGAAAATCACGCGTGTGTACAGCGGCATAAACGCAGCAGGGATAGGATTGGTGAGGTTCGGTGAGCAAATGCAGACCCTTTGAAGTCATATTGCATGGTACCCATTCCATGGGTCTCAACTCTCCAGGTTTAAGGGATTCTTCCTTCAGCTAAAACATGCATGTGTAACCCAGAGTATGATCCACCGTGTGATCGGGAAACGTGTTCAAATGTGTCTCAGTTTTCGTCCCCTGGTACTCGGGTGCAACATTCCAGACGCTTTACTAACACTCTCCCCACTTGGAGACTCAGTGCCTTTAACCTCCTGTTTGGCCCAGTTTGCAATTTCTGCGGAAAATGAACAGGAATAGGGAGAACCAATGAGAGACTAGCTGGAGGTGTCTAGACGGGCAATTTTAACTCTCATTTCCCACCAGGAAGAGGAATTAACCAAAGGCTCAGCGAGCCATGCCGGAACCACACTAGGGCCTGAAGCAATCCTGCGGTGTTGCGGCCAGCTCACTAGAAAGCGAGTTGAAGAAAGGAGCTCAGGGGCACTGTCATTCACAAACCTGCAGAGTTATAAATGACAGCTATCGTCCAAAAATATATTGAAGTAAGGCTGCCAAGCGGACTTGAAAGCGGGGCAGAATTGCAGGAAACCGATTTCAGGAGGTAGACGGGAATTGCATGTAAAGCATAGGAAAAGAGGCAGAACGTCCACAATGATGCACTTGGCCAAAAAGGGCGTATGCGTTTTTTCCTGAATATATTCAGGAAAAAACGCATACGCACTTTTTGGCCAACCAAGCAAGCTTGCAAAGGAAATCTGCACTACAATGAAGTCTCACTGCCCCCCGGTCAAAAGGGCCATCTGAAAAAAGTGTAAAATCCAGAAAGGCAGGACAGGCCATGGAGAACTGGGAGCCTAGTTAGGCTGATGGGCGGGATGTAAATTGCCAACAGCCACTCTGGAGAAGTGTATGGTGTTTCGTGAAACATCCAAAAAACAAAGAAACAGAGCCTAGGGCACTTCCACTTATGGTCCGATAGCTTAGGGAAATTAAAATCAAAAAGACACAGCCACCCCAAAGTTTGGGACGGCTCTGTTTACAAGAATCTCTTTTACGGTACAAGTTCAATATCGCAGAAAGCAAAAAATGGATAAAGTAGTTGTGGTACTAATGAACAATGCAATATCACTCAGCAATGATATCTATGTCATCAGGCCAGTAACAGCATAATGAGTGGATTCAGGTACGATGATTCTAAGTGAAATAAGTCTCACAGAAAAAGAAACATCATAAGATATCACTAATACACGGAATGTAAACTTGGCTACACAGGAACTGAATTACAAAACAGAATAGGGTCTCAAATGTAGAAAACCAACTTATGCTTGTCTAAGGGAAAAGGTGAGTTGGGGTGCTGCATAAAACCAGGGATCGAAATTGGCACAGATACCTTTCCATAAGCCAAATATGTAATAGACAAGAGCTACTGCTTGCTCAACGAAGTGGACTCAACACCCCATATTAAACGCCTAAGAATATAACTGACTAGTAAGAATCTTAAAACCTATGGATTTATATGTCTTCGAAAGAGAATCAAGCGTGTGTACAGCGGCATAAACGCAGCAGGGATAGGATTGGTGAGGTTCGGTGAGCAAATGCTGACCCTTTGAAGTCATATTGCATGGTACCCATTCCACGGTTCTCAACTCTCCAGGTTTAAGGGATTCTTACTTCAGCTAAAACATGCATGTGGAACCCAGAGTATGATCCACCGTGTGATCGGGAAACGTGTTCAAATGTGTCTCAGTTTTCGTCCCCTGGTACTCGGGTGCAACATTCCAGACGCTTTACTAACACTCTCCCCACTTGGAGAGTCAGTGCCTTTAACCTCCTGTTTGGCCCAGTTTGCAATTTCTGAGGAAAATGAACAGGAATAGGGAGAACCAATGAGAGACTAGCTGGAGGTGTCTGGACGGGCAAATTTAACTCTCATTTCCCACCAGGAAGAGGAATTAACCAAAGGCTCAGCGAGCCATGCCGGAACCACACTAGGGCCTGAAGCAATCCTGCAGTGTTGCAGCCAGCTCACAAGAAAGCGAGTTGAAGAAAGGAGCTCAGGGGCACTGTCATTCACAAACCTGCAGAGTTATAAATGACAGCTATCGTCCAAAAATATATTGAAGTAAGGCTGCCAAGAGGACTTGAAAGTGGGGCAGAATTGCAGGAAACCGATTTCAGGAGGTAGACTGGAATTGCATGTAAAGCATAGGAAAAGAGGCAGAACGTCCACAATGATGCACTTGGCCAAAAAGGGCGTATGCGTTTTTTCCTGAATATATTCAGGAAAAAACGCATACGCCCTTTTTGGCCAACCAAGCAAGCTTGCAAAGGAAATCTTCACTACAATGAAGTCTCACTGCCCCCCGGTCAAAAGGGCCATCTGAGAAAAGTGTAAAATCCAGAAAGGCAGGAGAGGCCATGGAGAACTGGGAGCCTAGTTAGGCTGATGGGCGGGATGTAAATTGCCAAGAGCCACTCTGGAGAAGTGTATGGTGTTTCCTGAAACATCTAAAAAACAAAGCAACAGAGCCTAGGGCACTTCCACTTATGGTCCTATAGCTTAGGGAAATTAAAATCAAAAAGACACAGCCACCCCAAAGTTTGGGATGGCTCTGTTTACAAGAACCTCGTTTATGGTACAAGTTCAATATCACAGAAAGCGAAAAAATGGATAAAGTAGTTGTGGTACTAACGAACAATGCAATATCACTCAGCAATGAAATCTATGTCATCAGGCCCATAGCAGCATAATGATTGGATTCACGTACGATGATTCTAAGTGAAATAAGTCACACAGAAATAGAAACATCATAAGATATCACTAATTCACGGAATGTAAACTTGGCTACACAGGAACTGAATTACAAAACAGAATAGAGTCTCAAATGTAGAAAACCAACTTATGCTTCCTTAAGGGGAAAAGTGAGTTGGGGTGCTGCATAAAACCAGAGATTGAAATTAGCACAGATACCTTTCCATAAGCCAAATATGTAATAGACAAGAGCTACTCCTTGCTCAACGAAGTGGACTCAACACTCCATATTAAACGCCTAAGAATATACCTGACTAGTAAGAATCTTAAAACCTATGGATTTATATGTCTCTGAAAGAGAATCAAGCGTGTGTACAGCGACATAAACGCAGCAGTGTTAGGATTGGTGAGGTTCGGTGAGCAAATGCAGACCCTTTGAAGTCATATTGCATGGTACCCATTCCATGGTTCTCAACTCTCCAGGTTTAAGGGATTCTTCCTTCAGCTAAAATATGCATGTGGAACCCGGAGTATGATCCACCGTGTGATCGGGAAACGTGTTCAAATGTGTCTCAGTTTTCATCCCCTGGTACTCAGGTGCCACATCCAGACGCTTTACTAACACTCTCCCCACATGGAGAGTCAGTGCCTTTAACCTCCTGTTTGGCCCAGTTTGCAATTTCTGCGGAAAATGAACAGGAATAGGGAGAACCAATGAGAGAGAAGCTGGAGGTGTCTGGACGGGCAAATTTAACTCTCATTTCCAACTAGGAAGAGGAATTAACCAAAGGCTCAGCGTGCCATGCCAGAACCACACTAGGGCCTGAAGCAATCCTGCGGTGTTGCGGGCAGCTCACAAGAAAGCGAGTCGAAGAAAGGAGCTCAGGGGCACTGTAATTCACAAACCTGCAGAGTTCTAAATGACAGCTATCGTCCAAAAATATATTGAAGTAAGGCTGCCAAGAGGACTTGAAAGCGGGGCAGAATTGCAGGAAACCGATTTCAGGAGGGAGACTGGAATTGCATTTTAAGAATAGGAAAAGAGGCAGAACGTCCACAATGATGCACTTGGCCAAAAAGTGCGTATGCGTTTTTTCCTGAATATATTCAGGAAAAAACGCATACGCCCTTTTTGGCCAACCAAGCAAGCTTGCAAAGGAAATCTGCACTACAATGAAGTCTCACTGCCCCCCAGTCAAAAGGGCCATCTGAAAAAAGTGTAAAATCCAGAAAGGCAGGACTGGCCATGGAGAAGTGGGAGCCTAGTTAGGCTGATGGGCGGGATGTAAATTGCCAACAGCCACTCTGGAGAAGTGTATGGTGTTTCCTGAAACATCTAAAAAACAAAGCAACAGAGCCTAGGGCACTTCCACTTATGGTCCTATAGCTTAGGGAAATTAAAATCAAAAAGACACAGCCACCCCAAAGTTTGGGACGGCTCTGTTTACAAGAACCTCGTTTACAGTACAAGTTCAATATCGCAGAAAGCGAAAAATGTATAAAGAAGTTGTGGTACTAACGTACAATGAAATATCACTCAGCAATGAAATCTATGTCATCAGGCCCATAGCAGCATAATGAGTGGATTCAGGTACGATGATTCTAAGTGAAATAAGTCACACAGAAAAAGAAACATCATAAGTTATCACTAATACACGGAATGTAAACTTGGCTACACAGGAACTGAATTACAAAACAGAATAGGGTCTCAAATGTAGAAAACCAACTTATGCTTGCTTAAGGGGAAAGGTGAGTTGGGGTGCTACATAAAACCAGAGATTGAAATTAGCACAGATACCTTTCCATAAGCCAAATATGTAATAGACAAGAGCTACTGCTTGCTCAACGAAGTGGACTCAACACCCCATATTAAACGCCTAAGAATATACCTGACTAGTAAGAATCTTAAAACCTATGGATTTATATGTCTCCGAAAGAGAATCACGCGTGTGTACAGCGGCATAAACGCAGCAGGGATAGGATTGGTGAGGTTCGGTGAGCAAATGCAGACCCTTTGAAGTCATATTGCATGGTACCCATTCCATGGGTCTCAACTCTCCAGGTTTAAGGGATTCTTCCTTCAGCTAAAACATGCATGTGTAACCCAGAGTATGATCCACCGTGTGATCGGGAAACGTGTTCAAATGTGTCTCAGTTTTCGTCCCCTGGTACTCGGGTGCAACATTCCAGACGCTTTACTAACACTCTCCCCACTTGGAGACTCAGTGCCTTTAACCTCCTGTTTGGCCCAGTTTGCAATTTCTGCGGAAAATGAACAGGAATAGGGAGAACCAATGAGAGACTAGCTGGAGGTGTCTAGACGGGCAATTTTAACTCTCATTTCCCACCAGGAAGAGGAATTAACCACGGGCTCAGCGAGCCATGCCGGAACCACACTAGGGCCTGAAGCAATCCTGCGGTGTTGCGGCCAGCTCACTAGAAAGCGAGTTGAAGAAAGGAGCTCAGGGGCACTGTCATTCACAAACCTGCAGAGTTATAAATGACAGCTATCGTCCAAAAATATATTGAAGTAAGGCTGCCAAGCGGACTTGAAAGCGGGGCAGAATTGCAGGAAACCGATTTCAGGAGGTAGACGGGAATTGCATGTAAAGCATAGGAAAAGAGGCAGAACGTCCACAATGATGCACTTGGCCAAAAAGGGCGTATGCGTTTTTTCCTGAATATATTCAGGAAAAAACGCATACGCACTTTTTGGCCAACCAAGCAAGCTTGCAAAGGAAATCTGCACTACAATGAAGTCTCACTGCCCCCCGGTCAAAAGGGCCATCTGAAAAAAGTGTAAAATCCAGAAAGGCAGGACAGGCCATGGAGAACTGGGAGCCTAGTTAGGCTGATGGGCGGGATGTAAATTGCCAACAGCCACTCTGGAGAAGTGTATGGTGTTTCGTGAAACATCCAAAAAACAAAGAAACAGAGCCTAGGGCACTTCCACTTATGGTCCGATAGCTTAGGGAAATTAAAATCAAAAAGACACAGCCACCCCAAAGTTTGGGACGGCTCTGTTTACAAGAATCTCTTTTACGGTACAAGTTCAATATCGCAGAAAGCAAAAAATGGATAAAGTAGTTGTGGTACTAATGAACAATGCAATATCACTCAGCAATGATATCTATGTCATCAGGCCAGTAACAGCATAATGAGTGGATTCAGGTACGATGATTCTAAGTGAAATAAGTCTCACAGAAAAAGAAACATCATAAGATATCACTAATACACGGAATGTAAACTTGGCTACACAGGAACTGAATTACAAAACAGAATAGGGTCTCAAATGTAGAAAACCAACTTATGCTTGCTTAAGGGGAAAGGTGAGTTGGGGTGCTGCATAAAACCAGAGATTGAAATTAGCACAGATACCTTTCCATAAGCCAAATATGTAATAGACAAGAGCTACTGCTTGCTCAACGAAGTGGACTCAACACCCCATATTGAACGCCTAAGAATATACCTGACTAGTAAGAATCTTAAAACCTTTGGATTTATATGTTTCCGAAAGAGAATCAAGCGTGTGTACAGCGGCATAAACGCAGCAGGGATAGGATTGGTGAGGTTCGGTGAGCAAATGTAGACCCTTTGAAGTCATATTGCATGGTTCCCATTCCACGGTTCTCAACTCTCCAGGTTTAAGGGATTCTTACTTCAGCTAAAACATGCATGTGGAACCCAGAGTATGATCCACCGTGTGATCGGGAAACGTGTTCAAATGTGTCTCACTTTTTGTTCCCTGGTACTCGGGTGCAACATTCCAGACGCTTTACTAACACTCTCCCCACTTGGAGACTCAGTGCCTTTAACCTCCTGTTTGGCCCAGTTTGCAATTTCTGCGGAAAATGAACAGGAATAGGGAGAACCAATGAGAGACTAGCTGGAGGTGTCTGGACGGGCAAATTTAACTCTCATTTCCCACCAGGAAGAGGAATTAACCAAAGGCTCAGCGAGCCATGCCGGAAACACACTAGGGCCTGAAGCAATCCTGCGGTGTTGCGGCCACCTCAAAAGAAAGCGAGTCGAAGAAAGGAGCTCAGGGGCACTGTCATTCACAAACCTGCAGAGTTATAAATGACAGCTATCGTCCAAAAATATATTGAAGTAAGGCTGCCAAGAGGACTTGAAAGCGGGGCAGAATTGCGGGAAACCGATTTCAGGAGGTAGACTGGAATTGCATGTAAAGCATAGGAAAAGAGGCAGAACGTCCACAATGATGCACTTGGCCAAAAAGGGCGTATGCGTTTTTTCCTGAATATATTCAGGAAAAAACACGTACGCACTTTTTGGCCAACCAAGCAAGCTTGCAAAGGAAATCTGCACTACAATGAAGTCTCACTGCCCCCCGGTCAAAAGGGCCATCTGAAAAAAGTGTAAAATCCAGAAAGGCAGGACAGGCCATGGAGAACTGGGAGCCTAGTTAGGCTGATGGGCGGGATGTAAATTGCCAACAGCCACTCTGGAGAAGTGTATGGTGTTTCCTGAAACATCTAAAAAATATAGCAACAGAACCTAGGGCACTTCCACTTATGGTCCTATAGTTTAGGGAAATTAAAATCAAAAAGACACAGCCACCCTAAAGTTTGGGATGGCTCTGTTTACAGGAACCTCATTTACGGTACAAGTACAATATCACAGAAAGCGAAAAATGGATAAAGAAGTTGTGGTACTTACGTACAATGCAATATCACTCAGCAATGAAATCTATGTCATCAGGCCCATAGCAGCATAATGAGTGGATTCAGGTACGATGATTCTAAGTGAAATAAGACACACAGAAAAAGAAACATCATAAGATATCACTAATACACGGAATGTAAACTTGGCTACACAGGAACTGAATTACAAAACAGAATAGGGTCTCAAATGTAGAAAACCAACTTATGCTTCCTTAAGGGGAAAGGTGAGTTGGGGTGCTGCATAAAACCAGAGATTGAAATTAGCACAGATACCTTTCCATAAGCCAAATATGTAATAGACAAGAGCTACTGCTTGCTCAACGAAGTGGACTCAACACCCCATATTGAACGCCTAAGAATATACCTGACTAGTAAGAATCTTAAAACCTATGGATTTATATGTCTCCGAAAGAGAATCAAGCATGTGTACAGCAGCATAAACGCAGCAGGGATAGGATTGGTGAGGTTCGGTGAGCAAATGCAGACCCTTTGAAGTCATATTGCATGGTACCCATTCCACGGTTCTCAACTCTCCAGGTTTAAGGGATTCTTACTTCAGCTAAAACATGCATGTGGAACCCAGAGTATGATCCACCGTGTGATCGGGAAACGTGTTCAAATGTGTCTCACTTTTCGTTCCCTGGTACTCGGGTGCAACATTCCAGACGCTTTACTAACACTCTCCCCACTTGGAGACTCAGTGCCTTTAACCTCCTGTTTGGCCCAGTTTGCAATTTCTGCGGAAAATGAACAGGAATAGGGAGAACCAATGAGAGACTAGCTGGAGGTGTCTGGACGGGCAAATTTAACTCTCATTTCCCACCAGGAAGAGGAATTAACCAAAGTCTCAGCGAGCCATGCCGGAACCACACTAGGGCCTGAAGCAATCCTGCAGTGTTGCAGCCAGCTCA
The DNA here is from genome assembly GCF_964374135.1 of Grampus griseus. NCBI lineage: Eukaryota > Metazoa > Chordata > Mammalia > Artiodactyla > Delphinidae > Grampus > Grampus griseus. The sequence continues at coordinate 25,543 of NW_028133120.1, read as the reverse complement.
CAAGAAAGCGAGTTGAAGAAAGGAGCTCAGGGGCTCTGTCATTCACAAACCTGCAGAGTTATAAATGACAGCTATCGTCCAAAAATATATTGAAGTAAGGCTGCCAAGAGGACTTGAAAGCGGGGCAGAATTGCAGGAAACCAATTTCAGGAGGTAGACGGGAATTGCATGTAAAGCATAGGAAAAGAGGCAGAACGTCCACAATGATGCACTTGGCCAAAAAGGGCGTAAGCGTTTTTTCCTGAATATATTCAGGAAAAAACGCGTACGCACTTTTTGGCCAACCAAGCAAGCTTGCAAAGGAAATCTGCACTACAATGAAGTCTCACTGCCCCCCGGTCAAAAGGGCCATCTGAAAAAAGTGTAAAATCCAGAAAGGCAGGACAGGCCATGGAGAACTGGGAGCCTAGTTAGGCTGATGGGCGGGATGTAAATTGCCAAGAGCCACTCTGCAGAAGTGTATGGTGTTTCCTGAAACATCTAAAAAACAAAGCAACAGAGCCTAGGGCACTTCCACTTATGGTCCTATAGCTTAGGGAAATTAAAATCAAAAAGACACAGCCACCCCAAAGTTTGGGACGGCTCTGTTTACAAGAACCTCGTTTACGGTACAAGTTCAATATCGCAGAAAGCGAAAAATGGATAAAGAAGTTGTGGTACTAACGTACAATGAAATATCTCTCAGCAATGAAATCTATGTCATCAGGGCAGTAGCAGCATAATGAGTGGATTCAGGTACGATGATTCTAAGTGAAATAAGTCACACAGAAAAAGAAACATCATAAGATATCATTAATACACGGAATGTAAACTTGGCTATACAGAAACTGAATTACAAAACAGAATAGGGTCTCAAATGTAGAAAACCAACTTATGCTTGCTTAAGGAGAAAGGTGAGTTGGGGTGCTGCATAAAACCAGAGATTGAAATTAGCACAGATACATTTCCATAAGCCAAATATGTAATAGACAAGAGCTACTGCTTGCTCAACGAAGTGGACTCAAAACCCCATATTAAACGCCTAAGAATATACCTGACTAGTAAGAATCTTAAAACCTATGGACTTATATGTCTCCGAAAGAGAATCAAGCGTGTGTACAGCGGTATAAGCACTGCAGTGATAGGATTGGTGAGGTTCGGTGAGCAAATGCAGACACTTTGAAGTCATATTCCACGGTACCCATTCCATGGGTCTCAACTCTCCAGGTTTAAGGGATTCTTCCTTCAGCTAAAACATGGATGTGGAACCCAGAGTATGATCCACCGTGTGATCGGGAAACGTGTTGAAATGTGTCTCAGTTTTCGTCCACTGGCACTCGGGTGCAACATTCCAGATTCTTTACTAACACTCTCCCTACTTGGGGAGTCAGGGCTTTTAACCTCCTGTTTGGCCCAGTTTGCAATTTGTGTGGAAAATGAACAGGAATAGGGAGAACCAATGAGAGACTAACTGGAGGCGTCTTGAAGTACAAATTTAACTTTCATTTCCTACCAGGAAGAGGAATTAACCAAAGGCTCGGAGGGCCATGTCACAACCACATTAGGGCATGAAGCAATCCTGCGGTGTTGCGGCCAGCTCACAAGAAAGCGAGTTGAAGAAAGGAGCTCAGGGGGACTGTAATTCACAAACATGCAGAGTTATAAATGACAGCTATCGTCCAAAAATATATTGAAGTAAGGCTGCCAAGAGGACTTGAAAGTGGGGCAGAATTGCAGGAAACTGATTTCAGGAGGTAGACTGGAATTGCATGTAAAGCATAGGAAAAGAGGCAGAACGTCCACAATGATGCACTTGGCTAAAAAGTGCGTATGCGTTTTTTCCTGAATATATTCAGGAAAAAACGCATACGCCCTTTTTGGCCAACCAAGCAAGCTTGCAATGGAAATCTGCACTACAATGAAGTCTCACTGCCCCCCGGTCAAAAGGGCCATCAGAAAAAAGTGTAAAATCCAGAAAGGCAGGACAGGCCATGGAGAACTGGGAGCCTTGTTATGCTGATGGGCGGGATGTAAATTACCAACAGCCACTCTGGAGAAGTGTACGGTGTTTCCTGAAACGTCTAAAAAACAAAGCAACAGAGCCTAGGGCACTTCCACTTATGGTCCTATAGCTTAGGGAAATTAAAATCAAAAAGACACAGCAACCCCAAAGTTTGGGACGGCTCTGTTTACAAGAACCTCATTTACTGTACAAGTTCAATATCGCAGAAAGCGAGAAATGGATAAAGAATTTGAGGTACTTACGTACAATGCAATATCACTCAGCAATGAAATCTATATCATCAGGCCAGTAGCAGCATAATGAGTGGATTCAGGTACGATGATTCTAAGTGAAAGAAGTCACACAGAAAAAGAAACATCATAAGGTATCACTAATACACGGAATGTAAACTTGGCTACACAGGAACTGAATTACAAAACAGAATAGGGTCTCAAATGTAGAAAACCAACTTATGCTTGCTTAAGGGGAAAGGTGAGTTTGGGTGCTGCATAAAACCAGAGATTGAAATTAGCACAGATACCTTTCCATAAGCCAAATATGTAATAGAAAAGAGCTACTGCTTGCTCAACGAAGTGGACTCAACACCCCATATTAAACGCCTAAGAATATACCTGACTAGTAAGAATCTTAAAACCTAAGGATTTATATGTCTCCGAAAGAGAATCAAACGTGTGTACAGCGGCCTAAACACAGAAGTGATAGGATTGGTGAGGTTCGGTGAGCAAATGCAGACCCTTTGAAGTCATATTGCATGGTACCCATTCCATGGTTCTCAACTCTCCAGGTTTAAGGGATTCTTCCTTCAGCTAAAACATGCATGTGGAACCCAGAGTATGATCCACCGTGTGATCGGGAAACGTGTTCAAATATGTCTCAGTTTTCGTCCCCTGGTACTCAGGTGCAACATTCCAGACGCTTTACTAACACTCTCCCCACTTGGAGAGTCAGTGCCTTTAACCTCCTGTTTGGCCCAGTTTGCAATTTCTGCGGAAAATGAACAGGAATAGGGAGAACCAATGAGAGACTAGCTGGAGGTGTCTGGACGGGCAAATTTAACTCTCATTTCGCACCAGGAAGAGGAATTAACCAAAGGCTCAGCGTGCCATGCCGGAACCACACTAGGGCCTGAAGCAATCCTGCGGTGTTGCGGGCAGCTCACAAGAAAAAGAGTTGAAGAAAGGAGCTCAGGGGCACTGTAATTCACAAACCTGCAGAGTTCTAAATGACAGCTATCGTCCAAAAATATATTGAAGTAAGGCTGCCAAGAGGACTTGAAAGCGGGGCAGAATTGCAGGAAACCGATTTCAGGAGGTAGACTGGAATTGCATGTAAAGCATAGGAAAAGAGGGAGAACGTCCACAATGATGCACTTGGCCAAAAAGGGCGTATGCGTTTTTTCCTGAATATATTCAGGAAAAAACGCATACGCCCTTTTTGGCCAACCAAGCAAGCTTGCAAAGGAAATCTGCACTACAATGAAGTCTCACTGCCCCTGGGTCAAAAGAGCCATCTGAAAAAAGTGTAAAATCCAGAAAGGCACGACAGGCCATGGAGAACTGGGAGCCTTCTTATGCTGATGGGCGGGATGTAAATTGCCAACAGTCACTCAGGACATGTGTATGCTGTTTCCTGAAACATCTAAAAAACAGAGCAACAGAGCCTAGGGCACTTCCACTTATGGTCCTATAGATTAGGGAAATTAAAATCAAAAAGACACAGCCACCCCAAAGTTTGGGACGGCTCTGTTTACAAGAACCTCGTTTACGGTACAAGTTCAATATCGCAGAAAGCGAAAAATGGATAAAGAAGTTGTGGTACTTACGTACAATGCAATATCACTCAGCAATGAAATCTATGTCATCAGGCCAGTAGCAGCATAATGAGTGGATTCACGTACGATGATTCTTAGTGAAATAAGTCACACAGAAAAAGAAACATCATAAGATATCACTAATACACGGAATGTAAACTTGGCTACACAGGAACTGAATTACAAAACAGAATAGGGTCTCAAATGTAGAAAACCAACTTATGCTTGCTTAAGGGGAAAGGTGAGTTGGGGTGCTGCATAAAACCAGAGATTGAAATTAACACAGATACCGTTCCATAAGCCAAATATTTAATAGACAAGAGCTACTGCTTGCTCAACGAAGTGGACTCAACACCCCATATTAAACGCTTAAGAATATACCTGACTAGTAAGAATCTTAAAACCTATGGATTTATATGTCTCCGAAAGAGAATCAAGCATGTGTACAGCGGCATAAACGCAGCAGTGATAGGACTGGTGAGGTTCGGTGAGCAAATGCAGACCCTTTGAAGTCATATTGCATGGTACCCATTCCATGGGTCTCAACTCTCCAGGTTTAAGGGATTCTTCCTTCAGCTAAAACATGCATGTGGAACCCAGAGTATGATCCACCGTGTGATCGGGAAACGTGTTCAAATGTGTCTCAGTTTTAGTCCACTGGCACTCGGGTGCAACATTCCAGATGCTTTACTAACACTCTCCCTACTTGGAGAGTCAGTGCCTTTAACCTCCTGTTTCGCCCAGTTTGCAATTTGTGCGGAAAATGAACAGGAATAGGGAGAACCAATGAGAGACTAACTGGAGGCGTCTTGAAGTACAAATTTAACTTTCATTTCGTACCAGGAAGAGGAATTAACCAAAGGCTCGGAGGGCCATGTCACAACCACATTAGGGCATGAAGCAATCCTGCGGTGTTGCGGCCAGCTCACAAGAAAGCGAGTTGAAGAAAGGAGCTCAGGGGCACTGTAATTCACAAACATGCAGAGTTATAAATGACAGCTATCGTCCAAAAATATATTGAAGTAAGGCTGCCAAGAGGACTTGAAAGCGGGGCAGAATTGCAGGAAACTGATTTCAGGAGGGAGACTGGAATTGCATGTAAAGCATAGGAAAAGAGGTAGAACGTCCACAATGATGCACTTGACCAAAAAGGGCGTATGCGTTTTTTCCTGAATATATTCAGGAAAAAATGCATACGCTCTTTTTGGCCAACCAAGCAAGCTTGCAAAGGAAATCTGCACTGCAATGAAGTCTCACTGCCCCCCGGTCAAAAGGGCCATCTGAAAAAAGTGTAAAATCCAGAAAGGCAGGACAGGCCATGGAGAACTGGGAGCCTTGTTATGCTGATGGACGGGATGTAAATTGCCTACAGCCACTCTGGAGAAGTATATGGTGTTTCCTGAAACATCCAAAAAACAAAACAACAGAGCATAGGGCACTTTCACTTATGGTCTTGTAGCTTAGGTAAATTAAAATCAAAAAGACACAGCCACCCCAAAGTTTGGGATGCCTCTGTTTACAAGAACCTTGTTTACGGTACAAGTTCAATATCACAGAAAGCGAAAAATGGATAAAGAAGTTGTGGTACTTACGTACAATGCAATATCACTCAGCAATGTAATCTATGTCATCAGGTCAGTAGCAGCATAATGAGTGGATTCAGGTACGATGATTCTAAGTGAAATAAGTCACACAGAAAAAGAAACATCATAAGATATCACTAATACACGGAATGTAAACTTGGCTACACAGGAACTGAATTACAAAACAGAACAGGGTCTCAAATGTAGAAAACCAACTTATGCTTGCTTAAGGGGAACGGTGAGTTGGGGTGCTGCATAAAACCAGAGATTGAAATTAGCACAGATACCTTTCCATAAGCCAAATATGTAATAGACAAGAGCTACTGCCTGCTCAACGAAGTGGACTCAACACCCCATATTAAACGCCTAAGAATATACCTGACTAGTAAGAATCTTAAAACCTAAGGATTTATATGTCTCCGAAAGAGAATCAATCGTGTGTACAGCGGCCTAAACACAGAAGTGATAGGATTGGTGAGGTTCGGTGAGCAAATGCAGACCCTTTGAAGTCATATTGCATGGTACCCATTCCATGGTTCTCAACTCTCCAGGTTTAAGGGATTCTTCCTTCAGCTAAAACATGCATGTGGAACCCAGAGTATGATCCACCGTGTGATTGGGAAACATGTTCAAATGTGTCTCAGTTTTCGTCCCCTGGTACTCGGGTGCAACATTCCAGACGCTTTACTAACACTCTCCCCACTTGGAGAGTCAGTGCCTTTAACCTCCTGTTTGGCCCAGTTTGCAATTTCTGCGGTAAATGAACAGGAATAGGGAGAACCAATGAGAGACTAGCTGGAGGTGTCTGGACGGGCAAATTTAACTCTCATTTCCCACCAGGAAGAGGAATTAACCAAAGGCTCAGCGTGCCATGCCAGAACCACACTAGGGCCTGAAGCAATCCTGCGGTGTTGCGGCCAGCTCACAAGAAAGCGAGTTGAAGAAAGGAGCTCAGGGGCACTGTAACTGACAAACTTGCAGAGTTATAAATGACAGCTATCGTCCAAAAATATATTGAAGTAAGGCTGCCAAGAGGACTTGAAAACGGGGCAGAATTGCAGGAAACCGATTTCAGGAGGTAGACTGGAATTGCATGTAAAGCATAGGAAAAGAGGCAGAACGACCACAATGATGCACTTGGCCAAAAAGTGCGTATGCGTTTTTTCCTGAATATATTCAGGAAAAAACGCATACGCCCTTTTTGGCCAACCAAGCAAGCTTGCAAAGGAAATCTGCACTACAATGAAGTCTCACTGCCCCCCCGGTCAAAAGGGCCATCTGAAAAATGTGTAAAATCCAGAAAGGCAGGACAGGCCATGGAGAACTGGGAGCCTTGTTATGCTGATGGGCGGGATGTAAATTGCCAACAGCCACTCTGGAGAAGTGTATGGTGTTTCCTGAAACATCTAAAAAACAAAGCAACAGAGCCTAACGCACTTCCACTTATGGTCCTATAGATTAGGGAAATTAAAATCAAAAAGACACAGCCACCCCAAAGTTTGGGACGGCTCTGTTTACAAGAAACTCGTTTACGGTACAAGTTCAATATCGCAGAAAGCGAAAAATGGATAAAGAAGTTGTGGTACTTACGTACAATGCAATATCACTCAGGAATGAAATCTATGTCCTCAGGCCAGTAGCAGCATAATGAGCGGATTCAGGTACGATGACTCTAAGTGAAATAAGTCACACAGAAAAAGAAACATCATAAGATATCACTAATACACGGAATGTAAACTTGGCTACACAGGAACTGAATTACAAAACAGAATAGGGTCTCAAATGTAGAAAACCAACTTATGCTTGCTTAAGGGGAAAGGTGAGTTGGGGTGCTGCAAAAAACCAGAGATTGAAATTACCACAGATACCTTTCCATAAGCCAAATATGTAATAGAAAAGAGCTACTGCTTGCTCAACGAAGTGGACTCAACACCCCATTTTAAACGCCTAAGAATATACCTGACTAGTAAGAATCTTAAAACCTATGGATTTATATGTCTCCAAAAGAGAATCAAGCGTGTGTACAGCGGCCTAATCGCAGCAGTGATAGGATTGGTGAGGTTCGGTGAGCAAAGGCAGACCCTTTGAAGTCATATTGCATGGTACCCATTCCATGGTTCTCAACTCTCCAGGTTTAAGGGATTCTTCCTTCAGCTAAAACATGCATGTGGAACCCAGAGTATGATCCACCGTGTGATCGGGAAACGTGTTCAAATGTGTCTCAGTTTTCGACCCGTGGTACTCGGGTTCAACATTCCAGACGCTTTACTAACACTCTCCCCACTTGGAGAGTCAGTGCCTTTAACCTCAAGTTTGGCCCAGTTTGCAATTTCTGCGGAAAATGAACAGGAATAGGGAGAACCAATGAGAGACTAGCTGGAGGTGTCTGGACGGGCAAATTTAACTCTCATTTCCCACCAGGAAGAGGAATTAACCAAAGGCTCAGCGAGCCATGCCGAAACCACACTAGGGCCTGAAGCAATCCTGCGGTGTTGCGGCCAGCTCACAAGAAAGCGAGTTGAAGAAAGGAGCTCAGGGTCACTGTAACTGACAAACCTGCAGAGTTATAAATGACAGCTATCGTCCAAAAATATATTGAAGTAAGGCTGCCAAGAGGACTTGAAAACGGGGCAGAATTGCAGGAAACCGATTTCAGGAGGTAGACTGCAATTGCATGTAAAGCATAGGAAAAGAGGCAGAACGACCACAATGATGCACTTGGTCAAAAAGGGCGTATGCGTTTTTTCCTGAATATATTCAGGAAAAAACGCATACGCCCTTTTTGGCCAACCAAGCAAGCTTGCAAAGGAAATCTGCACTACAATGAAGTCTCACTGCCCCCCCCCCCGGGGTCAAAAGGGCCATCTGAAAAAATTTAAAATCCAGAAAGGCACGACAGGCCATGGAGAACTGGGAGCCTTGTTATGCTGATGGGCAGGATGTAAATTGCCAACAGCCACTCTGCAGAAGTGTATGGTGTTTCCTGAAACATCTAAAAAACAAAGCAACAGAGCCTAGGGCACTTCCACTTATGGTCCTATAGCTTAGGGAAATTAAAATCAAAAAGACACAGCAACCCCAAAGTTTGGGATGGCTCTGTTTACAAGAAACTCGTTTACGGTACAAGTTCAATATCGTAGAAAGCGAAAAATGGATAAAGAAGTTGTGGTACTTACGTACAATGCAATATCACTCAGCAATGAAATCTATATCATCAGGCCCGTAGCAGCATAATGAGTGGATTCAGGTACGATGATTCTAAGTGAAATAAGTCACACAGAAAAAGAAACATCATAAGATATCACTAATACACGGAATGTAAACTTGGCTACACAGGAACTGAATTACAAAACAGAACAGTGTCTCAAACGTAGAAAACCAACATATGCTTCCTTAAGGGGAAAGGTGAGTTGGGGGGCTGCATAAAAGCAGAGATTGAAATTAGCACAGATACCGTTGCATAAGCCAAATATGTAATAGACAAGAGCAACTCCTTCCTCAACGAAGTGGACTCAACACCCCATATTAAACGCCTAAGAATATACCTGAGTAGTAAGAATCTTAAAACCTATGGATTTATATGTCTCTGAAAGAGTATCCAGCGTGTGTACAGTGGCAAAAATGCAGCAGTGATAGGATTGGTGAGGTTCGGTGAGCAAATGCAGACCATTTGAAGTCATATTGCATGGTACCCATTCCCTGGGTCTCAACTCTCCAGGTTTAAGGGATTCTTCCTTCAGCTAAAACATGCATGTGGAACCCAGAGTATGATCCACGGTGTGATCGGGAAACGTGTTCAAATGTGTCTCAGTTTTCGTCCCCTGGTACTCGGGTGCAACATTCCAGACGCTTTACTAACACTCTCCCCACTTGGAGAGTCAGTGCCTTTAACCTCCTGTTTGGCCCAGTTTGCAATTTCTGCGGAAAATGAACAGGAATAGGGAGAACCAATGAGAGACTAGCTGGAGGTGTCTGCACGGGCAAATTTAACTCTCATTTCCCAAAAGGTAGAGGAATTAACCACGGGCTCAGCGAGCCATGCCGGAACCAGACTAGGGCCTGAAGCAATCCTACGGTGTTGCGGCCAGCTCACAAGAAAGCGAGTTGAAGAAAGGAGCTCAGGGGCACTGTAATTCACAAACCTGCAGAGCTCTAAATGACAGCTATCGTCCAAAAATATATTGAAGTAAGGCTGCCAAGAGGACTTGAAAGCGGGGCAGAATTGCAGGAAACCGATTTCAGGAGGTAGACTGGAATTGCATGTAAAGCATAGGAAAAGAGGCAGAACGTCCACAATGATGCACTTGGCCAAAAAGGGCGTATGCGTTTTTTCCGGAATATATTCAGGAAAAAACGCATACGCCCTTTTTGGTCAACGAAGCAAGCTTGCAAAGGAAATCTGCACTACAATGAAGTCTCACTGCCCCCCGGTCAAAAGGGCCATCTGAAAAAAGTGTAAAATCCAGAAAGGCAGGACAGGCCATGGACAACTGGGAGCCTAGTTAGGCTGATGGGCGGGACGTAAATTGCCAACAGCCACTCTGGAGAAGTGTATGGTGTTTCCTGAAACATCTAAAAAACAAAGCAACAGAGCCTAGGGCACTTCCACTTATGGTCCTATAGCTTAGGGAAATTAAAAGCAAAAAGCCACAGCCACCCCAAAGTTTGGGACGGCTCTGTTTACAAGAACCTCGATTACGGTACAAGTTCAATATCGCAGAAAGCGAAAAATGGATAAAGAAGTTGTCATACTTACGTACAATGCAATATCACTCAGCAATGAAAGCTATGTCATCAGGCCCATAGCAGCATAATGAGTGGATTCAGGTACGATGATTCTAAGTGAAATAAGTCACACAGAAAAAGAAACATCATAAGATATCACTAATACATGGAATGTAATCTTGGTTACACAGGAACTGAATTACAAAAGAGAACAGGGTCTCAAATGTAGAAAACCAACTTATGCTTGCATAAGGGGAAAGATGACTTGGGGTGCTGCATAAAACCAGAGATTGAAATTAGCACAGATAACTTTCTATAAGCCCAATATGTAATAGACAAGAGCTACTGCTTGCTCAACAAAGTGGACTCAACACCCCATATTAAACGCCGATGTATATACCTGACTAGTAAGAATCTTAAAACCTATGGATTTATATGTCTCCAAAAGAGAATCAAGCGTGTGTACAGCGGCATAAATGCAGCAGTGATAGGATTGGTGAGGTTCGGTGAGCAAATTCAGACCCTTTGAAGTCATATTGCATGGCACCCATTCCATGGGTCTCAACTCTCCAGGTTTAAGGGATTCTTCCTTCAGCTAAAACATGCATGTGGAACCCAGAGTATGATCCACCGTGTGATCGGGAAACGTGTTCAAATGTGTCTCACTTTTCGTCCCCTGGTACTCGGGTGCAACATTCCAGACGCTTTACTAACACTCTCCCCACTTGGAGAGTCAGTGCCTTTAACCTCCTGTTTGGCCCAGTTTGCAATTTCTGCGGAAAATGAAGAGGAATAGGGAGAACCAATGAGAGAGTAGCTGGAGGTGTCTGGACGGGCAAATTTAACTCTCATTGCCCACTCGGAAGAGGAATTAACCAAAGGCTCAGCGAGCCATGCTGGAACCACACTAGGGCCTGAAGCAATCCTGCGGTGTTGCGGCCAGCTCACAAGAAAGCGAGTTGAAGAAAGGAGCTCAGGGGCACTTTATTTCACAAACCTGCACAGTTATAAATGACAGCTATCGTCCAAAACTATATTGAAGTAAGGCTGCCAAGAGAACTTGAAAGCGGGGCAGAATTGTACGAAACCAATTTCAGGGGGTAGACTGGAATTGCATGTAAAGCATAGGAAAAGAGGCAGAACGTCCACAATGATGCACTTGGCCAAAAAGGGCGTATGCATTTTTTCCTGAATATATTCAGGAAAAAACGCATACGCCCTTTTTGGCCAACCAAGCAAGCTTGCAAAGGACATCTGCACTACAATGAAGTCTCACTGCCCCCTCGGTCAAAAGGGCCACCTGAAAAAAGTGTAAAATCCAGAAAGGCAGGACAGGCCATGGAGAACTGGGAGCCTTGTTATGCTGATGGGCGGGATGTAAATTGCCAACAGCCACTCTGGAGAAGTGTATGGTGTTTCCTGAAGCATCTAAAAACAAAGCAACAGAGCCTAGGGCACTTCTACTTATGGTCCTATAGCTTAGGGAAATTAAAATCAAAAAGACACAGCAACCCCAAAGTTTGGGACGGCTCTGTTTACAAGAACCTCATTTACGGTACAAGTTCAATATCGCAGAAAGCGAAAAATGGATACAGAAGTTGTGGTACTTACGTACAATGCAGTATCTCTCAGCAATGAAATCTATGTCATCAGGCCAGTAGCAGCATAATGAGTGGATTCAGGTACGATGATTCTAAGTGAAATAAGTCACACAGAAAAAGAAACATCATAAGATATCACTAATACACGGAATGTAAACGTGGCTACACAGGAACTGAATTACAAAACAGAATAGGGTCTCAAATGTAGAAAACCAACTTATGCTTGCTTAAGGGGAAAGGTGAGTTGGGGTGCTGCATAAAATCAGAGATTGAAATTAACACAGATACCTTTCCATAAGCCAAATATGTAATAGACAAGAGCTACTGCTTGCTCAACGAAGTGGACTCAACACCCCATATTAAACGCCTAAGAATATACCTGACTAGTAAGAATCTTAAAACCTATGGATTTATATGTCTCCGAAAGAGAATCAAGCATGTGTACACCGGCATAAACGCAGCAGTGATAGGATTGGTGAGGTTTGGTGAGCAAATGCAGACCCTTTGAAGTCATATTGCATGGTACTCATTCCATGGTTCTCAACTCTCCAGGTTTAAGGGATTCTTCCTTCAGCAAAAACATGCATGTGGAACCCAGACTATGATCCACCGTGTGATCGGGAAACGTGTTCAAATGTGTCTCACTTTTCGTCCCCTGGTACTCGGGTGCCACATTCCAGACGCTTTACTAACACTCTCCTCACTTGGAGAGACAGTGCCTTTAACCTCCTGTTTGGCCAAGTTTGCAATTTCTGCGGAAAATGAACAGGAATAGGGAGAACCAATGAGAGACTAGCTGGAGGTGTCTGGACGGGCAAATTTAACTCTCATTTCCCACCAGGAAGAGGAATTAACCAAAGGCTCAGCGAGCCATGCCGGAACCACACTAGAGCCTGAAGCAATCCTGCGGTGTTGCGGCCAGCTCACAAGAAAGCAAATTGAAGAAAGGAGCTCAGGGGCACTGTAATTCACAAACCTGCAGAGTTCTAAATGACAGCTATCGTTCAAAAATATATTGAAGTAAGGCTGCCAAGAGGACTTGAAAGCGGGGCAGAATTGCAGGAAACCGATTCCAGGAGGTAGAATGGAATTGCATGTAAGCATAGGAAAAGAGGCAGAACGTCCACAATGATGCACTTGGCTAGAAAGGACGTATGCGTTTTCTCCTGAATATATTCAGGAAAAAATGCATACGCCCTTTTTGGCCAACCAAGCAAGCTTGCAAAGGAAATCTGCACTACAATGAAGTCTCACTGCCCCCTCGGTCAAAAGGGCCATCTGAAAAAAGTGTAAAATCCAGAAAGGCAGGACAGGCCATGGAGAACTGGGAGCCTAGATAGGCTGATGGGCGGGATATAAATTGCCAACAGCCACTCTGGAGAAGTGTATGGTGTTTCCTGAAACATCTAAAAAACAAAGCAACAGAGCCTAGGGCACTTCCACTTATGGTCTTATAGCTTAGGGAAATTAAAATCAAAAAGACACAGCCACTCCAAAGTTTGGGATGGCTCTGTTTACAAGAACCTCGTTTACAGTACAAGTTCAATATCGCAGAAAGCGAAAAATGAATAAAGAATTTGTGGTACTTACGTACAATGCAATATCACTCAGCAATGAAATCTATGTCATCAGGCCCGTAGCAGCATAATGAGTGGATTCAGGTACAATGATTCTAAGTGAAATAAGTCACACAGAAAAAGAAACATCATAAGATATCACTACTACACGGAATGTAAACTTGGCTACACAGGAACAGAATTACAAAACAGAAGAGGGTCTCAAATGTAGAAAACCAACTTATGCTTCCTTAAGGGGAAAGGTGAGTTGGGGTGCTGCATAAAACCAGAGATTGAAATTAGCACAGATACCTTTCCATAAGCCAAATATGTAATAGACAAGAGCTACTGCTTGCTAAACGAAGTGGACTCAACACCCCATATTAAACGCCTAAGAATATACCTGACTAGTAAGAATCTTAAAACCTATGGATTTATATGTCTCCGAAAGAGAATCAAGCATGTGTACAGCGGCCTAATCGCAGCAGTGTTAGGATTGGTGAGGTTCGGTGAACAAATGCAGACCCTTTGAAGACATATTGCATGGTACCCATTCTATGGGTCTCAACTCTCCAGGTTTAAGGGATTCTTCCTTCAGCTAAAACATGCATGTGGAACCCAGAGTATGATCCACCGTGTGATCGGGAAACGTGTTCAAATGTGTCTCACTTTTCGTCCCCTGGTACTCGGGTGCAACATTCCAGACGCTTTACTAACACGCTCCCCACTTGGAGAGTCAGTGCCTTTAACCTCCTGTTTGGCCCAGTTTGCAATTTCTGCGGAAAATGAACAGGAATAGGGATAACCAATGAGAGACTAGCTGGAGGTGTCTGGAAGGGCAAATTTAACTCTCATTTCCCACCAGGAAGAGGAATTAACCAAAGGCTCAGCGAGCCATGCCGGAACCACACTAGGGCCTGAAGCAATCCTGCGGCGTTGCGGCCACCTCACAAGAAAGCGAGTTGAAGAAAGGAGCTCAGGGGCACTGTAATTCGCAAACCTGCAGAGTTATAAATGACAGCTATCGTCCAAAAATATATTGAAGTAAGGCTGCCAAGAGGACTTGAAAGCGGGGCAGAATTGCAGGAAACCAATTTCAGGAGGTAGACTGGAATTGCATGTAAAGCATAGGAAAAGAGGCAGAACGTCCACAATGATGCACTTGGCCAAAAAGGGCGTATGTGTTTTTTCCTGAATATATTCAGGAAAAAACGCATACGCCCTTTTTGGCCAACCAAGCAAGCTTGCAAAGGAAATCTGCACTACAATGAAGTCTCACTGCCCCCCGGTCAAAAGGGCCATCTGAAAAAAGTGTAAAATCCAGAAAGGCAGGACAGGCCATGGAGAACTGGGAGCCTTCTTATGCTGATGAGCGGGATGTGAATTGCCAACAGCCACTCTGGGGAAGTGTATGGTGTTTCCTGAAACATCTAAAAAACAAAGCAACAGAGCCTAGGGCACTTCCACTTATGGTCCTATAGATTACGGAAATTAAAATCAAAAAGACACAGCCACCCCAAAGTTTGGGATGGCTCTGTTTACAAGAACCTCGTTTACAGTACAAATTCAATATCGCAGAAAGCGAAAAATGGATAAAGAAGTTGGGGTACTTACGTACAATGCAATATCACTCAGCAATGAAATCTGTGTCATCAGGCTAGTAGCAGCATAATGAGTGGATTCAGGTACGATGATTCTAAGTGAAATAAGTCACACAGAAAAAGAAACATCATAAGATATCACTAATACACGGAATGTAAACTTGGCTACACAGGAACTGAATTACAAAACAGAATAGGGTCTCAAATGTAGAAAACCAACTTATGCTTGCTTAAGGGGAAAGGTGAGTTGGGGTGCTGCAAAAAACCAGAGATTGAAATTACCACAGATACCTTTCCATAAGCCAAATATGTAATAGAAAAGAGCTACTGCTTGCTCAACGAAGTGGACTCAACACCCCATATTAAACGCCTAAGAATATACCTGACTAGTAAGAATCTTAAAACCTATGGATTTATATGTCTCCAAAAGAGAATCAAGCGTGTGTACAGCGGCCTAATCGCAGCAGTGATAGGATTGGTGAGGTTCGGTGAGCAAAGGCAGACCCTTTGAAGTCATATTGCATGGTACCCATTCCATGGTTCTCAACTCTCCAGGTTTAAGGGATTCTTCCTTCAGCTAAAACATGCATGTGGAACCCAGAGTATGATCCACCGTGTGATCGGGAAACGTGTTCAAATGTGTCTCAGTTTTCGACCCCTGGTACTCGGGTTCAACATTCCAGACGCTTTACTAACACTCTCCCCACTTGGAGAGTCAGTGCCTTTAACCTCCTGTTTGGCCCAGTTTGCAATTTC
Source organism: Grampus griseus (assembly GCF_964374135.1). Lineage (NCBI taxonomy): Eukaryota > Metazoa > Chordata > Mammalia > Artiodactyla > Delphinidae > Grampus > Grampus griseus. The sequence goes on along the minus strand of NW_028133120.1, from coordinate 9,909 downwards.
TGCGGAAAATGAACAGGAATAGGGAGAACCAATGAGAGACTAGCTGGAGGTGTCTGGACGGGCAAATTTAACTCTCATTTCCCACCAGGAAGAGGAATTAACCAAAGGCTCAGCGAGCCATGCCAAAACCACACTAGGGCCTGAAGCAATCCTGCGGTGTTGCGGCCAGCTCACAAGAAAGCGAGTTGAAGAAAGGAGCTCAGGGTCACTGTAACTGACAAACCTGCAGAGTTATAAATGACAGCTATCGTCCAAAAATATATTGAAGTAAGGCTGCCAAGAGGACTTGAAAACGGGGCAGAATTGCAGGAAACCGATTTCAGGAGGTAGACTGCAATTGCATGTAAAGCATAGGAAAAGAGGCAGAACGACCACAATGATGCACTTGGTCAAAAAGGGCGTATGCGTTTTTTCCTGAATATATTCAGGAAAAAACGCATACGCCCTTTTTGGCCAACCAAGCAAGCTTGCAAAGGAAATCTGCACTACAATGAAGTCTCACTGCCCCCCCCCCCGGGGTCAAAAGGGCCATCTGAAAAAATTTAAAATCCAGAAAGGCACGACAGGCCATGGAGAACTGGGAGCCTTGTTATGCTGATGGGCAGGATGTAAATTGCCAACAGCCACTCTGCAGAAGTGTATGGTGTTTCCTGAAACATCTAAAAAACAAAGCAACAGAGCCTAGGGCACTTCCACTTATGGTCCTATAGCTTAGGGAAATTAAAATCAAAAAGACACAGCAACCCCAAAGTTTGGGATGGCTCTGTTTACAAGAAACTCGTTTACGGTACAAGTTCAATATCGTAGAAAGCGAAAAATGGATAAAGAAGTTGTGGTACTTACGTACAATGCAATATCACTCAGCAATGAAATCTATATCATCAGGCCCGTAGCAGCATAATGAGTGGATTCAGGTACGATGATTCTAAGTGAAATAAGTCACACAGAAAAAGAAACATCATAAGATATCACTAATACACGGAATGTAAACTTGGCTACACAGGAACTGAATTACAAAACAGAACAGTGTCTCAAACGTAGAAAACCAACATATGCTTCCTTAAGGGGAAAGGTGAGTTGGGGGGCTGCATAAAAGCAGAGATTGAAATTAGCACAGATACCGTTGCATAAGCCAAATATGTAATAGACAAGAGCAACTCCTTCCTCAACGAAGTGGACTCAACACCCCATATTAAACGCCTAAGAATATACCTGAGTAGTAAGAATCTTAAAACCTATGGATTTATATGTCTCTGAAAGAGTATCCAGCGTGTGTACAGTGGCAAAAATGCAGCAGTGATAGGATTGGTGAGGTTCGGTGAGCAAATGCAGACCATTTGAAGTCATATTGCATGGTACCCATTCCCTGGGTCTCAACTCTCCAGGTTTAAGGGATTCTTCCTTCAGCTAAAACATGCATGTGGAACCCAGAGTATGATCCACGGTGTGATCGGGAAACGTGTTCAAATGTGTCTCAGTTTTCGTCCCCTGGTACTCGGGTGCAACATTCCAGACGCTTTACTAACACTCTCCCCACTTGGAGAGTCAGTGCCTTTAACCTCCTGTTTGGCCCAGTTTGCAATTTCTGCGGAAAATGAACAGGAATAGGGAGAACCAATGAGAGACTAGCTGGAGGTGTCTGCACGGGCAAATTTAACTCTCATTTCCCAAAAGGTAGAGGAATTAACCACGGGCTCAGCGAGCCATGCCGGAACCACACTAGGGCCTGAAGCAATCCTACGGTGTTGCGGCCAGCTCACAAGAAAGCGAGTTGAAGAAAGGAGCTCAGGGGCACTGTAATTCACAAACCTGCAGAGCTCTAAATGACAGCTATCGTCCAAAAATATATTGAAGTAAGGCTGCCAAGAGGACTTGAAAGCGGGGCAGAATTGCAGGAAACCGATTTCAGGAGGTAGACTGGAATTGCATGTAAAGCATAGGAAAAGAGGCAGAACGTCCACAATGATGCACTTGGCCAAAAAGGGCGTATGCGTTTTTTCCGGAATATATTCAGGAAAAAACGCATACGCCCTTTTTGGTCAACGAAGCAAGCTTGCAAAGGAAATCTGCACTACAATGAAGTCTCACTGCCCCCCGGTCAAAAGGGCCATCTGAAAAAAGTGTAAAATCCAGAAAGGCAGGACAGGCCATGGACAACTGGGAGCCTAGTTAGGCTGATGGGCGGGACGTAAATTGCCAACAGCCACTCTGGAGAAGTGTATGGTGTTTCCTGAAACATCTAAAAAACAAAGCAACAGAGCCTAGGGCACTTCCACTTATGGTCCTATAGCTTAGGGAAATTAAAAGCAAAAAGCCACAGCCACCCCAAAGTTTGGGACGGCTCTGTTTACAAGAACCTCGATTACGGTACAAGTTCAATATCGCAGAAAGCGAAAAATGGATAAAGAAGTTGTCATACTTACGTACAATGCAATATCACTCAGCAATGAAAGCTATGTCATCAGGCCCATAGCAGCATAATGAGTGGATTCAGGTACGATGATTCTAAGTGAAATAAGTCACACAGAAAAAGAAACATCATAAGATATCACTAATACATGGAATGTAATCTTGGTTACACAGGAACTGAATTACAAAAGAGAACAGGGTCTCAAATGTAGAAAACCAACTTATGCTTGCATAAGGGGAAAGATGACTTGGGGTGCTGCATAAAACCAGAGATTGAAATTAGCACAGATAACTTTCTATAAGCCCAATATGTAATAGACAAGAGCTACTGCTTGCTCAACAAAGTGGACTCAACACCCCATATTAAACGCCGATGTATATACCTGACTAGTAAGAATCTTAAAACCTATGGATTTATATGTCTCCAAAAGAGAATCAAGCGTGTGTACAGCGGCATAAATGCAGCAGTGATAGGATTGGTGAGGTTCGGTGAGCAAATTCAGACCCTTTGAAGTCATATTGCATGGCACCCATTCCATGGGTCTCAACTCTCCAGGTTTAAGGGATTCTTCCTTCAGCTAAAACATGCATGTGGAACCCAGAGTATGATCCACCGTGTGATCGGGAAACGTGTTCAAATGTTTCTCACTTTTCGTCCCCTGGTACTCGGGGGCAACATTCCAGACGCTTTACTAACACTCTCCCCACTTGGAGAGTCAGTGCCTTTAACCTCCTGTTTGGCCCAGTTTGCAATTTCTGTGGAAAATGTACAGGAATAGGGAGAACCAATGAGAGACTAGCTGGAGGTGTCTGGACTGGCAAATTTAACTCTCATTTCTCACCAGGAAGAGGAATTAACCAAAGGCTCAGCGTGCCATGCCGGAACCACACTAGGGCCTGAAGCAATCCTGCGCTGTTGCAGCCAGCTCACAAGAAAGCGAGTTGAAGAAAGGAGCTCAGGGGCACTGTAATTCACAAACCTGCAGAGTTATAAATGACAGCTATCGTCCAAAAATATATTGAAGTATGGCTGGCAAGAGGACTTGAAAGTGGGGCAGAATTCCAGGAAACCGATTTCAGGAGGAAGACTGGAATTGCATGTAAAGCATAGGAAAATAGGCAGAACGTCCACAATGATGCACTTGGCCAAAAAGTGCGTATGGGTTTTTCCCTGAATATATTCAGGAAAAAACGCATACGCCCTTTTTGGCCAACCAAGCAAGCTTGCAAAGGAAATCTGCAGTACAATGAAGTCTCACTGCCCCCCGGTCAAAAGGGCCATCTGAAAAAAGTGGAAAATCCAGAAAGGCAGGACAGGCCATGGAGAACTGGGAGCCTAGTTAGGCTGATGGGCGGGATGTAAATTGCCAACAGCCACTCTGGAGAAGTGTATGGTGTTTCCTGAAACATCTAAAAAACAAAGCAACAGAGCCTAGGGCACTTCCACTTATGGTCCTATAGATTAGGGAAATTAATATCAAAAAGACACAGCCTCCCCAACATTTGGGACAGCTCTGTTTACAAGAACCTCGTTTACGGTACAAGTTCAATATCGCAGAAAGCGAAAAATGGATAAAGAAGTTGTGGTACTTACGTACAATGCAATATCACTCAGCAATGAAATCTATGTCATCAGGCCGGTAGCAGCATAATGAGTGGATTCAGGTACGATGATTCTAAGTGAAATAAGTCACACAGAAAAAGAAACATCATAAGATATCACTAATACACGGAATGTAAACTTGGCTACACAGGAACTGAATTACAAAACAGAATAGGGTCTCAAATGTAGAAAACCAACTTATGCTTGCTTAAGGAGAAAGGTGAGTTGGGGTGCTACATAAAACCAGAGATTGAAATTAGCACAGATACCTTTCCATAAGCCAAATATGTAATAGACAAGAGCTACTGCTTGCTCAACGAAGTGGACTCAACACCCCATATTAAAAGCCTAAGAATATACCTGACTAGTAAGAATCTTAAAACCTATGGATTTATATGTCTCCGAAAGAGAATCAAGCATGTGTACACCGGCATAAACGCAGCAGTGATAGGATTGGTGAGGTTTGGTGAGCAAATGCAGACCCTTTGAAGTCATATTGCATGGTACTCATTCCATGGTTCTCAACTCTCCAGGTTTAAGGGATTCTTCCTTCAGCAAAAACATGCATGTGGAACCCAGAGTATGATCCACCGTGTGATCGGGAAACGTGTTCAAATGTGTCTCACTTTTCGTCCCCTGGTACTCGGGTGCAACATTCCAGACGCTTTACTAACACTCTCCTCACTTGGAGAGACAGTGCCTTTAACCTCCTGTTTGGCCAAGTTTGCAATTTCTGCGGAAAATGAACAGGAATAGGGAGAACCAATGAGAGACTAGCTGGTGGTGTCCGGACGGGCAAATTTAACTCTCATTTCCCACCAGGAAGAGGAATTAACCAAAGGCTCAGCGAGCCATGCCGGAACCACACTAGGGCCTGAAGCAATCCTGCGGTGTTGCAGCCAGCTCACAAGAAAGCAAATTGAAGAAAGGAGCTCAGGGGCACTGTAATTCACAAACCTGCAGAGTTCTAAATGACAGCTATCGTTCAAAAATATATTGAAGTAAGGCTGCCAAGAGGACTTGAAAGTGGGGCAGAATTGCAGGAAACCGATTTCAGGAGGTAGAATGGAATTGCATGTAAGCATAGGAAAAGAGGCAGAACGTCCACAATGATGCACTTGGCCAGAAAGGACGTATGCGTTTTCTCCTGAATATATTCAGGAAAAAATGCATACGCCCTTTTTGGCCAACCAAGCAAGCTTGCAAAGGAAATCTGCACTACAATGAAGTCTCACTGCCCCCTCGGTCAAAAGGGCCATCTGAAAAAAGTGTAAAATCCAGAAAGGCAGGACAGGCCATGGAGAACTGGGAGCCTAGTTAGGCTGATGGGCGGGACGTAAATTGCCAACAGCCACTCTGGAGAAGTGTATGGTGTTTCCTGAAACATCTAAAAAACAAAGCAACAGAGCCTAGGGCACTTCCACTTATGGTCTTATAGCTTAGGGAAATTAAAATCAAAAAGACACAGCCACTCCAAAGTTTGGGATGGCTCTGTTTACAAGAACCTCGTTTACAGTACAAGTTCAATATCGCAGAAAGCGAAAAATGAATAAAGAATTTGTGGTACTTACGTACAATGCAATATCACTCAGCAATGAAATCTATGTCATCAGGCCCGTAGCAGCATAATGAGTGGATTCAGGTACAATGATTCTAAGTGAAATAAGTCACACAGAAAAAGAAACATCATAAGATATCACTAATACACGGAATGTAAGCTTGGCTACACAGGAACTGAATTACAAAACAGAATAGGGTCTCAAATGCAGAAAACCAACTTATGCTTGCTTAAGGGGAAAGGTGAGTTGGGGTGTTGCATAAAACCAGAGATTGAAATTAGCACAGATACCTCTCCATAAGCCAAATATGTAATAGAGAAGAGCTACTGCTTGCTCAACGAAGTGGACTCAACACCCCATATTAAACGCCTAAGAATATACCTGACTAGTAAGAATCTTAAAACCTATGGATTTATATGTCTCTGAAAGAGAATCAAGCGTGTGTACAGTGGCATAAACGCAGCAGTGATAGGATTGTTGATGTTCGGTGAGCAAATGCAGACCCTTTGAAGTCATATTGCATGGTACCCATTCCATGGGTCTCAACTCTCCAGGTTTAAGGGATTCTTCCTTCAGCTAAAACATGCCTGTGGAACCTAGAGTATGATCCACCGTGTGATAGGGAAACGTGTTCAAATGTGTCTCACTTTTCGTCCCCTGGTACTCGGGTGCAACATTCCAGACGCTTTACTAACACTCTCCCCACTTGGAGAGTCAGTGCCTTTAACCTCCTGTTTGGCCCAGTTTGCAATTTCTGTGGAAAATGAACAGGAATAGGGAGAACCAATGAGAGACTAGCTGGAGGTGTCTGGACGGGCAAATTTAACTCTCATTTCTCACCAGGAAGAGGAATTAACCAAAGGCTCAGCGTGCCATGCCGGAACCACACTAGGGCCTGAAGGAATCCTGCGCTGTTGCAGCCAGCTCACAAGAAAGCGAGTTGAAGAAAGGAGCTCAGGGGCACTGTAATTCACAAACCTGCAGAGTTATAAATGACAGCTATCGTCCAAAAATATATTGAAGTAAGGCTGGCAAGAGGACTTGAAAGTGGGGCAGAATTCCAGGAAACCGATTTCAGGAGGAAGACTGGAATTGCATGTAAAGCATAGGAAAATAGGCAGAACGTCCACAATGACGCACTTGGCCAAAAAGGGCGTATGGGTTTTTCCCTGAATATATTCAGGAAAAAACGCATACGCCCTTTTTGGCCAACCAAGCAAGCTTGCAAAGGAAATCTGCAGTACAATGAAGTCTCACTGCCCCCCGGTCAAAAGGGCCATCTGAAAAAAGTGGAAAATCCAGAAAGGCAGGACAGGCCATGGAGAACTGGGAGCCTAGTTAGGCTGATGGGCGGGATGAAAATTGCCAACAGCCACTCTGGAGAAGTGTATGGTGTTTCCTGAAACATCTAAAAAACAAAGCAACAGAGCCTAGGGCACTTCCACGTATGGTCCTATAGCTTAGGGAAATTAAAATCAAAAAGACAAAGCCACCCCAAAGATTGGGACGGCTCTGTTTACAAGAACCTCGTTTACAGTACAAGTTCAATATCGCAGAATGCGAAAAATGGATAAAGAAGCTGTGGTACTTACGTACAATGCAATATCACTCAGCAATGAAATCTATGTCATCAGGCCCGTAGCAGCATAATGAGGGGATTCAGGTACCATGATGCTAAGTGAAATAAGTCACACAGAAAAAGAAACATCATAAGATATCACTAATACACGGAATGTAAACTTGGCTACACAGGAACTGAATTACAAAACAGAATAGGGTCTCAAATGTAGAAAACCAACTTATGCTTGCTTAAGGGGAAAGGTGAGTTGGGGTGCTGCATAAAATCAGAGATTGAAATTAACACAGATACCTTTCCATAAGCCAAATATGTAATAGACAAGAGCTACTGCTTGCTCAACGAAGTGGACTCAACACCCCATATTAAACGCCTAAGAATATACCTGACTAGTAAGAATCTTAAAACCTATGGATTTATATGTCTCCGAAAGAGAATCAAGCATGTGTACACCGGCATAAACGCAGCAGTGATAGGATTGGTGAGGTTTGGTGAGCAAATGCAGACCCTTTGAAGTCATATTGCATGGTACTCATTCCATGGTTCTCAACTCTCCAGGTTTAAGGGATTCTTCCTTCAGCAAAAACATGCATGTGGAACCCAGAGTATGATCCACCGTGTGATCGGGAAACGTGTTCAAAGGTGTCTCAGTTTTCATTCCCTGGTACTCGGGTGCAACATTCCAGACGCTTTACTAACACACTCCCCACTGGGAGAGTCAGTGCCTTTAACCTCCTGTTTGGCCCAGTTTGCAATTTCTGCGGAAAATGAACAGGAATAGGGAGAACCAATGAGAGACTAGCTGGAGGTGTCTAGACGGGCAAATTTAACTCTCATTTCCCACCAGGAAGACGAATTAACCAAAGGCTCAGCAAGCCATGCCGGAACCACACTAGGGCCTGAAGCAATCCTGCGGTGTTGTGGCCAGCTCACAAGAAAGCGAGTTGAAGAAAGGAGCTCAGGGGCACTGTCATTCACAAACCTGCCGAGTTCTAAATGACAGCTATCGTCCAAAAATATATTGAAGTAAGGCTGCCAAGAGGACTTGAAAGTGGGGCAGAATTGCAGGAAACCGATTTCAGGAGGTAGACTGGAATTGCATGTAAAGCATAGGAAAAGAGGCAGAACGTCCACAATGATGCACTTGGCCAAAAAGGGCGTATGCGTTTTTTCCTGAATATATTCAGGAAAAAACGCATACGCCCTTTTTGGCCAACCAAGCAAGCTTGCAAAGGAAATCTTCACTACAATGAAGTCTCACTGCCCCCCGGTCAAAAGGGCCATCTGAGAAAAGTGTAAAATCTAGAAAGGCAGGACAGGTCATGGAGAACTGGGAGCCTAGTTAGGCTGATGGGCGGGATGTAAATTGCCAACAGCCACTCTGGAGAAGTGTATGGTGTTTCCTGAAACATCCAAAAAACAAAGCAACAGAGCCTAGGGCACTTCCACTTATGGTCCTATAGCTTAGGGAAATTAAAATCAAAAAGACACAGCCACCCCAAAGTTTGGGATGGCTCTGTTTACAAGAACCTCGTTTATGGTACAAGTTCAATATCACAGAAAGCGAAAAAATGGATAAAGTAGTTGTGGTACTAACGAACAATGCAATATCACTCAGCAATGAAATCTATGTCATCAGGCCCATAGCAGCATAATGATTGGATTCACGTACGATGATTCTAAGTGAAATAAGTCACACAGAAAAAGAAACATCATAAGATATCACTAATTCACGGAATGTAAACTTGGCTACACAGGAACTGAATTACAAAACAGAATAGAGTCTCAAATGTAGAAAACCAACTTATGCTTGCTTAAGGGGAAAGGTGAGTTGGGGTGCTGCATAAAACCAGAGATTGAAATTAGCACAGATACCTTTCCATAAGCCAAATATGTAATAGACAAGAGCTACTCCTTGCTCAACGAAGTGGACTCAACACTCCATATTAAACGCCTAAGAATATACCTGACTAGTAAGAATCTTAAAACCTATGGATTTATATGTCTCTGAAAGAGAATCAAGCGTGTGTACAGCGACATAAACGCAGCAGTGTTAGGATTGGTGAGGTTCGGTGAGCAAATGCAGACCCTTTGAAGTCATATTGCATGGTACCCATTCCATGGTTCTCAACTCTCCAGGTTTAAGGGATTCTTCCTTCAGCTAAAATATGCATGTGGAACCCGGAGTATAATCCACCGTGTGATCGGGAAACGTGTTCAAATGTGTCTCAGTTTTCATCCCCTGGTACTCGGGTGCCACATTCCAGACGCTTTACTAACACTCTCCCCACTTGGAGACTCAGTGCCTCTAAGCTCCTGTTTGGCCCAGTTTGCAATTTCTGTGGAAAATGAACAGGAATAGGGAGAACCAATGAGAGACTAGCTGGAGGTGTCTGGACGGGCAAATTTAACTCTCATTTCCCACCAGGAAGAGGAATTAACCAAAGGCTCAGCGAGCCATGCCAGAACCACACTAGGGCCTGAAGAAATCCTGCGGTGTTGCGGCCAGCTCACAAGACAGCGAGTTGAAGAAAGGAGCTCAGGGGCACTGTAATTCACAAACCTTCAGAGTTATAAATGACAGCTATTGTTGAAAAATATATTGAAGTAAGGCTGCCAAGAGGACTTGAAAGCGGGGCAGAATTGCAGGAAACCGATTTCAGGAGGTAGACTGGAATTGCATGTAAAGCCTAGGAAAAGAGGCAGAACGTCCACAATGATGCACTTGGCCAAAAAGGGCGTATGCGTTTTTTCCTGAATAT